>NW_021703782.1:36723934-37173105 GCF_005190385.1 Monodon monoceros
GAGAGGGAGAGGGAGAGGGAGAGGGAGAGGGAGAGGGAGAGGGAGAGAGAGAGAGAGAGGGAGAGAGAGAGAACTAGAGACAGGCAGCAAGCCACAGAGAATACACAGCCCCAGAATATGAATGGCCATCTGGCACAAGAGAAATACATTTTTCATTTTATCATTCAGAGTCTCACTGTGAATGAGCTAATAAGTGACTTTGTGCATGAATGATCTCTTCCTCACCCTTCCTTGTAGGTGACTTTCAAGAGAAGGCTTTCAGCTCATGCTACCCAATGTGGCTACATATCTTATCCAGTGAATATTTCCTTTATTGCACAGACTTCAAAAATATCTACCTTTTCTTCTACATGTCGATATAACTTCTACATGACATATTCTCTTTTATTGAATATGTGTTCTCTATACCTTGTATGTTTCTCAAAATTTTACATTCAACTTGAAGATTCAGGCTTAATTCTCACTGGAGGCAATTAAGTTCTTGGAAATATTTTTTAGTCCCACCTATGCATCACTCAAGGGGTAATCCTCTGTGCTCCACACAACATTTCTATTCTCTTAGTGAAGTTGCAACAAAAAGTATTGTTACATTTTCTGAGCTTTCTGTGCCAGAAACCTTTCTCAACTGATACACAATGTGCCCCCTAAGCCCAGCAACATGACATGTGAGAGCTATGATTCACTCCCTTTTATAGATGTTGAAACCGAGATGCAGGAGTTAACACTTTTTCAAAAGAAAACTCAGACTCGTTAAGCCTAAGAGTTGTGATTTGGAGCCAGCTTTGCCTGTCTCCAAAATCAGGGTTCTTAAGCATGACACACTACTGATAGGCACAGAGCAGGTTACCAATTAATGTCTGTTGGTTGAATGAATGGCTCTATCAAACAATCAATCAAACACTGAAAGTCTCCCAGAAAGAGTGACCTTAGCAGCCTCTCCAGTCACATCAGTAGCTCCACAACAAAGAAGGGTCTCTAAACCAGGTTGGTCATGTGCAAATTTCACAGCAGGAAACTGTATGCAAATAGGTTTTTCCCCCTAGAAAACAGATTGCACAAATTATTCCAACTGGGCCATCACACACTGGTAAATGTTTCCAGTTTTGAAAAGCTCTTACTTCATTACTAATGGCCTGTTCTCATCACCTGGCATGTCCTGCAACTTCTCCCCTTGTCAATCAATCCTGGAATACTTGCCACAGAGCTAGCTACCTCTTTTGCTATAGCAGCCTGGTTATCAATAAGCTTGTTAATATACATTCTGAGCTGTTAATCACAAACTTGTTAACCAGAGACTCTGTGTTTCCTTTTTACTATCCTAAATAGTGCGTGACAAATGCTGAAATGTGTATATATTTTAATTTTAAATATCAATTCAAGCCAGGTGATCTACTAGCTAAAGTAAAAAGCTCAGTAATTCTCACCAGAGCTCTCCCCCCATATTATCTTCAATATTTCTCTCCATTTCAGAGTTTGCCTTTTCTGTTTGGCATGCTCATCTGTGCTAGATTATTAGTTACTATCCAGGCCTAGGCAGTTCCAATTTCTCTGGATAATCTACAGTTCTGAGTGACAACTCCTTGTTACCAAGCTCAGCCACATTCCCTGGGTATCCTGAAGAACAAAGTCCATGGACTCTCTCCACATCCTTCCCATGTCCATTTCCTATTGATTGTGTCTTCTACTCTAATGGCTCCCTAGATTCCTTTCAAAGCTTTTTCCCCACTACAGCGTAATTTTTAAAATTTATTTTACAAATGTTAAGTACCTACACTGTGCCAAGTATTCTTTAGTTGTGGAGAATGCAGCCTTGAACAAAACAGAAGGATATTCCCACCCTAATGGAGCTGATCTTTCAAGGAGAAAGAGGAGATGTGAGATAATAAGATAATAACGTAATATATGCAATCTATTAGATAGTGACAAGTGACATGGAAAAATAAAACAGAGAAGGGGATAGGACTGTATGGGTGCAGGAATAGATTATAATTTTAAATAGTAAGGTTGGGGAAAACCTTGTTCAAAAGGAAACATTTTAAGAAATTGCTGATGGAGAGGAGAAAGTGAGCCATGATGCTACCTAAGGAAAAGCATGATTCCAGGTGGAGAGAATGACAGCTTCACTCTCCTCAGGCCTTTAAGTTGATAACTATGTTTTTTACCATAAGTTGAAATAAGTTTGTTTTTGAAATACAAGATGGACTATATTAAATATTTTATAATATATAATGAGAGATAACTATTACCGGGACAACAATAAATTTATTTATCTGAGGATTTTATCTATTCTAATTTGAAAAATATGGTATTACAAAATGTATTCTACTTACATTTGAAACAGTGACTCTCAAACATTGCACTGTGGACATTTGGGGGTTGGGAGGGGTGGAAGTGGGGCCCATGCATTAGTAACATGTATAGCAGCACCCCTGACCTCTACCTGTTAAGATATCATTACCATTCACATCCACATTTATGACAACAAGAAATGTTCTGAGATATTGACCAATGTTTCCACGGGAGTAAAAGCACCCACCCTCTCCATTAGGAATTACTGGTTTAAAAGGGCAAGGATCAGCAGCCCTCCAACTGCTGTTGTTAAGAACTCAGTATATTCCAATAAGATACAAGCTTCACTTTTTTTTTTTTTTTGCGGTGCGCGGGCCTCTCACTGTTGTGGCCTCTCCCGTTGCGGAGCACAGGCTCTGGACGCGCAGGCTCAGCGGCCATGGCTCACGGGCCTAGCCGCTCCACGGCACGTGAGATCTTCCCGGACCGGGGCACGAATCCGTGTCCCCTGCATCGGCAGGCGGACTCTCAACCACTGCGCCACTAGGGAAGCTTCACAAGCTTCAGTTTTAAAGAAAAAATGTATAAACAGGCACAATCAGTAAGCTCTATGGTTTTGAGTAGCTTGGAAAGTCATTAAGGGAAGCTTCCCCCAAATCAGTGATCCTGCTCACACATTATCCCCTTGTAACCAAGAGGACTTTTCACCCCAGGCAAGGCAATATTATAAGATTTGAGATAAGTGAGGTGGGGTGGGGGTTGTGCCTTTACGGCTTAAAACACAAAAAGGGCTAGCGTGAATGCAAGCAAGTTCTAAGGGAGTTTTATAAAAATAACGTAATGAAAGTGGAGAATTTGGAACTGGATTGCCTTAAAACTGTCCGCATTGCATATCCCACTTTTATTCTCTGATCTATTTTCCAATAGCTTTATTATCCTCCACAGGTACCTCTTCAATCATTTCAAAACTCTTCTTCCTATCACAGTGTCATCCAGATGAGCTAACCCTTGACTCAAACTAGACCGTGAGAGCTTTTCATGGATTGGATTCATTATATCCCACAGAGTTCTTACACATGCTCCCTGGAACTGTCTTCAACTGCATTGCTAGCCTCAGCCCCTGAAGTAGGATTTTTCAAAAGTATTCCTTCTTTAGAGTTCTATTAAAATTGTCTCTCCAGTCTGTATTAAACATTTCTCAAATCTCGGATTTTTCTCAAATTCATAAAGACTTACAAATTTGTTTTCCTTTCATCAGATCTTTGAATTCAACTTTAGGCATCCATTCCAATTCAGTATCCTCAGCTCCCTGTGACCTCACAAAAAAGGTACCCAGAACATAGTAGAATAATAGACCTGTCAAACATCCCATTGTGCAGGACACACTAGTGCTGGAGGATAGGTTGTGTGAAGTACCAAATGCCAGGCATCTGAGAAACTGTCTCATAGCCAAACTTCACATCCCTATTTCCAGTCCAGCTTTTACTTCCTCACCAATAGGATCTATGTCAGTTGTGACCAACAGTTGGAATTTACTAGTAAACTTGTACTCAATAGAGAAAATGTTAAACATACAATATTAAGGAAAGAAAATCAGAAGTAATAAGGGGATGGGGGAGGGGGGAGAGGGTGAGAGAGGGAGAGAAGAAAGAGAAACAAAATTCTGAACCTCAAAGAAAGAAGAGTCAAATGGGATACAGGGTGAATCAAAGGCCTCCATTTATAGCTCTGTGTGTTCTAACCAACATTTCCACATACCTTCCCATTGGGCACTGTCTAAAAGGTCACTTGTTCTGGGAAGTCCTGTCTCTCTGCTTCAAACCAACAGAAGCATCTATGGAAGAAGGGCTTAGGTCAATTCCCTCACAGCCAATCCTGCTCTGCCAAGTCCCCCAAACCTATTTCTGCTTCAAGCCTGGAAGAGTCCCCCTATAGCATGTTCCTTTCTCACAGGCTCATTCTCTTCATAATTTTCTTCTAACTTTATCATCTATATCTAAACTTAAAGTCTCCATATTCTTCAAATTCCTCAATTCATATACTTCAGAGATTTGAAAAAGTCCATTTTTTCTTTCCAGTGCCCATGTGAAATTTCTGTGCAATTTCTATGAAAACCTGCCTCATCCATTTGGGCCTCAGCAAGGATCTCTATTCTAAGGAATTTGTCTCTGTCCATCTCACAGTGCTCCCTGACTGCCCTTCTCATGCTCTGCTTCCTTTCATTCTGGATCTGACTATATTCCTACAGATTTGAGTCTGCCCTGGGAAATGGAACAATTTTGTGTCTCTGGTACTAAGAGCTCCTGCCCTAGATCTTGTTCATTTTGGTGATATTCTTTCTTCCCATTCCTAGAAAACCCGAAGCCCTGCCAAAACTGTTGGCCAGACAGACACAGTCCCTTTAACTGCATCCTCTTGTTTAGCTCTACCCCCAAACACTAGAAGGCAGAATTTTACATGGGTCATCACTCAATATATTATTCTCTTAACTACTTCTTGTTCGTCAGTTAAGCTAAAGGAGTTACCAGTTTCTCTTTCTAATTACATCTACACTGTCTTGAAGTTCTTGGATTTATTAAATCTTCAAAGCCTAAAACATTGGCCTAAAATGCTAACACCCTGCCTCACTTTCCTTTATAGTCATTGGGCTTATTCACTGACTTATGATTTACCTATCACGAGTCTCTCTCCCTCCTATATACATTACTTTTCATTTCTTTCCCTAATGAGTAAATTCTAAACATTCTGGGAGGAAACACTGCCCATTCATAAATGTTTTCAACTCGAAAAATGGGCCTTTATTACATTTAAAATCTGTTCCTTTGTCTTTGGCAAGTTCTGCATGAACACCATGTATGCTATGCCTGGGACACTGACATCAAGGATAAATACCCTCTCTCCATCAGCAGACTGAGCTGCTTTTCCAGTGCTCTGATTATCTGTGTACAAAATTTGCTACTAACTCTCATGATACAGGCATAAGAATTTAAATCGGCTGTCTCTTTACATGACATCTCTGTATATTACCCTTGTGTTTCCTCTGGAATTCTAGGTTTTGAGAATTGATTTATTCACATTTCTCTACTTCTGAGGTCAAAGATGGTAAGTATTTGTAAACAATGGGTATCTTCACTTTCACTGCCTTTCCTGCTAAATATATCCTTCCTGCAGCTGAAGAGGTAGACTAAATAACAGATGGGGCCATATGACTGAGTGTAAAAGATGGGTTTTACAGAACAGATCCAGGAAGGAGAAGAGGGAAGCATTAGTCCAAGAGACATCTCTAGTGAACCAGGTCATAGGAAAACAGAGCTCCCTCTGCCCTCTCCTCAACTGCCTCCTCCCTGTTTTGCCTCATGTACTGGTCATAAGCAACACCACTATTGACTGTACTCTTAAAACTGCAGCCAGGCCATGCACTGGTTTAGTTCCGCACCAGGAGTAGAGACTGATGATTCAGCTCTTCTCTGGTGATCAGAAGGGGCTTGTATCACTTTGGACTGGATGCATAAAGAAAAAAGCCGTGTGCCTCAAGAAGACTGCCTTCTTACACATATAAACAGAATATGTGAAGGACCATTCAAGCAACTGGGTGGCTGACAGGGTCTTGGAGCTACAACCAGGTGTCAGGCCTGAGACTCTGAGGTGGGAGAGCTGAGTTCAGGACACTGGACCACCAGAGACCTCCCGGCCCCAAGTAATATCAATCGGCGAGAGCTCTCCCAGAGATCTCCATCCCAATGCTAAGACCCATCTCCACTCAATGACCAGCAAGCTCCAGTGCTGGACACCACATGCAAAACAACTAGCAAGACAGGAACATGACCCCACCCATTAGCAGTGAGGCTGACTAAAATCATAATAAGTTCAGAGACACCCCAAAACACACCACCAGACATGGCCCAGCCCACCAGAAAGAAAAGATCCAGCCCCACCCACCAGAACACAGGCACCAGACCCCTCCACCAGGAAGCCTACACAGCCTACTGAACCAACCTTACTCACTGGGGACAGACACCACAAAAAATGGGAACTATGAATCTGCAGCCTGTGAAAGGAGACCACAAACACAGTAAGATAAGCAAAATGAGAAGACAGAGAAATATGCAGCAGATGAAGGAGTGAGATAGAAACCCACCAGACCAAACAAATGAAGAGGATATAGGCAGTCTACCCAAAAAAGAATTCAGAGTAATGATAACAAAGATGACCCAAAATCTTGGAAATAGAATGGAGAAAATACAAGAAACGTTTAACAAGGACCTAGAAGAACTAAAGAGCAAACAAACAATCATGAACAACACAATAAATGAAATTAAACATTCTCTAGAAAGAATCAATAACAGAATAACTGAGGCAGAAGAACAGATAAATGACCTGGAACATAAAATAGTGGAAATAACTACCACAGAGCAGAATAAAGAAAAAAGAATGAAAAGACTTGAGGGCAGTCTCGGAGACCTCTGGGACAACATTAAATGCACCAACACTTGAATTATAGGAGTCACAGAAGAAGAGAAAAAGAAAAGGACCGAGAAATATTTGAAGAGATTATAGTTGAAAACTTCCCTAATATGGGAAAGGAAATAGTCAACTCCAGGAAGTGCTGAGAGTGCCATACAGGATAAACCCAAAGAGAAACATGCCAAGACACACATTAATCAAGCTTTCAAAAATTAAATACAAAGAAAAAATATTGAAAGCAGCAAGGGAAAGACAACAAATAACATACAAGGGAATCCCCATAAGGTTAAAGGCTGATCTTTCAGCAGAAACTCTGCAAGCCAGAAGGGAGTGGCAGGACATACATAAAGTGATGAAGGAAAAAACTTATAACCAACATTACTCTACCCAACAAGGATCTCATTCAGATTTGATGGAGGAATTAAAACCTTTACAGACAAGCAAAGCCTAAGAGAATCCAGCACCACCAAACCAGCTTTACAACAAATGATAAAGGAACTTCCCTAGGCAGGAAACACAAGAGAAGGAAAAGACCTACAATAACAAACCCAAAACAATTAAGAAAATGGTAATAGGAACATACATATTGATAATTACCTTAAATGTAAATGGATTAAATGCTCCAACCAAAAGATAAAGACTGGCTGAATGGAAACAAAAACAAGACCCATATCTATGCTGTCTACAAGAGACCCACTCCAGACCTAGGGACACATACAGACTGAAAGTGAGGGGATGGAAAAAGATATTCCATGCAAATGGAAACCAAAAGAAAGCTGGAGTAACAGTTCTCATATCAGACAAAAGAGACTTTGAAATAAAGACTTTTACAAGAGACAAAGAAGGACACTACATAATGATCAAGGGATCAATCCAAGAAGAAGATATAACAATTGTAAATATTTATGTACCCAACATAGGAGCACCTCAATACATAAGGCAAATGCTAACAGCCATTAAAGGGGAAATTGACAGTAACACAATACTAGTAGGGGACTTTAACACCCCACTTTCATCAATGGAAACATCATCCAAAATGAAAATAAATAAGAAAACACAAGTATTAAATGACATATTAAACAAGATGGGCTTAATTGATATTTATAGGACATTCCATCCAAAAACAACAGAATAGACTTTCTTATTAAGTGCTCATGGAACATCCTCCAGGATAGACCATATCTTGGGTCACAAATCCAGCCTTGGTAAATTTAAGAAATTGAAATCATATCAAGTATCTTTTCCGATCACAACACTATGAGACTAGACATCAATTACAGGAAAAAATCTGTAAAAAATACAAACACATGGAGGCTAAAAACTACACTACTAAATAACCAAGAGATCACTGAAGAAATCAAAGAGGAAATCAAAAAATACCTGGAAACAAACGAGAATGAAAACATGATGACCCAAAACCTATGGAATGCAGCAAAAGCAGTTCTAAGAGGGAAGTTTATAGAAATACAATCCTACCGCCAGAAACAAGAAAAAGCTCAAATAAACAATCTAAACTTACAGCTAAGGCAACTAGAGAAAGAAGAAAAAAAAACTCCAAAGTCAGCAGAAGGAAAGAAATCATAAAGATCAGATCAGAAATAAATGAAAAAGAAATGAAACAAACAATATCAAAGATCAATAAATCTAAAAGCTGGTTCTTTGAGAAGAAAAACAAAATTGTTAAACCATTAGCCAGACTCATCAAGAAAAAAGGGAGAAGACTCAAATCAACAGAATTAGAAATGAAAAAGGATAAGTAACAACTGACACTGCAGAAATACAAAGGAATATGAACGATTACTACAAGCAACTATATGCCAATAAAATGGACAAATTCTTAGAAAAGCACAACCTTCCGAGACTGAACCAGGAAGAAATAGAAAATATAAACAGACCAACCTCAAGTTCTGAAATTGAAACCGTGATTAAACATCTTCCAACAAACAAAAGTTCAGGACCAGACAACTTCACAGGCTATTTCTATCAAACACCTAGAGAAGAGCTAACACCTATCCTCAAACTCTTCCAATATACAGCAGAGGGAGAAACACTCCCAAACTCATTCTATGAGCCCACCATCACCCTGACACCAAAACCAGACCAAGATGTCACAAGGAAAGAAAACTACAGGCCAATATCACTGATGAACATAGATGCAAAAATCCTCAACCAAATACCAGCAAACAGAATCCAACAGCAAATTAAAAGGATCATACACCATGATCAAGTGGGGTTTATGCCAGGAATGCAAGGATTCTTCAATGTATGCAAATCAATCAGTGTGATACACCATATTATTAAATTGAAGGATAAAAACCATATGGAGTGATATACCATGTTGTTGGATGGGAAGAATCAAAATTGTGAGAATGACCATACAACCCAAAGTAATCTACAGATTCAATGCAATCCCTATCAAACTACCAATGGCATTTTTCACAGAACTAGCACAAAAAAATTTCAGAATTTGTATGGAAACACAAAAGACCCTGAAGAGCCAAAGCAATCTTGAGAAAGAAAAACGGAGCAGGAGGAATCAGGCTCCCTGACTTCAGACTATATTACAAAGCTACAGTAATCAGACAGTATGGTACTAGCACAAAAACAGAAACATAGAGCAATGGAATAGGACAGAAAGCCCAGAGATGAACCCACACACATATGTCACCTTATCTTTGATAAAGGAGTCAAGAATATACAATGGAGAAAAGACAGTCTCTTCAAGAAGTGGTGCTGGGAAAACTGGACAGCTACATGTAAGAGAATGAAATTAGAACAATCCCTAACACCATACACAAAGATAAACTCAGAATGGATTAAAGACTTAAATGTAAGGCCAGACACTGTAAAACTCTTAAAGGAAAACATAGGCAGAATATTCTATGACATAAATCACAACAAGATCCTATTTGATCCACCTCCTAGAGAAATGGAAATAAAAACAAAAATTAACAAACGGTACCTAATGAGCTGACAAGATTTTTCACAGCAAAGGAAATCATAAACAAGACAAAAAGACAACCCTCAAAATGGGAGAAAATATTTGCAAATAAAGCAACTGACAAAGGATTAATCTCCAAAATATACAAACAACTCATGCAGCTCAATATCAAAAAAACAAAAAACCCAATCCAAAAATGGACAGAAGACCTAGATAGACATTTTTCCAAAGAATATATACAGATTGCCAACAAACACATGAAAGGATTCTCAACATCACTAATCATTAGAGAAATGCAAATCAAAACTACAAAGAGGTATCAACTCACACTGGTCAGAATGGCCATCATCAAAAAATCTACAAACAATAAATGCTGGGAAGGGTGTGGAGAAAAGGGAACCCTCTTGCACTGTTGGTGGGAATGTAAATTGATACAGCCACTATGCAGAACAATATGGAGATTCCGTAAAAGACTAAAAATAGAACTACCTGTATGATCCAGTATTCCCAGTACTAGGCATATACCCTGAGAAAACCATAATTCAAAAAGAGTCATGTACCACAATGTTCATTGCAGCACTATTTATAATAGCCAGGACATGGAAGCAACCTAAATGTCCATCAACAGATGAATGGATAAGAAGATGTGGCACATATATACAATGGAATATTACTCAGCCATAAAAAGAAATGAAACTGAGTTATTTGTAGTGAGGTGGATGGACCTAGAATCTGTCAGACAGAATGAAGTAAGTCAGAAAGGGAAAAACAAACACTGTATGCTAACACATATTATGGAATCTGGAAAAAAAAAAAAAAAAAAAGGTCCTGAAGAACCTAAGGGCAGGACAGGAATAAAGACGCAGATGTAGAGAATGGACCTGAGGACAAGGGAAGGGGGAAGTTTAAGCTCTGACGAAGTGAGAGAGTGGCATTGACATATATATACTACCAGATGTAAAGTAGATAGCTAGTGGGAAGCAGCTAAATAGCACAGGGAGATCAGCTCAGTGCTTTGTGACCACCTAGAGGGTTGGGATAGGGAAGGAGGGAGGGAGGTGCAAGAGGGAGGGGATATGGAGATATATGTATACATATAGCTGATTCATTTTGTTATAAAGCAGAAACTAACACAACACTGTAAAGCAATTATACTCCAATAAAGATGTTAAAGAGATGTCATTAATAAAATGGAAGGACAACTATAGACTGGATTGAGAAAAAATTTGCAATTCATATATCTCATAAGGGATTTATGTCTAGACATAAAAAAAACAAAACCCCTGTGTCTCAACAGTAAGACAAACAACCCAATTAATACATGAGTACAATACCGAATAGACTTTTCACTAGAGAAGATATATGAAGGGCTAATAAGTATATGAAAAGATGCTCCACATCATTAGTCATTAGGGATATGCAAATTAAAACCACCCGAGATACCACTTCCTATGCAGTCAAATGGCTATAATAAAATGGAGACAAAAGCAAATGTTGGGGAGAATGTGGAGAATCTGGAACTCTCACACATTGCTGGTAGAAATGTATACTTGTGCAAGTGCTTCAGAACACAGGTTTTCAGTTTCTTACAAAACTACCCTATATCCCAGCAATTCCCCACCTATGTATCTACCCAAGAAAAATGAAAATATGTACACAAAAGGACTTTTTAATGAATGTGCATAGCATTTTTATAACATGGAAGCCCCAATCTACATTAAAATATCCGTGTGAGTACATAAACAAAATGTGGTCTATCTATATACTGGAATACTCTTCAGTAATAAAAATAATTGAAGTACTTATATATGTTACAACACGGATGAACCTCAAAAATATTATGCTAAGTCGAAAAATCCAGAAACAAATGATTACATATTGTATAATTCTCTATATATGAAACATCCAGAAGAGGCAAGTCTATGGAGATATAAAGCAGATCAATGGTTGCCTGGAACTCATATTGGGAGCAGGAATTGACTATAAACAGGCAATGGAAGTGGGGCAGATGGGGTCCATGGGGACTTGTTGGGGTGAAGAAAATGTTTTAAAACAAGATTGTGGTAATTTTTGAACGTCTGTATAAATTTACTAAAAATCATCAACTTGTACTCTTACAATGGTTGAATTCTATGAATTTTATACCTCAGTAAAGCTGTTAAATAAAAATGACCAGAACAGAATGGAAAGTGGGAGGTATAGATGAATCAAGTTGGGCAAGCTATTGATAATTTTTGCTGCTGGATGATGGGCAATGAGGGATTATACTTCTCCTTTTCACTCTTTGTGTACATTTGAAATTTTCAAATAAAAAGTGAAAAAGAAACGATTATAAAAAATTGCAGCCAATAGTTAAATTTCATCGAACACATTTATAGTGGAGTTTACAGAACAAGTAAAGCAAAATACAGAGTGAGCAAAATTAAAAGGACAAAGATTTTAGAGCCTAGAGAGAGAATGGTGCTCCTGACATTGTTGGAAAACCTCCCTTTATGCTCTAGAGGGAGACAATGGACAAGAATCATGGACCCTCAAGGACAGCCTTCCACTGAGCCCTGGAAGGTGATGTCATTTATGAAAGTGCTTTTCTTCTGGCCCTCTCTAACACTGATGGGGCATGGGGGGTGGGGGGGAGGGAGGGGATGGACAGAAAAATAAACTCTGTCACTTTGTTCCTCCTCCCAGGAAACTTCAGACTCCCTCTAATGTTTCTGTCTATACAACAGGTCCTGAGTATGCTCAGCATCATTCTGGTGTCCTATTATATATTTACTTGCTAAGCCTCTCTCAAAGATCCCACAGTGGGATGGTTCTGAATATTTCATAGCACAGGGGACAATTTAGGCTAGAGACATCCATCATCAAGGATAATCTGGTATGTACCCAAAACGTAATTGCTGGTGGAGAGTTTCTCTATGCATTCCTGTGTCCCTTACCAAACAGTAAATATTCGGAATTGGTTACATATCCTGAGCAAGTGGCCTTTATTCACATGTCCATTTGTTCACCAGATTATACCAATATAAATGGAGAGGCTCCTTTCATTTACATTACTGTCTGGCAAAATCTTAGCTTATAATAAATGACTGGTTATATAAATTATTGAACAATTGAAAATAGAATAGCATGGAGTCTTTTTAAAATTTTAATTTTCTTATGTTTTTATTTTTTGAAGATACAATTGACATAATGTATAAGTTTAAGGTGTACAATGTGCTGATTTAACACATTTATAGATTAAAATATGATACCACTATAGCATTAGCTAACATCTCCATCACATCATATATATATATATGTGTGTGTGTGTGTGTGTATACATATATATATATGTGTGTGTGCTTTTTGTGGTGAGAACATTTAAAATCTAGTCTATTAGCAACTTTGAAGTATGTAATACAGTATCATTGACTTAATCACGATTCTGTGTATTAGATCTCCAGAACTTATTTACCTTCTAAATGTAAGTTTGTACCCTTTAACCAACAGCTGTCTAACTTTCTCACCCTCCAGTCCCCTAGTAGCCACCATTCTACTCTCTGTTTCTATGACTTTGGCTTTTTTAGATTCCATTTATAAGTGATATACAGTATTAGTTTTCCTCTGTCAGACTCACTTCATTTAACATAATGCTCTCAATATCCATCCATGTTGCTGCAAATGGCAGGATTTCCTTCTTTCTCATGATTGAATAATATTCCATTCTATACATGTACTGGGTTGGCCAAAAATTTCATTTGGATTTTGTTTTTGATGTGTCCTCTCTTGGTGTCATATCCAAAAATATTGTTGCCAAGACCAATGCCAAAGATGTTTTACCTATGTTTTTTTCTGGGAGTTTTATGGTTTCAGTTCTAATGTTTAAGCCTTTAATCTACTTTGAGTTGATTTTTATGAGTGTTTCAATTAGGAGTCCAATTTCATTTTTCTGTATGTGGTCATTCAGCTTTCCCATAAATTCTTGAAGAGACCATTCTTTCCCCATTGAGTATTCTTGCCTCCTTTGTCAAGTATTAGTTGACCATATATTCAAGGGCTTATTTCTGGACTCTCTATTTGGTTCCATTGGTCTATATATCTATGCTTATCATGTAGTCATTTTTTTAACAAAATGAGTCATACCAATATGTACTAATATACAATTATATCACATATTTTATCATATTTTATCAAGTCGAAAGGCAAGGCACAGAAAATATTTGTGTATATGTGTGTCTTTTTCTGTGTATGTGTTTTTATGTATACATACTTAGGGAGAAAACAGATTACAGATTAAAATAGTATGAGTTGGGCAGGCACAAGAATATAAAGACCCTTGTATGTCCCCACTAAAGATTGTACTTGACCCTACAGGTATACTTTGGGGGAAGATAGCTGAATATTAGTGGGAAGAAAACATAATTTCATTTCTGTTGTGTCTGCATTCAGTTATTTTTAATGCATGTAATATTTGCTCAAACAATAAAAAAAAATTAAATTCAAAAGTAGTATGTTACGATTGTGTTTATATTCTGATTTCTAAAAGTATTGATTTTTACAAACTTCTGTACTAACAGCCTTTGGAATTAACATCTATTAGTTAAGTAGTTAAATTGAGAATAGTACCTTTAATATGGGCATATTATTCCCATTGTTTATTGCTTTTGGTCATATGTACAAAATAATCTGCTTATGATTGACTAAAAGAAAAAAACAGTATACATTAACATATACTTTAATTCTTATCTTCTGTATTATGTTTATTTTTAGAGTCAGGAGGGTCTTGAAGCTCTCTGGACAACTACCTTAATTCCAGATTTTGCATCTTATTTTGAAGTTGTGCAAAAATGAAACTTTCTTATTATCCTTTTAACCAAACATAGATAATGGTCTCTTCTGAATGCCTATCCAAACTCTTCCTATAATTTAAGCTTTTTCTTATTCTGTCTCTTCTCAAGAAAGAGAAAAAAAAGACTAGTCATCACCTTTATAAAACTCTTCAAATAGTCACAGTGGGTTAACATCCTTCTTGTCTCTAAACTGATCTATACAAACTCATTATATCTTTCCTCATAAGAATCTAGCTGTTAGCCCTTTAAGTACTTTGGGTCATGCTTTCTGATTTATTCAAACCTTTCGTAAAAAATCAACTATCAGAATTGCAAAGCTGGGTTCACTGCTGCACTCATATAAGACTCAAATCCAATTCTGTTGATGCTACAAATGTCAAGATGATTTTAAATTATTTTGTATTGGGGCCATATTATGTAATCCCAACTCGGTGATAGGATCTATATATATATATATATATATTTTTTTTTTTTTTTTTTTTTTTTTTTTGCAGTACGCGGGCCTCTCACTGTTGTGGCCTCTCCCGTTGCGGAGCACAGGCTCTGGACACGCAGGCTCTGCGGCCATGGCTCACGGGCCCAGCCGCTCCGCGGCATGTGGGATCTTCCCAGACCAGGGCACGAACCCGTGTCCCCTGCATCGGCAGGCAGACTCTCAACCACTGCGCCACCAGGGAAGCCCTCAATCAATATTTTTTATATCCAGTAAACACCTATTGAAATTCTACTGTGTGCCAAACAATATAAATATAAGGTTCCATTAAAGGGTATAAGAGACACTGAAATAAAAAGTTATACACAATATGAGAAGAGGTTTAGTACAGGAGTACACATACCATAAGCAGTGAAAGGACAAAACATCTCATTCTGTCATAGTTTGGAGAGAGAGAGGGATAGTAGAGATTCATAGAGAAAATATCGCTTTGGTTAAAATTTGAAAAACAAAGGAAACGTTAGCAAGAAAGAAATACATTCAAAACAAAGGGCTTATAAAATATAAAAAGACAAATTTGAGTAGCCACAAATAAAAACAGTATGTTGGGACTAGAAAAATGGCAGAATGCATGGCTGGAAAAGAAGTAAGAGACTAAATTATTGTGAATTACTGAATGAAATCAGTAGGGGTAACAATGTGATATGCAACAGATTATAAAATTATTTATGTAGAAAACTCAACAGGATTAGCTAATTGCTTTTGTCTGAGGTGTAAAAAATACACACACACACACACACACACACACATGCAGAAAGGCTAAATAATTTGTGTGTTTTCTTAACTACTTTATTAAGGTATGATTGACATATGGAAAGCAGTACACATTTAATGTACACAACTTGATGAGTTTGGAGATAAGCATAAACCTGTGAAACCATCACCATAATCTATGCCATAAACATATCAATCACCCCCAAAGTATTCTCCCACCTTATTATTACTAACATTTTTGTGATAAAAATATAACATGAGACCTACTATCTTAGCAAACTTTTAAGTATACAATACAGTATTGTTAACTAGAGGCACTGTGCTGTACAGTGGATCTCTAGGACTTATTCATCTTATATCACCGAAACTTTACACATTTTGACTAATACTTTCCCATTTCCTCCTTCCCCCCACTCCTGGAAATCACCATTCTACTCTGCTTCTATGAGTTTGAATATTTTGGATTCCTCATGCAGCTACTGTGGAAATATCCAATGAATGGATAAAGAAAATGTGGTATATATGTACAATGGAATATTATTCAGCCTTAAAAAATGTTTTCATTTGTGACAACATGGATGGACTGGAAGACATTACACTAAGTGAAATAAACCAGACACAGAAGGACAAATTTGTATGTTTTTAAAACTGTTAAATATCGGAGTTGAAATTCGAATATCTATCTAAGTTAAAGCATAATTTATTTCTTGTAACATGCTGCCTCTGATCCTAACTGGATATAAAGTGTCTCCCCCACTTTGCTATAACATTTCTTTCAGATTTGTATTTCCTTAATACCATTTTAAATATACTGTGTCTTTCCTACACCATCTCCAATCATTTTTCCATTACCTACAGAAAAATCTGCACCACAGAATAAATTCATAGCCTGATATCCATGACTCTTCTATAATCTGTCCAAAAACTTTTACTACTCATATTCCTATTTCATTGTTCACATAATCAAAATTTGTCTTTCTAGTTAACCTGTTCTAAAAGTTGTTTCCCATTTCCATGCCTTTTTATTAAAGCAGTCCTTTCTACTTTGAATGTCCTGACTCTCATACATACCTATTAGAAATCCTTCTCACTAAGGACTTCAACTCTAATGCACCCACTTTTATTGAACCTTTTTGACTGATCTATTTTAAAGTGATCTATGTGTTTGTGTGTGTGTATACATATGCATTATATAACAGAAGAAAATACATTGTTTTTTGAATTAATAAACATTTTAATTATAAAATTATAGTTTTATTTTAATTTTATTTAATTAATAAAATTATATTTTCAAACCCAATTATTATCTAATGTCCAGGACTTTCTGAATTCCATTGCTTTCTTTTCAATTTTAGGAACCTATACTATAATTAATGGGCACATCTGTTTTTTTTCCCTTACACTGGTAACTTACATCAGAAACTTTGTTCTGAAAGACTATACTCCCTAAACAACCAGCTATCAGAAAGTGATTCAGAAATGAAAAAAGAAGCTATCATTTTTGCATTTTTGGAATATTAAAATAAAGCTGTTTCTTAATGTTAAAAAAATATATAATAGTAACTTAGGAAACTACATATTTGCAGAAATAGACCACTGATACGTTAGTAGATAGTGGTCTTAGAAATAGACCACTGATACGTTAGTAGATAAATTGAAAATACCTTTTAAAATGCAGCTCTTTTGTTATATTAATTCACAACAAATAGTTTCTGTGGCTTGTACTTTCTATATGGAAAACTATAACATATTAATGATAAATTATGGCAAAATTTTCATTATATCTATTGATAAAGAATAGCTTGCTCTGTGTGAATGAGTGTAGCTACAGTAGATACTATTGGTGCCAATCCTCAAGTGTTTATGAAATCTTCTATGCCGTCTGAATCCTAAAATATTCTGGATCTATCTCTTTCCAATGTGACTTGGATAAATACTGATTTGCCTAAGCCAATTTTTCAGTTCCTTTCCCAGTGACTGAATCACAGAAAACCACATGAACTGCTGGAGGGCTTCCAACAGAGGTTCCTTCATGCTTAGAAAGACACTGAAAATAATGCTTTTTCCATTCTTGTCTCTGAACTTTGGTGTAGGATCATATGATATTTAGGGTGTCCTTTCATGAGTATGAATATACTCATGCCATATACTGAATATAGCCGAGGAAGTATACTGAAGATAGCAGAGGAAAATGTGGAAAGACAATTCTGGAACTTGGTGACTTGTTCAACTACTTACTTGCCTAATTTTAGATCCATCTATCCTTAGGACTTTTCATTTAAGTCATTTTCACTTGGGCTTTCTATTTCTTATAGCAAAAATTTCCTCCTTGAAAAGAGAACTTGGATTAAACATGTGTGCAGTACACTTGATTCTACACACTTCTGCCTCCTCCAAACAAAAAGGAAAAACAAAAGACAGGGAGAAAGATGGAGAGTGGGGGAGAGAGTGAAATAACCGAAGAGGGAATTCTTCCTGTCATTTCCTTTCATGAGCTATGGCCTGGAATGAATATCAGATGAGAAATATGAATCCATTTTTCTCTCCACTGGGTCTCAGCGTCCTTGTGTCAGTCTTATTATGGGCAGCCAGCTCCTCTGAGTGTGATTTTAATATTTGGTGCATATTTTTTTATACTTCATGGCCCTTAAATGTAAGTCAACCGCTTCATTTGGTGCTTTTGAAATAAAAACAGTATTCTCCAACACTGGAGGAAAACCTGGCTTTTCTGGGTTTATTGAAAAATGGCACTCTCCTCTTCTACCGAGGTAAGAGCTCTGATTGATGTGAGTCTGATTCGATAATACAATCCCATGTGTTAGCTTACTTACAAATCTTTTCACTGTGTTCAGAGGACTGTTGACAGCAGTAGGGTCATTATTATTATTCAGTTCTTTGTGTACCACTATATGACAGGCACTATGCTAACCTCTTTGCTTAGATTATCCCATTTAAGTTTCACAGCCATCCTAGGAGGTGTAGTTGGTAACCCACCCTTACAAATGGAGTGACCAGCTAAATTGAAGAATCTTGAGTTTCAGAGAGATCAGCCCATTTAGCTAGGGTTGTAATAATTACTAAGTAGTTAGCTATAAGAAAGCATATAATTTACTTTCTTCAATAGTTAGGAATAAAAGTAGCACTAAGAAAGTCAACCATTGATTGGCATTCAAATCAAACTGTTTTCTACTGGTGCAACTTTTTTGTCTTTCACCTTATAGGAGTTAGGGGGATACTAGCTGATTTTATATCATCCTGAACCCAGGGAGCCGAAGGGAAAAATATATTCTGATGTGTTATTGTTATAATTTCATTAAACCTAATATTTCATGGGCTTTTAGACAATAATATGCTTAACCTGTCCATTATTATAAATATCAAATTATTAAGGCAAAAGTGGTTGATGTGCAAAAATAGGCATCGGAAAGACAAATAGCAAATTTTGTGTGAATGTGTGTGCGTATATATCTACATATGTATGTGTTAACTGTGTTAACATTTTAAATATTTTTAGATGATTACTACAGATCCCAAATATTTTCACTACAAAACAAAATTTTACGTGAGCATAAAAAAGGAAATGTTGCTTTTCCTAGGTTGCACCTACAAGTAACCCACGTATTGACCACTTTTTGGCAGATTTTTTTTTCTTTTAGGTGTCTCAAATGGCACAATCAATCAAATTGACTATACAATGATCCCGAATAGCCATTAAGAAACAACCTTCAGGTGAAATGCTTTGACCTTTATGAAACTTTACAGATTGGCTTCCCTAAGGATCAATTTCTGACCCTACAATTTACCTTGAAAGTTGACACGCTGAGGCACTCTATCAATGTAAAATTTCATTGAAGTCTTTCACTTTCCTAAGAGTTATATGCAACGTCACTTATCATTTTCTTTCCGTGGAAAAGCATCTCACTCCCAACACCTTCAAAATCTATGAGAATTAATTCCACTATAACTCCATTTTTTTAAAAAAATGGATTAAAAGATATGTGTTTATAGTTTTTAAAATAAAGAGCTACATGGCAGCTCTCCATTAGCTAATATGGCTCATATGCACAACTCTATGTCAGGCAAACATACATTATATTAGAATTCAAGAATAACATTAGAACACAAACAAATTCATAATACCCATGTACAGCTGGGGCAAACTGGTTACTCAACCATCTTTGGAAGTGTAATAAATACATGATGTTGGTGTATAAAGGGCATCATTCTCCGTACTATGGTAAGAATACTACCAGAGAGTTGGGATTGCAAAAAACAGAAATTGATTCTGAATAGCCTCAACAGAAATTAGTTGGGAAGGACTCTGGTAGACTACAGAATTCAGAGAAGATCTAGAAAATCAACCTGTGTCAGGATCCAAATAGAGTTAGTAAAAAATTAGCCTGCTGCCAAGGAGTAATCTCACCGTGCTGCCACTGATGACACCGTGTCACTCTGGTCAGCTCCTGACACAGTGTTAGACACTGCGTACTCTCAGTACTTTAAAATGCACATGTGGATGCTCCACTCAGTTACAGCCATAGCTGAAATCACAGTCTGACTCTGGGCCTTTATTTCAACCCCTCAAGAATTAAAGTATAAGACATATGAATCTCATTCACCATGTTTGGATCATGCACCAGGTGCTAGACCAGAGAGAAAGGAAAAGAAATACATAAGACATCCCCTTGGATCCTATAGTGGAAGGGACTACCAAGATTATTAGGGTTCATGAAAGCTGAAATTGAGATTAGTTAATGGTAAAGATACACCCTATACAGTTATTTCCAAAATAAGTAAAAAAAGTGGAATGGTACAAGTCAAAATGGACATTTTCCACAAGGTTCCAGAGTAAGGATTCCATTTGAGATGGCAGAGGGTATTAGATAAACTCTGACGTAGTTTAATTCAAACATTAAATTAAAAAATAACACTTGCCTTAAATATTTACAGGAAATAGAGAATGATTTTCAACCTATTCTGTGAAGTGGGTATAAGCCTCATGCCAAAATATTATGAAGATTTTAAAAGAAAAAATTATAGACTAATATTCCTTGTGAGTATAATCACAAAAAAATCATTAATAAAATATTACCAAATTTAACCCAACAATATATAAAAAGTGTATTACATCATGACCAGTTGGATCTCATCTCAGGACTACAAAGTTAGTTTAACATTTGAAAAGCAGTCAAAGTAATTAATGTCATTAAAGGAGTAAAGGAAAAACTATATGCTCACCTCAACAAATACAGGGAAAGCATTTGACAAATGCTCTGAGCACTTGAACACCACCAGCCTGACACACTTCCCTGGCCTCCACTGCTGCGTACATGCCTTAGGGAAGACTGTGCAGCCGTGAGAGAGCACCCTGACAGCCAGACCCCCTGAAGCTGCTTATGAGCCCAGATCAAGTCCTGTCTTCTGTCACTGGCCTGCACCACTACACTCGCAGCTAGGCCCTCTAGCTGTACATCTACTTCATCCCTACCCATACTCTCCAACAAAATCCCCATCACCAGTCTCCATTGCCATGCACCCCATAGCCATGATAGTGCACACCAAAAGCCGTGGCGCCCCACAGCTGCCAGTGTGCTTGCAGTTAGCTCCAGCCTTTGCTGCCTGCCCTGACCCCACCATCACATATGCGTACATCTGTAACCAGCCCCTGCCACTACACAGGAACATGCTGCTGGCTTCTGCATCAGGGTGTGTGCACACCACTGGCTCTAGTCACCATTGTTTTCTGTCCTGGTCACTAGCCACTGGACCTGCAGGTACAGATGGGGAAACCCCTTGCTGCCAATATGGATGCCCGTAGTGCTCTCTAAGGACCACACATTGTCAATGCTGTAGAATCCAGAGACCTGAGCCAAAGAGACATAATGCTCCCATGAAACTGTTGCCACTAAAGACCCATGCACTTGCACCCTACATCACTAGACATTATGATAAAACTTCAGGTCAATATCCCTTATGAACATAGAGGCAAAAATTCTAAAGAAAATATTAGCAAATTGAATTCAACATCATATTAAAATAATCATATACCATGGTCAAACTGGATTTATTCCTGAGATGTATGAGTGGTTCAACATATGCAAATCAATAAATGTGATACACTACATTAATAGAATGAAAGACAAAAATCATATGATTAACTCAAAAGCAGAAAAAGCATTTGACAAAATTCAACACCCTTTCATGATAAAAATTCTCAATAAATTAGGTATAGAATGACTGAACCTCAACATAATAGATAGAAGCTGTGTATGAAAAGTACACAACTTACACCGTATTCAATGGAAAAGATTAAAAGCATTTCTTCTAAGATCAGGAACACAAAAAGTGTGCCCACTCTCACCACAGGAATCTATTCAACATAATACTGGAAGTGATAGCCATAGCAAGCAAGCAAGAGAAAAAGAAAGAAAAGAAAAGGCATCCCCATTGGAAGGAACAAGTAAAATTGTCTTTTTTCAGATTATATGATGTTAATACATAGAAAATCTTAAAGACTGCACCAAAAATACTGTTAGAATTGATCAACAAGTTTAGTAAAGTTGTAAGATACAAAATCAACATTCAGATTAGTTGTATTTCTGTACACTAGCAATGAAATATCTGAAAAAACTAAAGAAAACAATCTCATTCACAATTGCATAAAAATAATTAAATACTTAGGAATAAATCTAACCAAGGAGATGAAAGACCTGTACACTGAAATGTACAAAACTTTGATGAAAGAAACTGAAGAAGTCACAACAAATGGAAAGATTTCTGTGTTCATGAATCAGAAGAATTACTATTGTTAAAGCATCTATTCTGCCCAAGTGATTTATAGATTCAATGCAATTCCTATCAAAATTCCAGTGACATTTTTTTTACAGAAAAAGAAAAAGCAATCCTAAAATACATATGGAACTGCAAAGACCATGAACAGTGAAAGCAATCTTGAGAGAAAAGAACAAAGATAAAGGTGTCATACTTCCAAATTTCAAACTACACTACAAAGTTATACTAAACAGAGCATATGGTACTGTCATAAAACGAGACACAGGCAAATGGAAGATAATCAAAATAAACTCTTACATATGTGGTCAACGAATATTTGACTAGGAAGGCAAAATACTCAATGGCGAAAGGATAGTCTCTTCAGTAAATTGTGTTCATAAAACTAGGTAACCAAATGCAGAAAAATGAAATTGGACCTCTATCTTAACCACTCATAAAATTAACTCAAAGTGGATTAAACACTTAAGCACTAGAAATGAAACCATAAAATTCCCAGAAGAAAACATAGAACAAAGTTCCTTGACGTTGCTCTTGGCAGCAATATTTTTGCATATGACACCAAAACTACAGGCAACAAAAGCAAAAATCAAGTGGGAGTATATCAAACTAAAAGACTTGTACTCAGCAAAAGAACAAACAAGATCTGTGGAGGAGAGGGGGAAGATGGCGGAAGAGTAAGACACGGAGATCACCTTCCTCCCCACAGATACATCAGAAATACATCTACATGTGGAACAACTCCTACAGAACACCTACTGAACGCTGGCAGAAGACCTCAGACCTCCCAAAAGTCAAGAAACTCCCCATGTACCTGGGTAGGGCAAAAGAAAAAAGAATAAACAGAGACAAAAGGATAGGAACAGGCCCTGCACCAGTGGGAGGGAGCTGTGAAGGAGGAAAAGCTTCCACACACTAGGAAGCCCCTTCACGGGCTGAGACTGCCGGTGGTGGAGGGGGGAAAGCTTCGGAGCCGCGGAGGAGAGCGCAGCAACAGGGGTGCGGAGGGCAAAGCGGAGAGATTCCTGCACAGAGGATCAGGGCCGACCGGCACTCACCAGCCAAAGAGGCTTGTCTGCTCATCCGTTGGGGTGGGCGGGGGCTGGGAGCTGAGGCTCAGGCTTCGGTCGGATGCCAGGAGAGGACTGGCGGCGTTAACACAGCCTGCAGGGGGTTAGCGCGCCACAGCTAGCTGGGAGGGAGTCCAGGAAAAAGTCTGGACCTGCCGAAGAGGCAAGAGACTTTTTCTTCCCTCTTTGTTTCCTGGCGCGCAAGGAGAGGGGATTAAGAGTGCTGCTTAAAGGAGCTCCAGAAACGGTCACGAGCCGCGGCTAACAGCGTGGACCCCAGAAACGGGCATGAGACGCTAACTCTGCTGCTGCCACCACCAAGAAGCCTGTGCGCAAGCACAGGTCACTATCCACACATCCCTTCCGGGGAGCCTGTGCAGCCTGCCACTGCCCGGGTCCCGGGATCCAGGGACAACTTCCCCAGGAGAACGCATGGTGCGCCTCATGCTGGGGCAACGTCACAATGGCCTCTGCCGCTGCGGGCTCGCGCTGCACTCCGTACCCGGCCCCCGCCCTGCCTGAGTGAATCAGAGTTCCCGAAGCCGCTGCTCCTTTAACCCCGTCCGGTGTGAGCAAAGAACAGACGCCCTCCGCCCTCTGGAGACCTACAAGCAGAGGCGGGGCCAAATCCAAAGCTGGGCCCCGGGAGCTGTGCCAACAAAGAAGAGAAATGGAAATCTCTCCCAGCAGCCTCAGGAGAAGCAGATTAAATCTCCACAATCAACTTGATATACTCTGCATCTGTGGAATACCTGAATAGACAACAGATCATCCCAAATTGAGGAGGTGGACTTTGAGAGCAAGATTTATTATTTTTTCCCCTTTTCCTCTTTTTGTGAGTGTGTATGTGTGTATGCTTCTGTGTGAGATTTTGTCTGTATAGCTTTGCTTTCACCATTTGGCCTAGGGTTCTATCCGTCCGTGTTTTTTTGATTGTTTTGTTTTTTACTTAAAAAAATTTTTTTTCTTAATAATTATTTTTTATTTTAATAACTTTATTTTACTTTATCTTACTTTATTTTATTTTCTTTTATCCTCTTTCTTTCTACTTTTTCTCCCTTTTATTCTGAGCCATGTGGATGAAAGGCTCTTGATGCTGTGACCAGGAGTCAGTGCTATACCTCTGAGGTGGGAGAGCCAACTTCAGGACACTGGTCCACAAGACACCTCCCAGTTCCACATAATATCAAATGGCAAAAATCTCCCAGAGATCTCCATCTCAAAACCAGCACCCAGCTTCACTCAACGACCAGCAAGCTACAGTGCTGGACACCCTATGCCAAACAACTAGCAAGACAAGAACACAACCCCACCCATTAGCAGAGAGGCTGCCTAAAATCATAATAAGTCCACAGACACCCCAGAACACACCACGAGACGTGGACCTACCCACCAGAAAGACAAGATCCAGCCTCATCCACCAGAACACAGGCACTAGTCCCCTCCACCAAGAAGCCTACACAACCCACTTAACCAACTTTAGTCACTGGGGACAGACACCAAAAACAACGGGAACTGTGAATCTGCAGCCTGCAAAAAGGAGACCCCAAACACAGTAAGATAAGCAAAATGAGAAGACAGAAAAACACACAGCAGATGAAGGAGCAAGGTAAAAACCCACCAGACCTAACAAATGAAGAGGAAATAGGCAGTCTACCTGGAAAATAATTCAGAATAATGATAGTAAAGATGATCCAAAATCTTGGAAATAGAATAGACAAAATGGAAGAAACATTTAACAAGGACCAAGAAGAACTAAAGATGAAACAAGCAATGATGAACAACACAATAAATGAAATTAAAAATACTCTAGAAGGGATCAATAGCAGAATAACTGAGGCAGAAGAATGGATAAGTGACCTGGAACAAAAAATAGGGGAAATAACTACTGCAGAGCAGAAAAAAGAAAAAAGAATGAAAAGAACTGAGGACAGTTTCAGAGACCTCTGGGACAACATTAAATGCACCAACATTCAAATTATAGGGGTTCCAGAAGAAGAAGAGAAAAAGAAAGGGACTGAGAAAATATTTGAAGAGATTATAGTTGAAAACTTCCCTAATATGGGAAAGGAAATAGTTAATCAAGTCCAGGAAGCACAGAGAGTCCCATACAGGATAAATCCAAGGAGAAACACGCCAAGACACATATTAATCAAACTGTCAAAAATTAAATACAAAGAAACATATTAAAAGCAGCAAGGGGTAAACAACAAATAACACACAAGGGAATCCCCATAAGGTTAACAGTTGATCTTTCAGCAGAAACTCTGCAAGCCAGAAGAGACTGGCAGGACATATTTAAAGTGATGAAGGAGAAAAACCTACAGCCAACATTACTCTACCCAGCAAGGATCTCACTCAGATTTTATGGAGAAATTAAAACCTTTACAGACAAGCAAAAGCTGAGAGAGTTCAGCACCACCAAACCAGCTTTACAACAAATGCTAAAGGAACTTCTCTACGCAAGAAACACAAGAGAAGGAAAAGACCTACAATAACGAACCCAAAACAATTAAGAAAATGGGAATAGGAACATAAATATCGATAATTACCTTAAATGTAAATGGGTTAAATGCTCCCACCAAAAGACACAGACTGTATGAATGGATACAAAAACAAGATCCATATATATGCTGTATACAAGAGACCCACTTCAGACCTAGGGACACATACAGACTGAAAGTGAGGGGATGGAAAAAGATATTCCATGCACATGGAAACCAAAAGAAAACTGGAGTAGCAAATCTCATAACAGACAAAATAGACTTTAAAATAAAGACTATTAGAAGAGAGAAAGAAGGACACTACATAATGATCAAGGGATCGATCCAAGAAGAAGATATAACAATTGTAAATATTTATGCACCCAACATAGGAGCGCCTAAATACATAAGGCAAATACTAACAGCCATAAAAGGGTAAATCGACAGTAACACATTCATAGTAGGGGAATTTAAGACCCCACTTTCACCAATGGACAGATTATCCAAAATGAAAACAAATAAGGAAACACAAGCTTTAAATGATACATTAAACAAGATGGACTTAATTGATATTATAGGACATTCCATCCAAAAACAACAGAGTACACATTCTTCTCAAGTGCTCATGGAACATGCTCATGGAACATATCTTGGGTCACAAATCAAGCCTTGGTAAATTTTAGAAAATTGAAATTGTATCAAGTATCTTTTCTGACCACAATGCTATGAGACTAGATATCAATTACAGGAAAAGATCTGTACAAAATTCAAGCACATGGAGGCTAAACAATACACTACTTAATAACAAAGTGATCACTGAAGAAATCAAAGAGGAAATCAAAAAATACCTAAAAACAAATGACAATGGAGACACAACGACACAAAACCTATGGGATGCAGCAAAAGCAGTTCTAAGAGGGAAGTTTATAGCAATATAATGATACCTTAAGAAACAGGAAATATCTCGAATAAACAACCTAACCTTGGACCTAAAGCAATTAGAGAAAGAAATTAAAAAAAACCGCAAAGTTAGCAGAAGGAAAGAAATCATAAAGATCAGATCAGAAATAAGTGAAAAAGAAATGAAGGAAACGATAGCAAAGATCAATAAAACTAAAACCTGGTTCTTTGAGAAGATAAACAAAATTGATAAACCATTAGCCAGACTCATCAAGGAAAAAAGGGAGAAGATTCAAATCAATAGAATTAGAAATGAAGAAGGAGAAGTAACAACTGACACTGCAGAAATACAAAAGATCATGAGAGATTACTACAAGCAACTCTAGGCCAATAAAATGGACAACCTGGAAGAAATGGACAAATTCACAGAAATGCACAACCTGCCAAGACTGAATCACGAAGAAATAGAAAATATGAACAGACCAATCACAAGCACTGAAATTGAAGCTGTGATTAAAAATTTCCCAACAAACAAAAGCCCAGGACCAGATGGCTTCACAGGCGAATTCTATCAAACATTTAGAGAAGAGCTAATATCTATCCTTCTCAAACTCTTCCAAAATATAGCAGAGGGAGGAACACTCCCAAACTCATTCTATGAGGCCACCAATCACCCTGATACCAAAACCAGACAAGGATGTCACTAAGAAAGAAAACTACAGGCCAATATCACTGATGAACATAGATGCAAAAACCCTCAACAAAATACTAACAAACAGAACCCAACAGCACATTAAAAGGATCATACACCATGATCAAGTGGGCTGTATTCCAGGAATCCATGGATTCTTCAATATACACAAATCAATCAATGTGATACACCATATTAATAAATTGAAGGAGAAAAACCATATGATCATCTCAATAGATGCAGAGAAATCTTTTGACAAAATTTAACACCTATTTATGATAAAAACCCTGCAGAAAGTAGGCATAGAGGGAACTTTCCTCAACATAATAAAGGCCATATATGACAAACCCACAGCCAACATCGTTTTCATTGGTGAAAAACTGAAACCATTTCCACTAAGATCAGGAACAAGACAAGTTTGCCCACTCTCAGCACTCTTATTCAACATAGTTTTTGAAATTTTAGCCACAACAATCAGAGAAGAAAAAGAAATAAAAGGAATCCAAATCGGAAAAGAAGAAGTAAAGCTGTCACTGTTTGCAGATGACATGATACTATACATAGAGAATTCTAACGATGCTACCAGTAAACGACTAGAGCTAATCAATGAATTTGGCAAAGTAGCAAGATACAAAATTAATGCACAGAAATCTCTGGCATTCCTATACACTAATGATGAAAAATCTGAAAGTGAAATCAGAAAAACACTCCCATTTACCATTGCAACAAAAAGAATAAAATATCCAGGAATAAACCTACCTAAGGAGACAAAAGACCTGTATGCAGAAAACTATAAGACACTGATGAAAGAAATTAAATATGATACAAATAGATGGAGAGATATACCATGTTCTTGGATTGGAAGAATCAACATTGTGAAAATGACTGCTCCCCAAAGCAATCTACAGATTCAATGCCATCCCTATCAAACTACCACTGGCATTTTTCACAGAACTAGAATAAAAAATTTCACAACTTGTATGGAAACACAAAAGACCCCAAGTAGCCAAAGCAATCTTGAGAACATAAAACGGAGCTGGACAAATTAGGCTCCCTGACTTCAGACTATACTACAAAGCTACAGTAATCAAGACAGTATGGTACTGGCACAAAAACAGAAAAATATATCAATGGAACACGATGGAAATCCCAGAGATAAACCCATGCATATATGGTCACCTTATTTTTGATAAAGGAGGCAGGAATGTACAGGGGAAAAAGGACAGCCTCTTCAATAAGTGGTGCTGGGAAAACTGCACAGGTACATGTAAAAGTAAGAGATTAGAACACTCCTTAACACCATACACAAAAATAAACTCAAAATGGATTACAGACCTAAAGGTAAGGCCAGAAACTATCAAACTCTTAGAGGAAAACACAGGCAGAACACTCTATAACATAAATCACAGCATGATCCTTTTTGACCCACCTCCTAGAGAAATGGAAATAAAAACAAAAATAAACAAATGGGACCTAATGAAACTTAAAAGCTTTTGCACAGCAAAGGAAACTATAAACAAGATCAAAAGACAATCCTCAGAATGGGGGAAAATATTTGCAAATGAAGCAACTGACAAAGGATTGATTTCCAAAATTTACAAGCAGCTCATGCAGCTCAATAACAAAAAAAGAAAACAACCCAATCCAAAAATGGGCAGAAGACCAAATAGACATTTCTTCAAAGAAGATATACAGATTGCCAACAAACACATGAAAGAATGCTCAACATCATTAATCATTAGAGAAATGCAAATCAAAACTACAATGAGATATCATCTCATACCAGTCAGAATGGCCGTCAACAAAAAATCTAGAAACAATAAATGCTGGAGAGGGTGTGGAGAAAAGGGAACGCTCTTGCATTGCTGGTGGGAATGTGAATTGGTACAGCCACTATGGAGAACAGTATGGAGGTTCCTTAAAAAACTACAAACAGAACTACCATATGACCCAGCAATCCCACTACTGGGCGTATACCCTGAGAAAACCATAATTCAAAAAGAGTCATGTACCAAAATGTTCATTGCAGCACTATTTGCAATAGGCAGGAGATGGAAACAACCTAAGTGTCCATCATCGGATGAATGGATAAAGAAGATGTGGCACATATACACAATGGAATATTACTCAGCCATAAAAAGAAACGAAATAGAGTTATTTGTAGTGAGGTGGATGCACCCAGAGTCTATCATACAGAGTGAAGTCAGAAAGAGAAAGACAAATACCTTATGCTAACACATATATATGGAATCTAAGAAAAAATGTCATGAAGAACCTAGGGGTAAGATGGGAATAAAGACACAGACCTACTAGAGAATGGACTTGGGGATATGGGTGGGGGAGTGGTGAGCTGTGACGGGGTGAGAGAGTGGCACTGACATGTATACACTACCAAACGTAAAATAGATAGCTAGTGGGAAGCAGCCACATAGCACAGGGAGATCAGCTCAGTGCTTTGTGACCACCTAGAGTGGTGGGATAGGGAGGGTGGGAGGGAGGGAGATGCAGGAAGGAAGAGATATGGGAACATATGTATATGTATAACTGATTCACTTTGTTATAAAGCAGAAACTAACACACCATTGTAAAGCAATTATACTCCAATAAAGATGTAAAAAAGAAAAAACAAACATGCTGGCGACCAATAGAATAGCTTTACAGAGTTACTGACATTTAGGGGTACAAAGAGTTCTAGTAATCAGCCCCTTTTTCTTTTTAATTGAACCGATGAAATCTAAGATAGAGCATATCTCTTGCTCAAAGTCAGAGACATAAGAGATAACTGAGGCAAGAATCAGGTTTTCTCATGCCCAGTTCAAAGTTCTGCCCTTAACAACATAGTAACAATAACCGTCTTGCAGAAATCCATATGTAGGTACATATAATCTTCTCAGAAAATATTTTGGCCCCTGCTAGTGGTAGTTGTGTCTTCATTCATGAATTTTCTGTTCCATAAAATATTGAAGAGGGACCAGATGCTATATTCAGATGAAATATTTGAGCAACACGTATTGCTCAAATATTTGAGTAGAATCAAATTCTACCCACACATTTGAGTAGAATCATATTATCACAGACCATCCAATCTAGAATGCAGTAAAGTGGAAAACTCGCGCTGTCTTGAATGAGTAACTGGCTGATGAAGCAGGGCCACGTGAAATGGCAATTTTCACTTGAATGCAATAAAGAACTGTGTTTTGGCCTCCAATTGAAACGTGATGGAACATATTTACATTATAGCTATTACTTCAGCTTGAAGGAAATTAGAACCCACTCAGTGAATGATTGCTCAATTGGCTGAAATTTAATTTTGGAATATCCAGAATCTAAAAACCTAATATTAAACCATTGCACACAATATGTTTTTTTCTATTCCCCCTCTCTCTCATTATGATAGTAGGTTAAAGTAATCAGGGACACATTATGGCTTTCATGGGCCCTTGGCCCTTTTGCCTTCCTAGGCCCCTTTCTCTATAAAAATATTAAAAATTTTATTTTTTAAAGTGCATTGGTATACAACACATATATTAATTACATATTACAACATTTTCTTCCACCTAAAAGTTTTTTTTCTAATGAAGTTTTTTTTAATTAAAACATTTTAATGAGTCCCTAAAATTACTCTGATGGTGAGGCACTGTGTCTACTGTAAACTGAATTTAACAGCTGAGTTAGCCCTTAGAAGACAAACATCTTTCCTTAGGAGCTACAGAAATCCCTTGGATCTCACAAATCAGCTAAGTCAGGAGTGTCAACACTTGCTTAGATAGCTTCAATTTCTTATCAGTAGGAAAATTTGACTTACTTTTAAAGGCCATTTTTCATCCAAAAATGGCTCCTTAATCACCTTACTATATTCAGAGCTTAGAAATGACTAAAGAAAATCAGAGGGATCAGTTTTGCAGATAGATGTTCCTCAGTAGTAAGTGAAACTCACATGCATTGGCTCTTGTCATTCACTCTTTTTCCTAGTAAAGGCACACCTTATTTTAAGCATGAGAGGACAGTTGAAACTGCAAAAGTTAGATGTATCAATAATAAAATCCACAGTACTTTGAAATAAACTTTATGCTAACATATATTTTAAACCTTATCTATCCTATAACAGGGTCATTTTATTTTATTCTATGGTACTCATGGAGGTGAGAAAGAAAAACATTCTACACATAGGATTTAGAAAGAGAGTTAAACTAATTTTGCATCACTAGGCCATCCATCAACCACATACACTCAGCAGTTCTTTTGGCCATGTCCAGATTAACTGAACCAGAAATAAGATCAATAGAATAAAGGAGAAATATAGAAGAGGAAGAATAGTGATTTGGTGTCTTTGTAGTCTACAGCTGTTGTGTTTTTTTTTTAGCTGTATGCGGGCCTTTCACTGTTGTGGCCTCTCCCGTTGCGGAGCACAGGCTATGGACGTGCAGGCTCAGCGGCCATGGCTCACGGGCCTAGCCGCTCCGCGGCATGTGGGATCCTCCCAGACTGGGGCACGAACCCGTGTCCCCCACATCGGCAGGCGGACTCTCAACCACTGCGCCACCAGGGAAGCCCTACAATTGTTGTTTTATATTAATAATTGAGAGGCTTATTGTGTTCATTTACGTTGTTTTCAGTTTTTAAAAAAAACTGCAACAACGGCACTTACCTCTAAAACATTAAATATCAAAATTGGCTTCTTGAAAACTTTCAGATACTATAAGATATGCATGTGGCATATAGATAAATATGCCCAAGCTGGTTTTCTTTTGTCCTTAGATTTACATGTATCTGATTACGATCACACAACTAAAAGAGAATATGGCAGTAAATATCTGCTTTATTTTTCTATTTTATTTTCTACATTAAAATAGTCTTACAATCCTTGATAGCATTTTCAGTTGAACAGGGTGAAAATGGTGTTGCATAAAATAATCTCTGGAGGTGTTTTGGCTTTTACTCTTACAGTTGCAACTTCAAATTTCCCCAGTTGCCTGTCTCATAAAAAATTTAACTGGAATCAGGTGCAGTAATAAGTTGAACTTCTGGTCAAATGACACATAGTGATTCAATCCAGAACAAAATCATTTTCAATTCATTAAACTGAAGAACGCTTTTCCATCTCTCAAAGTCCATAATATAAATCCAGAAGATATGTACTCTAAATTCAGCTATTTCTTTGACCTTATCTTTTTGTCTTTTTTAAGACTCTGTCTGATTGGGTTATATGTGATACTCTCCCACTGAGGCAGTATCTAATGGAAGACACATCAGCAAGGAAAGGATAAAATTGAAGTAGGGAATAAAATCAGTAAAAATTACATTCCTCACTGATGAAACGCCATTTAACATCTCAGTTCAAAAACTTCCATTTTGCTTTGTTTTCCTATCCATTAGGCTTAAAGTTACAAATGTCATTACAATGTAGCTCTTATTAAGAAGAAATGCTTTGCTTCCCTTTAATTCATCCAAGACAAATATTTTTGTGTAAAATTTTGAAATTCCAATATCGCAAAATGTACAATTCCATGCCATGCTTGCAACATGAAATAGTTTTTCACCACAATCACCATTTATCATGCTAGTGGGATAACTGAATAGCTTTGGCCTTTAAGTTATGGCCCATGTGTATAAAATGTATGCTATTATGAGGAAAACAGAAATGATGAATATTTGCAATAAAAGACAACAGAAAAGCATGAGTCCTGCCACGCTGTCAGGTTAAATTTATATGTCTGATCTTTTTATGGAGAGGGAAAATGTGAATACTTACTTATTCAGTGCTACATATTCCCCACTTGTTCTAGGGGTGCTTTTCCTATGATTTAGTGCACAATAAGCTCAGTTTTCATCAGTTGCTGGTTTTTATCAACAGGTGCCCATTCTATCCCTAAAGATTTTTTGTGTATTTGTTTGTTTACTTTTCTAATTTGTACCTCTAAGAAGAAATGAGGTAGTTCACCCTCAGAATCTGAAATCTTTGAAAGCTATAGGGAAAAAGTTTGCTACAATCTCATGGGAACAGCAAAATTCCTATTGGATTTCTTTTCCATTGCTCATTTCCTCAGAAAATAGCTACAATCATTTCTTAGATTGCCTTTCTCTGGTTTGAATGAGAAAGATTTAAATACTTGAGATCACTTACTGGTTTTAAACTGAGGAACTCCTTGAATATTATCCTCCAGAGAAATGGTAGGCTTGAATAGTTGACATGATTCCCCCAAAAATGATTGTGTTTGGATGTTTCTTTGAAGTGCATAGGCTTACATTTCTATTTAGTTTTGGTACTCTACTTCTGATTAGAATTGGCATGGACCACTTTTCTCCCTCAAATTTTCATACTGGCCATATTAGACCCAACTGGATAATCCTAGATATTGCAAAAAACTTAAAGGCCATATGGTTCACTTTACTATCAAGATTGAACATTGCCTCCACTACATATTCAGCAAGTCCTACTTGTATAATCAACCTGTGTAATGAACACAATCCTATCTTAATGGTTAAATATCACCTCTGTGATAACAGCTAGATAGATGTTTAATCACCCACTCCTCTACCATTACCAACACTGTGGGATACCCAAAAGATTAAATTCGAATCTTTCAAATGAGAGCGAAAAAGGGAGGGTGGAAGGAAGGGATGGAGGGAGTGAGGAAAAAAGGTTTACTGCCTTCTCTCCCTGGACAAACAGGAAGCATGCTTTAGAAAGGGATATTGAAGGGTATAAGTGTTCCTAAATTACTTGATCATATGTATATTTAAGGCCCAAACTAAGAGCCAGTCTCAGCAATGAGATGAGAATTTGGTGTATTTTAAATGCTTTAACACATAAAAAGCATTCATTATAGAAAATGGTGGGAGAAAAAAATAGTATTTAACATTGGAAGAAGAGGATTATTAGACCCCATAGAACTGGATAATTCAAAAAATTAGAAAAGAGGATACAGATATAGGATGTGGAAATTCCCACAGTCTGATTATGCTGATTAATTACCTTGCATGTCATATTTGGAATTTAATATTAGCATAAGTTTAGTATTATTAATATTTGTGTTCATGTGTGCATGTCTGTATGTATGTTCATGATATATGTATGTATCTTTATACATAAAGAAACTCTAGAAAAATCACATTTCTTATTCATTGAAATATTCCATTAATTTAACATGAACAAATTTGTTGTATTTTTAAATTTAGGAGATAAATACCAAGCTTTGGATCTCTCTGATTTGGATAGTCTCTGACTGACACTTCTGTCAAAATTCTGGTACTTGTAGTTCACAGATCACTCAGACAGCATCCCATAAAACAGTAAGTCTCATCACTGCTATATCCTTCCTTGAATTCTTAAAGGGATTAGGAAATTCGTTACCTCCATGGTAGTTTTCCCATGTTGGAGAGTACAGCCAATATGTAAACTTCACTAGAATTCAAGGAAAAGTCAACATTATCAGAGAGAACCTTCTAAGAATGAGGCCTATGGAACAAATTCAGGACATTTCCCCAGAACAAAAAAATAGGACAAAACTGTTTTCGTCATTATTTTGAATTTGCTACAAGTTACCCCAATACATCTAAAACTCACAAGACTAAGATTCTTAAAGAATTGGTATATTGTGCATAAAGGAAAAAGATATGGAATACTAAGATGTTTAGGAGTATACATTACAAAAGCAAGATCAGTACAAAGAGTTGTAATTATGGCCTAGGATGTTTTTTTGAGATATTTGTGTTCAAACAGAGAATAACTTGCCATGAATAACTAGAGTCTGTCTTGGGTTCTCATTGAGTTGACCTCAAGTAGATTTGTCTGCTGTGAATCTTGATAGGATTTCCTCCTGGGGCATCAGGCTATTCTACAGTTCACCAGGCAGTTGGTTACCTTAGCATCTCCCTTCGTTATATTGAGTAACCATAGAAATATAAAGTAGAACAGGATCATATTCCTCTAATCTACCCTCGTGTACAATGCAAACAATGATTTTAACAACATATTGGAAAAATGGTGATCCAGTTTTTACTTCAGTGATGGGGAGCTCACACCTAACAAGGAAACACAGTCCATCACTGGATATTTCTGTTTTTCTCGATGTTGGACTGAAGCATGTTTCCATGTTTATTCCATATGTTAGAACTTCAGGAGCTAGACATGATAACCATTCAGATGTCTAAAGGTGGCTATCAGTTTCCCTTCCACATCATCTCTCTGTTTTCCAAATCTTTCAGCAATTGTAGATGTGGTAGTTTTTGGTGTCCCTTCACTATACTTTATCTTCTCCTCTAGATAAGCTCCAATTAATAACTTGATTACAAAATATACCCTCCTGCAAGTACAGAAACATCTCACTATCTAGTAGTGGGCAGATAATTTTTGCACTATCCAAAAGAGAATATACCTGTTAGTTCAGGGATCTGGAAACAAAGAAGTGAATTTTCATTTTGACTCTGCCATTCACATTGCATTTGACTTGAGGAAAACTCCATATTATCCCAAAGATGATAGGAAATTATTAAATTTATGATAAGGTGTTATATTAAAGCTCTTTGACATTCAGGGATAAATCATGTCAAATAGTTACAAAGTAATGATGGTAAAGGTAATGATTTCTATTCAGCTTTTGAAGGAAGAATTTAAAACAGTGTCAGCAAGTTGATATCAGTGTTCCTTTCAAGTAGACAGAAATTGTTGCCAAAATTTTAGGAGCTCTGCTTGATGAATTTCTTGTCTAGGAGCCTAGCATATATTGAGATTCTGAAGGATACTTTCATTGATTGCTGTTTTAAATGTTAATTTCATTGGGTTTGCATTTCCCATTTCCACCTCTTTTTGCTACTTCAGTTATAAAACTGAACTCATTTACAATTTATTGTTAACTTTATTAAATTTTCATGAAATGACAGTAAAATTGGTTAAGCCATGGAGACAACTTAGTTTGCTAGAGTTTCCCATTTTCTGATCAGGTGAAATATCTCTATAGAAATCCTTTGCACCAAACACTTAACACCACATATTAAGTAAATATAATGCATGCTTATGTTGCTTTAACTAATATCTGTGTTATTAAGTAATATCCGAGGACAATCTCATATAAGCTCTAATCTCACTGAAATAGAAAAATACTAAGAAAAGCCAACTAAGGTTAATACACGTCGCTTCTACTCCACAAATCGCACATCCTTCACAATACAGTGAAAGTGATATTTCTAAATTATGAATTTGGTTATATAAGTCCTTTGTACAAACCTCTAAAGAACAATGTTTGAAGTCATGTCTATGGATATTTCATCTTCAGAGATGAAAGAAGAGAATAGATGACAGCCTGCATACAGAAAATTTCAGCAAGATTACTGTTTTCCCTGACTAAAGACAAGTAAAAGTCATACTGAATTTCTTTCATTTTGAACAATTTAATTAGAGCAAAATTTGTTCTGCACAAGAATGTTTTCAACTTCGTTATTAATGGCTACCCAAGCAAGACAGAACAGATCAATCCACTGGAATTGGCACGTACCTTTCTGAATGAATCTTGAGAATAAAAAAGCCAGTGAGAATTAAGGAACACCGGCCTTTTCAATACAATGGTCTCATAGGAGACAAACCATTGAAACATAGACCTTGCTTGAAGAGGACCAGGAGAATTAGACATTATTAAGCATACTGATGTACACATCTTGCATGTTTGGAATCTTTGAAATAATTCCCATTTTGAAGAGGCAACAAAAATTGGGACACAGAAAAATATAAGACAAGTGCCACAGGAGTCACTAAAAGAATACCCAGGATCTATAACATCAATCTAGGGCACTAATAGATCATTATCTAAACTTTGAGTCCAGCTTTGGGCATAGGGTTGGAAGACTTAGGAGAACAGACAAATTGTACCCCTACGCACAATTGCAGACATGCTTTGCTTAAACACCTAATGTTAAGTGTACTCAATTTTAACCCTCAGTTCTTTTAGCTGTCTTAGAAATTATATGCAGTAAATGCCTATGCATAATACCCTTACAAGACATATCCAAATCCTAATTCCTAGAACCTGTAAATATGCTACCTTTTATGGCAAAAGGGTTTTTGCCAGTGTAATTAAGTTAACAATCTTGAGATAAGGAGATTACCCTGGTCCTTATAAGTAAGAGGAAGGGAGGAGGCTCAGAGCCAGACACACCTGAAGATGCTACAATCTTAGCTTTGAAAATGGAAGAAGGGATTAGTTGTCAAGGAATTCAGGCAGTCTCTAGAAGTTGGAAAAACAAAGGGACAGATTTTCTTTTATAGCTTCCAGAAAAAAACATACACATACAGCCCTGCAGACATTTTAATTGTAGCTCAGTGAAACCCATTTTACAATTCTGTAGGCCACAAGTCTAAGATAATAAAGTTGTGTTATTTTAAACCATTATGTTTATTATAATTTGTTACAGTGGCAATAAAACTAACATAATGGTATAACATCACTGACAAGATGAAGTCCAAACTTTCTACCATAAACTTCAAGTCCCTCCAGGCCCCCATCCTACCAATTTCTTTATTCACATCTTCCAATACCCTCTGATAAGCACTTACTCTCTAATAATATTAAACTACTTGTACTTCCTAGGTTTTATTTTTTAAATTAAACTTTATATTTCGAATTGTAGGTTCACATGGGATTGTAAGAAATAATACAGAGAAATCCGTTGTATTCTTTGCCCAGTTGTTTCAAACTTTTTGTACTATAATCTTCCAGAGTTATAGTACAGTACCACAAACAACATACTGACATTGATACAGCCTGAGGACTAAAACTCCCTCTTGAAGGTAATAAAGCACAAAGATAAAACTTGGACACTTGATGACCTTGTAAGCTTCTCAACTAAACTACTCTGGAATTAACATCCTACTTCTAGGCTTCTTCTTACGTGAGATAATAAATTCTCTTCTTATTAAGGCCATTTTTAATATTCAGTTTTCTATTATTTGCAACCTAAAGCATCCTAACTGCTTCAAGTTTTAGCACTGTGTTAACCTATCTCTCTAGTGCAGATAGGTAATATGAAAATGACATTTTATAAAAAAGTACAGTTGAGAAATGCTTGCCAGTGGTCGCAACTTAACTAAGAGACGTGAGGTCACAAGGTAAATCACTGTCACCAAAATTGGAGCGACCAACAAGTGAATACAAAGAATCATAACTTACCAGAGCAGAAATCACAAGTTGAAACCTCTGCAGCAATCAGTGCCGTGGTAGGGAAACCAGAACTGTAATTGATACATTGCAGGAGGCTCAGTGTAGACAACCCTGAGAGTAAAAAATTCCAAAGAACTCATTCATGGGGTGGGGGGAACTTTTGTGGGTTCCACCTTCTAGACTTGTACCAGGTTCTCACAAGAGCATCAGAGAAAAATCCCCTGCTGCTGCTGTAAGAGGCAGGGAAGATCCACCATTTTGAAATACCCCAGAGCATTCTGTTCTTCTTAACAAGGTCTGCCCTCAAGAGAAACTATTTAACCAGAGCCTAAACTGCAGGTGTTTCATCAGAACTTAACTGACCTAGGGGAAATACCCAACCTCAGCTGACTCTAATCTTCCACAGGGATAAAGGGAAATACCCCACTCCAGACCCACCTAGCCTTCCATGTGGGAGAAGGAAAATACACAACTTCAGTTCACTCTGGCCATCCTGTCCCACCTAAGGTTCTAGTGAGGGAAATGAAAATCACTGGTGAAGTTCATGGTCCAGGCACAGGCTTCCTGGAAGATTGGGACCTACTCATAGGACTATAGAATGCTTCACCTTCCCCAACATCTTACCACCACATTACTACAGGCCTATTTATGACAGTTTCTTTTACTCAGTATATCATGCTCAAATATCAAGAAAAAGTTACAACCTAAAGCATCCTAACTGCTTCAATTTTTAGCACTGTGTTAACCTATCTCTCTAGTGCATATAGGTAATATGAAAATGACATTTTATAAAAAAGTGCAGTTGAGAAATGCTTGCCAGTGGTCGCAACTTAACTAAGAGACGTGAGGTCACGAGGTAAATCACTGTCACCAAAATTGGAGCGACCAACAAGTGAATACAAAGAATCATAACTTACCAGAGCAGAAATCACAAGTTGAAACCTCTGCAGCAATCAGTGCCGTGGTAGAGAAACCAGAACTGTAATTGATACATTGCAGGAGGCTCAGTGTAGACAACCCTGAGAGTAAAAAATTCCAAAGAACTCATTCATGGGGTGGGGGGAACTTTTGTGGGTTCCACCTTCTAGACTTGTACCAGGTTCTCACAAGAGCATCAGAGAAAAATCCCCTGCTGCTGCTGTAAGAGGCAGGGAAGATCCACCATTTTGAAATACCCCAGAGCGTTCTGTTCTTCTTAACAAGGTCTGCCCTCAAGAGAAACTATTTAACCAGAGCCTAAACTGCAGGTGTTTCATCAGAACTTAACTGACCTAGGGGAAATACCCAACCTCAGCTGACTCTAATCTTCCACAGGGATAAAGGGAAATACCCCACTCCAGACCCACCTAACCTTCCATGTGGGAGAAGGAAAATACACAACTTCAGTTCACTCTGGCCATCCTGTCCCACCTAAGGTTCTGGTGAGGGAAATGAAAATCACTGGTGAAGTTCATGGTCCAGGCACAGGCTTCCTGGAAGATTGGGACCTACTCATAGGACTATAGAATGCTTCACCTTCCCCAACATCTTACCACCACATTACTACAGGCCTATTTATGACAGTTTCTTTTACTCAGTATATCATGCTCAAATATCAAGAAAAAGTTACAAGGCATCAAGAAGTACTAAATGACAAAAAACACAGTTTGAAGAGACAAAACAAATCTCCAAACAAAATTAAGATATGTATGATAGGGATGTCGAAATTATCTGACTGAGGATTTAAAACAACCATGAATAATATGCTAAGGGCTCTAGTGGATAAAGTAGACAGCATGCCAGAGCAGATGGGCAATGTAAAGCAGAGACGTGGAAATTCTAAGAAAGAACCAAAAAGAAAAGCTAGAGATCAGAAGTACTATTATGGAAATGAAGAATGCCTTCTTTGAGCTTATAATATAGGACACAGCTGATGAAAGAATTGCTGAGTTTGACAATATTTCAATAGAAACCTCCATAAATGAGAAGCAGACAGGAAAAAAAGACTAAAAACAAAACAAACAGAAAAAACACCAAGAACTGTACCTTGAAAACTTGTCCTTCAAAAGTGAAGGGGAAATGAAGACTTTCTCAGACAAACAAAAATTGAAGGAATTTTTTGCCAGTAGACCTGCCTTGCAAGCAATATTAAAAGAAGTTCTTCAGAGATAAGGAAAATGATATAGGTCAGAAATCCAGTTCAAATGAAAAAAGGAAGAGCATCAAAAAGGTTAAATGAAGGTAAAATAAAACTTTTATTTTTCTTATTCTTAACTGATCTAACAGATAACAGTTTGTTCAAAATAATAATAGCAAAAATGTATTTGATGATTCATACTTATGTATACAACTTATGTATATAAGATATACATATAAATGGTGATATATGCTTATATATAAGTGAAATGAATGACAACAATGATACAAAGGACAGGAAAAAGGAATTAGGGTTATTTTATTATTATAAAGTACTGTACTCACACTACCCCTGAGGTATTATAGTATTATTTGAAGGTAGAATTAGATTAGCTGTAAATATATATTGCAAACTCTAGAGAAACCACTAAAAAAAAGTTTTAAAAAAGTATAAATGATATATACTAAGAAAGAAAGGAGAGAAAATGGAATCACATAAAATGCTCATTTAAGACAAAACAAAAAAAGAGGCAGGGGGAACACATTCAGGAGACAAAAACATGAACAAAGAACAAGGGCAACAAATAGAAAATAGCAACAAATATGGTAGATATTAATCCAATTACGTCAATAATCATTTTGTTCATCAATGGTCTAAATCCACCAATTAAAAGAGATTATCAGAATGGATCAAAAAACAAAAGCCAACTATCTATTTTCTATAAGAAATTCACTTAAATATAAAGACACATATGGATTAAAATCAAAGGGTTGGGGAAAGATATATCTTACTAACACTAATCAAAAGTAAGTGGCAGTAGCTATATAATTTCATACAGAGCAGACTTCAGACCAAGGAAAGTTAACAGGAATAAAGAGAATCATTACATAATGATAAAAGGGCAATTTTCCAAGAAGCCATAAAAATATTTAAGATCTAACAATAGACCATCAAACTATATATGGGAAAACCTGATAGAACTACAAGGAAAAAAGATGAATACACTATTATAGTCGGAGACTTCAACATTCCTTTATCAGAAATAGTACAGCAGGCAGAAAATCATTAAGGACATAACTGAACTCAATAACATCATCAATCACTTGGGTATCATGGACATCTAACATTGCTTTATCCAACAACAGCAGAACATACTTTTTTCTCAAGATAACATGGAACATTCACCAAGATGGTCCACATCCTGGGCCATGAAACACACCTAAACACATTTTTAGAAATAGAAATTATATAATGTCTACTATTATACCACAATGGAATTAAACTAGAAACCAATAATAGCTAGAAAATCTCAAAACACTTGTAAATAATAATAGTAAATAACACATGGGTCAAAGAAGAAATCTCAAGAGAAATTAAAAATATTTGAACTAAATTAAAATGAAAATACAACTTATCAAAATTAGTGGAGTACAGGGAAAGCAGAGCTTAGAGGAAAATGCATAGCATTGAAAGCAAACATTTCTAGAAAGGAAGAAAGATTGAAAACCAATCATCTCAACTTCCACCCAAGGAAACTAGAAAAAGAAGAGCAAATTAAATTCAAGTAAGCAGACAAAAATAAATTAGAAGAATCAGAACTGAAACTGAACACAGGAAATCCATAGAGAAATTCAACAAAACCAAAAGTTGATTATTTGAAAGTATCAGTAAAATCAATAAGTACCTATCCAGGTGAACTAAGACAAAAAGAAAGGACACATTAACTAATATAAGAAATGAAAACAGGTACATCATTGTAGATATCATGGATATCAAAAGGATAATAACTAAACACTATGAAAAACTTTATGCCCACAAACCTGATAACCTAGATGAAATTGACTAAATCCTTGAAAGACGCGATCTGCCAAATTTCACATAAGGAAAATAGCCAAACTGAATAGACTTATATCCCTTAAAATATTGAATCAATAATTAATAGCATTTCAAAACAGCACCAGAACCACGTGGGTTTACTTGTGAATTCTTCCAAATGTTTATGGAAGATATTATACTGATTCTCTACAGTCTCTTTCAGAAGACTGAAGTAGAGAGAATACTTCCTAACTCATTCTCAAAGGCCAGCATTACTCTAATATCAAAAGCAGACAATGACATTACAAGAAAGAAACTGCATATCAATATCCTTTGAGAACATAAATGCAAACTTCTTCAACAAAACATTAGCAAAATAAATCAGACATGTATTGATATGAAAAAAAAATTATACACCTAAACCAAGTGGGACTTATCCCAGATATGAAGGGTTGATTCAAAATTCACAAATCAATTAATGTATTTATCACATCAGCAGACTAAAAAAGAAAAACATATGATCATATCAATAGATGTAGAGAAAGCATTTGACAAAATTCAACATTTTTCATCATTAAAATCTCTTGGGAAACTAGAAATATAAAAGACCTTCCACAACTTGATAAAGATGATCTGCAAAGAAATTACATCTTAAATCATATATAATGATAAGAAACTCAAAAATTTCCCACTAAAACAAGGGACAAAACAAGGATGTCCTCTCCTACCACTACTTTTTGACATTCTATTGGAAGTCTTAGCAAATGCAATAAAACAAGGAAAGGAAATAAAAGATATACAGATTAGGAGGGAAGAAATAAAACTGTCTTTGTTCACAGATGACATGATGCTCTATGTAGAATATCTGAAAGAATCACAAAAAGCCACCTGGAACTAATAATTGATTACACCAAATTTGTAGGATACAAGGTTAACATGCAAAAGTCAACTGCTATCCTATACACCAGCAAAAAATAAGTTAAATTTGAAATTAAAAACATAATACAACTTATACCACACCCCAAAAATGAATACTGAGGTATAAATCTAACAAAATATGTATAATATCTTTATGAGGAAAACTACAAAACTCTGTTTAAAAACTCAAAGAACTAAATAAATGGAGAAACATTTCATGTTTATGGACAGGAAGACTCAACACTGTCAAGTATTCAGTTCTTCCCAACTTGATCTATGAATTCAGTGCAATCCCAATGAAAATCCTAGCTAGTTATTTTGTGGATATTGATGAACTGAGTCTAAAGCTTATATGCAGTGGTAAAAGACCCAGGATAGCCAACACAATATTGTTGGAGAAGAACAAAGTTGGAGAACTGACACTACTCAACTTCAAGACTTACAATAAAACTACAGTAATTAAGACAGTGTAATATTGGGAAAAGAATAGACAAACAGATAAATAAAACAAAATAGAGATTCCATAAATAGACCCACATAAATATAGCCAACTGATCTCTGACAAAGAAATAAAGGCAATACAATGGAGCAAAGATAGCCTTTTCAACAAATGGCATTGAAACACTGGCCATCACAGGCAAAAAAAGAAAAAAAAAAAGAAAAGAATGTTAACTCAGACCTTATATTCTTCACAAAAAATAACTCGAAAATAGATCACAGATCTAAATGTAAAATACAAACCTATAATACTCCTAGAGATAACATAAGACAAAATCTAAATGACCTTGGGTTTGGCAATGACTTTTTAGATAAAACACGAAAGGCATGATCTATAAATAAAAGAATTGCTACATTAGACTTCATTAAAATTAAAAATTCCTGCTCTGCAGAAGAAAATGTTAAGAGAATGAAAAGATAAGCCACAGACTGGGAGAACACGTTTGCAAAAGACACATCTGATAAAGGACTTTCATCCAAAGTATACAAAAACTCTTAAAACTCAACAATAAGAAACAATTGGATAAAAAATGGGCCAAAGACCTTAACAGACACCTCATCAAAGATTTACAGATAGCAAATAAACATAGAAATATATTCTCTACATCATACATCATGAGGGAAATGCAAATTAAAACGACAATGAGATACTACTATACACCTATTAGAATGGCCAAAATCTGGAATACTGACAACACTAAACGCTGACAAGAATGTAAAGCAACAATAAATCTCATACATTGTTGGTAGAAATACAAAATTGTACAGTGATTTTGGAAGACAGTACAGCAATTTCTTACAAAATAAAAAATACTCTTACCATAAATTCCAGCAACAACACTCTTTGGTATTTCTCAGAAGTGTTTAGAACTTATGGCCACACAAAACCTGCATAAAGATGTTTGTAGCAGCTTTATTCATAATTATCAAAACTTGGGGGAACCAAGATGTCCTTTAACATCTGATGAATGGATATTAAACTATGGTATATCTAGACAATGGACTATTATTCAATACTTTTAAAAAATGAGCTATCAAGTTATAAAAAGGCATTGGAGGAAACTTAAATGCATATAACCAAGTGAAAGAAGGCAATCTAAAAAGACTACATACTGTATGATTCCAACTATATGATATTCTAGAAAAGAAAAATTATGGAGATGATAAAATGATCAGTGGTTGCCAGAGGTTGGGGGAGAGAGGGATAAATAGGCATAGCACCAAGGACTTTTAAGGACCAGTGAAACTACTTTATACTATATTATAATGGCAGCTACATGTCATTATAAATTTGTCCAAACCCATACAATGTACAACACCAAGAGCGAACCCTAGTATAATTATAGATTCTGGGTGATAATGAGGTGTCAATGTAGGTTTATCAATTGTAACAAATGTACCACTGTTTTGTTTAATAATGGGACAGCCTTTGCATATGTCAAGGCAGAGGGTATACAGGAAATCTCTCTACCTTCCCCCCCAAACTTGCTGTGAACTTAAAGTGACCTAGAAGTAAAGTTTATTTTTGAAAAACAGAAAAATAAAAAATCAAGAGAAACTATCAAACTGCTTTTCACAACAGCTCTATCATTTTACGTTTCCACCAGCAATGTATAAATGATCTAGTTTCTCCACAGCCTCACCACTATTTGGTGTTTTTACTAGTTTTTATTATAACCATTATGATAGGTGTGTAGTGTTATCTAAATATGGTTTAATTTTCATTTCCCTATTTGCTAATGATGTTGAACTTCTTTTCATGTGTTTGTGATCTGCATTTCCTTATTGGTGATATACCTCTTCATACCTTTTGCTCATTTATAATTATATTGCTTTTTGTTTACTCAAGCTTTGAGATGTCTTTATATTCCTACATACTAATTCTTTGCTTGGATAACTAGTTTGCAAATATTTTTCTCTTAGTTTGTAGATCATCTTTTCATCCTCTTAACAAATACTTTTTGTAAAGCCAGTGTTGTTAATTTTGATGAAGTCAAAATGATTATTTCTTCTGGATTGAGCTTTTGGTGTCAAGTCCAAGACCTCTTTGCTTAGATCCTGAAGATCTTCCTCTATGTTTTTTGTTTTGTTTTGTTTTCTTACTAAAAGTTTTATAGTTTCACATTTTACACCTAAGTTCATGAACTATTGCAGTAATTTTCTTACAAGGTATAGGGCAAGTTTCATTTTTTTGTTATGTATGTCCACTTGCTTCAGCACAGCTTGCTGAAAAGTCTATCCTTCATCCATTGAATTGCTTTGGCAACTTTAAAAAAAATTATATTGTGAGTGTATTCCAGGGTTTTTATTATGTGTCGTTGAGGTACTAATCCCTCTACTAATACCACACAGTCTTGGTTAAAGTAGCTATGGGAAATGTCTTGAGCTTTCCTGTGACGAGCAAGTAGAACGAGGCAGGAACATGGACGTCGGGCTTCTGGTTTTCATCTTGAAGACACCTTTAACTGCAAAGATGGTCAATGCACCAAAAACCCGAATGACTTTCTGTAAGAAATGTGGAAAGCATCAGCCTCACAACGTGATCCAGTATAAGAAGGGAAAAAATCCCCTGTATGCCCAGGGAAAAAGGCTCTATGATCAGAAGCAGAGTGGCTATGGTGGGTAAACAAAGCCAATTTTCTGGAAGAAGGCTAAAAGCACAAAGAAGATCGTGCTGAGGCTTGAATGTGTTGAGCCCAACTGCAGATCCAAGAGGATGCTGGCCATTAAGAGTGGCAACATTTTGAACTCGGAGGAGATAAGAAGAGAAAGGGCCAAGTGATCCAGTTCTAAGCTTTGGGAATCTTTTGTTCTTCTATTTTTAAGAGGAAAATGTGGAAGCTGTAAAAAAAATTGTCTGTATGAGAATAAATACAGTGATAGTCTTAAAAAAAAGAAGTTTTGAAACTGCGTATAGTGATTCCTCCAGATTTATTTTTTTAATATGTTTACTATAGTTCCTTTACGTTTGCCATAAAATCTGTGCAATAATCCTTTTTTTTTTTTTTTTTTTTTGCGGTACGCAGGCCTATCACTGTTGTGGCCTCTCCCCTTGCGGAGCACAGGCTCTGGATGCGCAGGCTCTGCGGCCATGGCTCACGGGCCCAGCTGCTCCACGGCACGTGGGCTCTTCCCGGTCCGGGGCACGAACCCATGTCCCCTGCATCGGCAGGCGGACTCTCAACCACCACCAGGGAAGCCCTGCAATAATCCTTTTTTATATTAACAATGCATCTTGATGGGATTTTGGTAGAGATTTTGTTAGACCTATATATAAATTTGGGGAGAATTAGCATCTTTATTATGTTGAGTTTTCCCATCCATGAGCACAGTATGACTCTCCATTTATGTAGATCTTCTTTAACTCCTTTCATCAGTATTTTGTAATTTTAGGCATGCAGATTCTGTACGTGTTTTTCCATTTATACCTAAGTACTTTATTTTATTTTGAGCAATTGTAAATTGTTTTTGTTTCTACATGTTTATTGTTAGTATAAAGAACTGCTATATTGATTTTTGCATGATGATCTTCTATATTACAATCATACTCAACTCATTTATTAGTTATAGATTTTTATGGTTTCCTTGGAGTTTTCTATGTAGACATTCATTTCATCTACAAGTAGGTCAGCTTTATTTATTCATTTCTAATCAATATACCTGTTATTTCCTTTCCTTGCCTCATTGTACTGACAATAACTTCCAGTAATTGTCAGATAAAGGTAGTGATACTGGATTTTTTTGCCTTGCTCTTGATCTTAGGTGAAAAACACTCGGTCATTCACAGTTAAGGGTTTTATTAGTTGTAAGTTTTTGGTAGATGTTCTTCAAGTAGACAAAGTCCCTTCCTCTACCCCATTCCTAGTTGGAAGAGTTGTTGCATGTTGTCAAATGTTATTTCATAATTAGTTGATAAGATCGTGTGATTTTTCTTCTTTAGCCTGCTGGTATAGTGCATTGCATTAATTGACATTTGAACGCTGAACCAGACTTATGTACCTGGAATAAATTCCAGTTGATCAGACTCAGTAATTATTTTTATTCATTTCTAGATTAGATTTGCTAATATTTTGTTGAGGATGTTTACATCTAAGTTCACCATATGTAGAATTTATGGTTGACATTCCTTTTTTTTCAGTACATAAAAATTGGCCTTCATAGTTTCAGATGAGAAATCTGATTCAATCAATTTGAGTTGTTGTCACTCTATACATCTATTTAGGCATCCAAGAGATGAGATGAAAAACCCATCCAAAATTTAGATTTGGAGACTGATGGTGCCAAACATGCACCAAGGAGGTAAGAAAAGGTTTATTCCTCTCATAATGACATTTTCCAGAAAGAGCATACAAGTTCCCAAGCAAATCCAGATATCACTTGAAGTAGCAGGAAAAGGAGACTGACTTAGATTTCATAGTGGTTAGGGGCATCAACTTAAGTACCAGTTCCTGCATGTAGTGGGGGAGTGGAAACTCAGCCCCTCGTTGGAAACCCCCACCCCCATAGACCTACATCACAGTTAAGAGAGGAAGGCAGAATGCAAACTACCCCCACTTTCCACCACAATGTTTCACCTTATCGATGGCAAAAAGATTGAGACTCAGCTCTTCACCAGGCCCCACTCATGTGTTGGGGATTCAAAGAAACAGTGGGAAGCAGAATACTAACTAGCAATACCTGACACCTTAAATTGCCTTATTTCAAGCAGTTTCCTCTGTCAGAAATCTCTCTCCCTTATATTCACCTGGACTGCTTTACTTATACCCACCAATAAGTCTTCTTTGAATTTTCAAGTTGAGAAAATTACTGTCTTGAGAGTCTCATGGCATTTGTACCTTATGATGTAATTTTTTTCTCTTCGTATGTTGGTTCTTCCATAGACTATATATTCTTCAAAAGTAGTTTCTCTAGCCATAGCCCATACTAAGTCCTCACTATTGAACTAAACTGAATGATTATAAACATTATATAAAATTTGCTATTATTTCTTTTTAAGTTGTATAAAATAAGTTTATGTAAATTAGAAAAACTAAGATGTGGGGTAAAAACAGGTGTTATTAATATAACCATTTCCCCTTAATTAGTTTATCCCTGAGTATGAACCAATTATCACCAAGTGAGGAGATTCTTCCCTGTCCCTTTCTCAGAAGAGGAAGTGCAGGACAATACAGTCTGGAGAAGATTATGAACATTATTTTAGAGCGGACTTGAGGGGAAATGAGGGAAGTGATGGGAATAAAAATCAAAGGAGGTATATTTTTTGGTGGCTGTCTCTAGGAATGGAAAATTAAACATATTTTATAAATCTTTAATAAAAAATCCAGTTTCAGTTAAAATATTCTTATATTACTCCTCAAATTCACTCCTCTGCAACTATTTTTATTTCTAACCAAAAAAAGTCTTATGTGACTAAAACTTGAAATTGGTGTCAACCCATCAACAAAGTCAGATCATTACAATTCTTTTACAATGAGGAATTCATGCTGCTGCCAGTTTCTTGGATCTGAGATTCAAAGGCAGAAATACAAAACTGCTGCTGCACTTGACTGGATTACAAAATAAGCAGCACAGTTAGCCTGGTTGTCAGAAACTTTAAAGTGCTGGAGGAAAAAAGGCATTCCTTCAGGGGTTGCTCCAGGAACTTAGTCTGGGATCTGCCAAGCATCAGCAACAGAAAGAACTTGTGCTTGTTCTAGGGAAATTATAGGGAAAGTCTCAAATCCCGACTCCCCTGCTTACCATCATGATATTTAAATTCTCAGCCTTAGTGTCTTCCACAGGACTAGGAGGGTACTTTGCCAATTTGCTGATTTCCTATGCTTGCAGCTATTGATAGTATCTACAGAACATGACTTAAACATTCTTTAATCAAATTATTAGTGTTTATTTCTGCATTATGAATATTTACTGCTTAGTAAAGTACATTTTTATTTTGTGGGTTTGCTTTGTTTGTGTGATAATATATATATTAACTTATAATATATATTACATATATATTAACGTAGCTCTTTTTCTGAAATTGTATATTTCTACGTCCATTTGACAACATGGTGGATAACATGGCCACAAAACATGATGACTTGGTTTGGTTAATTATAATATTGGTTTCTTATTTGCTCTGTCATTTACTACTTCAGATAAATAAGGAAAAAAATAAAAGGTGTTTAACTTTTTAAGCACAGCAGCTTGCAGTGCCATTTGTAACAACTAAATATACCTAAATCCCAATAGTAAATTTGAAATTAGAGTCTACACAAACTATCCTTTTAAATTTAATATGCCAACCATTTTAATTTCATAAGTAAATCAAGTATATAAGATATAACTTTTATACTTCAAATCTAACAAAATGACTAGATCTACAAAGTAAATTAAGATATATTACTTTTTTCCTATTTCAACCCAGTTCTTTAAAAATGTAATTTCTCCAAAAATTCAGAATTTCCACCTGTGCTGGTGGTTAAACTCTGAAGTGAGCCTTGTGTTTGCAGAGACTCCTCAGAAATGTGCTGTGTTGGTCAGTGTGGGCACTGGATTTCAGGGGACATCACAGACAGGGTTAGGAGGGTGCTTTGCCACCTTGCTGAGTGCCTACACCTGCCACTGGTACCTATAGGGCATGACTTCAGCATTGTTTATCAAATTATTTGTGTTCATTTATGCATTATGAACACATACTGCTTAGTAACGTACATTTTTTGTTTTGTGGGTTAGCTTTGTTTGTGTGAGGGGTATAGTCTCTAAAAGTTATGCAGAAATAGGTGCTAAATATGCTTTCCTAACAGTTAAGTGCAATTATGTGGCAACTTAAAGGTATGTTGATATAGATGAATATATAAAATGCATTTTGAAACTTGTGCTCCTTGTACTGTATACAGAAGTAGAAACATGGGTGCACCTGAAACTTATATAATGTTACAAACCAATGTGACCTCAATAAAAAATAAATTTAAAAAACAAGGTACTTAAATGATAACTGAGGGTAGAATAATATAAAATAATAAACAGTGGTTACACAATTTACCATAGTTTGGGAAAAGTCTTTGTAAAGTTTAACCTGAGATCCATAGCATAAAGACTTTTTCAGACAGAAAGCTAGCAGTGAAGGCAAGCTTGGTGAGAAAGGAACGGACAAAGATGAGAAACTGAAAGAAGGCCACAGTGGCCAGAACATACATGGAAGAGAGAGTAGAAAGAAACAAATTTGAAAGGCATGAAGGGGCCTGATTATGTACAGTCTGATAGGCCACAGTAAGGAATTTGTATTTGTAATTGGGTGACATCATACAAGTGGAATGTATTGAAAATTTTTTTAAGGAGAATAATATTGTCTAATTCATAACCTAAAAAGATTACTCTGATGCTATGTTTAAAAAAGGATTTAAATGAGGGCAAGATTTAAAGATGAGACTGGTTAGCAGGAAAGATATACTTTAAGTAGTTTGGATTCAAATAGTCATAGTGTATGCAGCAACATGGATAGACCTAGAGATTATCATACTAAGTGAAGTAAGTCAGAGAGAGAAAGACAAGTATCATATGAATCACTTATAAGTGGAATCTTAAAAAAATGATACAAATGAACTTATTTACAAAACAGAACCAGACTCACAGACTTCAAAACAAACATATGGTTACCAAATGGGAGGGATAAATTAGGAGTTTGGGATTAACATATACACACTACTGTATATAAAATAATCAACAAGGACCTACTGTATAGCACAGGGAACTCTACTCACTATTCTATAATAACCTATATGGGAAAGAAATCTGAAAAAGAATGAATATATGTATATGTAAAACTGAATCACTTAGCTGTACACCAGAAACTAACACAACAGTGTAGATCAACTATATTCCAATATAAAATAAAAATTAAATTTAAAAAATTTTTTAAAAATAGTCATAGTGTAGACAGAGAAAAATGAATAAGCACAAGATATATTTAGAATAGGAGTGGCAGATTGATTGACTTGGGAGACTGACGAAGACACTAAAGTTGCCAGTGTAAGCGTCTTGGTGGGTGGTTTTAACAATTACTGAAGCAAGGAAATCCCAGAAGAGGATCAGCTTTCTTGAATGAAATCAAGAGTTCCTTTTGGAAAATATTATTTGTTATATCTATGAAGCATCCATTTGAAAATGTCAAGCAGTCCAGTAACTATATGAGTCTAAAGGTCAGGGGAGAACTGTACAGCAACAAAGATATTATGACTTATTAACATAAACACAAACTGCAACCTCTGTTCTGCCCACTCCTTGTAGATAAGCATTCAAAAGTCAAATCTGAAATGTATGAATTTTTCATGTGTTGATGAGGAAAAGTCAGAAGGAATTATGAGTACCACTCCTCAAGATAATCACAATGGATTTCCTTCTGGCATTATGTTCTCAATAAGTTCTCAAAGTAGAAGTCTGCTCCTAATATCTTAATGCTCTCTAAACTAACAGTTGTATTCATAGAATGAAATAAATAATAGAAAATTCAAAGAAGGTACAACAATTCTGGTAGACATCTATATTTATCAGCTACATTGACTTTAGAGTAATATAAAGGCACATGCAATGCTAAATTTAATATAAGCCTAATTCTTAGGTCAATATTTGACTACTGGATTTAGTCACCAGCTACCAGAGTGATATCATATATTTACAGGAAGGACATCCCTTACCGTTAACCTGTCTTGCCACATGACTAACAGTGAGATCATGTTACATGAAACCATTATGTTTGAAACATCTGAGTCAGTAGTATCACTTTTTTGATAATTCTTACATCAGTCATCATTCTGCTTCCAGAACCCTATACAATGTCTGACACATAGTAGAACATCACTGTTGAATGAATACATAAAGGTGCCCTAAATTCATGAATAGTAAAATTTAGGAGATCTAAAATTAGCAAATTAACTAGGAACTTTGTATTGCTCTACATTTGCTTCTCCTGTTTTTTCTTTTCTTTTTTTTTCCTTTTTGTTCTCTCTTGAGCTGCATGAAAACTACTCTCCTAGTTTTGCTTTTGTTTCTGCAAAAGCACACTTACTGCTTTCTGTAGGAATAATAGAAAAATTAGCCTCCAGGCGTTTGTGCTTTTTTCCAGTTTTCTTGTAATTGAGTTCTAGCTTCATACTGTTGTGGTTGGAAAAAATGCTTGATAATGATTTCAATGTTAAATTTTTGAGACTTGTTTTGTGGCCTACCATATAATTTATCCTGGAGAATGTTCTATGTGAACTTGAAAAGAATATGTATTTTGCTGTTTTGTGATGGTGTTCTGTATATATGCTAAGTGAAATATGCTAGACAGAGAAAGACAAATACCATGTGATTTCACTTATATGTGGAATCTAAAAAACAAAACAAATGAAAAAACAAAACAGAAACAGACTCATAGAGACAGAGAACAAACTGGTGGTTGCCAGAGGGGAGAGAGGGTGGGGAATTAATGAAATAAGGGAAGGGGATTAAGAGGTACAAACACAAAATAAATGTCATGGGGATGTAATGTACAGCATAGGGAAGATAGTCAATAATATTATAATTACTTTTATGGTGACAGATGGTTACTATGCTTAGTGTGGTAATCAATTCATAATGTATATAAATGTCAAATCACTGTGTTGTATATAATATAATATATATATAATATATATATATTATATATATAATATTGAAACTAATATAATATATATATAATATTGTATGTCAACTATACTTCAATAAAAAGTGAAAAGGAAAAAGAAATAGAAAAATTACTATGTGTCAGACATTGTTCTAATTACTTTAACTGTATTCTATGATTTCTTTGAGTCCTTGGAGGAAGTTGTCATGATTATCTGCCTCTTACCAAGCACAAATCACATAGATAATAAATCTGTAGAGTTAGGATGGCAGTATCTCCTATTTCTTCTTTTCTCTAGGATTCTACAGGGTTTCTATTTTTAACTTTAAGCTTTGTTTCTGAGGAGGGTCATCCCTGTGTCTCCATAGCTTAATGGTCAGCCAATGTATTTGGCAGATGTTGTGCTCAAAACTCTTGAACTTCCTCTCTCCGATGATCAATCTGTGTGTGGACTGGTGAGGGCATTCAAAGATCAGCCAATTCCCAAATCTTTTTTATACTGAATTCCTACTGGGCTGCCTCACGTGCCTTGTTTCCTAGACAGTCAGTTATGCATGGAGAGCTTATCTAACTAATCTATGTCTCCCAATAAATTCTAGCTGGTCCACCATTCACCCCAAACAGGACTGCAGTCTCAGGCTATCAAAGATGTTCTTCTCCTTCATTTGTTTCCTGCTGCATTCGCCATTTTCATCTAAAAGTCTTGTGTTTTCACATTCTGCACAAAATTGAGTCCACATCCTCTGTCAGCACAGCCACAAGTTTATGCAGACAGCCCCAAGCTGATAAATTAACATTTCTCACCAACTAAGAGTGGGAGTAGGTAAGGAATAGAGCAACAGGTTAAAAGGCTAAAGACTCCCATTTTTCTTACCTGAAACTGTAGCAATTTTTCAAGAACAAATGATTCTCAGTTTCTCTTCTGCCTTTGATCATTTTCCCAGTTTCCAGGCTTTTGGGGGAGTAATTTTGTGTAGTGTTCTGTGTGTGTGCACAGGATCAGCAACCTATTCACTCTGCATAGGTGGGAGTCCTACTTTGGTGTTTACTGTTTTTTAAATACAGCTGAAATATCCACATAGCATCTTTATAGAAAGCACTCAGTGCATTTCCTCTCAAAATGAAAAGCCCTGTATTAGCATTTTTTAAAAACCTTATTTCAAATGAGTAAAAATTCTCCCAAGGGAAAAACACTGTATGTTTTTATCAATTTAGCAAAACACAAAACAGATTTGTCATGTTTAAACCATATTTTTAGTCGTCTTTCTAGTTGGTGCTATTAAGTATAGCTACTAAGTTATTAGCTATCCTGACAGTTTTCAATAGTTGTACAATATTATTCATTCTCTCAGACTATAGGATTTGAATAGAATAAATTCACTGTTATGAAAAAGGTCATATTTTGACAAGTTCAAATTATATTCAATATCATTAATTTTAATTCCACTTTAATTTTAATTCTACTAATTCTGTATTTATGACCAAGTTAAGGCTATCCAGCTATAAAAACGGATTATCAACTTAACAGAGTATTTTTAATCAGAAGGGAAACATTTTACTCCATTAAAGAACAAATTATTTGAAGCCCATGAATACCTTAGAGCAAATAATTGTATATATTTCATATGCTAATTATAAATAATCTTTAATGATTCATTAAAGCTGGTTTTTAGACATCTTAATGGGCCACACTATGTTGCCCCAACATATTACTCTTTTGATCTGAATATAAGAAGCTATTTTATTATGGACTATACCTACCAAAAATAAAAATTATTAGATTTATTGTTAATATTTACATCACGTCTATAATAAAGACAATCACTGAGTTTTCAAAACACTATGTCAACTCTAAGCAGATTGGTGTTCAAAATTAACTATCTAGCCTTTGAGGGTGTTTTGGTACACTTTCTCTATGTTCCCAGAGTATCTATGCATGTACCTCATAATTAATTATATCCAATGAGCAACAGTGCCAAACACCTAGAAAGCATGCAATAATTATTGAAAGGGGGGAGACCTTCAAGGTGGTGGAGGAGTAAGACATGGAGATCACCTTCCTCCCACAAGTACATCAGAAATACATCTACATGTGGAACAACAACTACAGAACACATACTGAATGCTGGCAGAAGACCTCAGAATTCCCAAAAGGCAAGAAAATCCCCATGTACCTGGGTAGGACAAAAGTAAAAAGAAAAAACAGAGACAAAAGAATAGGAATGGTCCCTGCACCGCTGGGAGAGAGCTGTGAAGGAAGAAAAGTTTCCACACACTAGGAAGCCCCTTCACCAGCAGAGAAAAGGGGTGGCAGGGGGCAAGCTTCCAAGCCACGGAGGAGAGCACAGCAACAGGGGTGCAGAGGGCAAAGCAGAGAGATTTCCACACAGAGGATAGGTGCCGACCAGCACTCACCAGCCTGAGAGGCTTGTCTGCTCACCTTTCGGGATGGGCGGGGCTGGAAGCTGGGAGCTGAGGCTCAGGCTTTGGAGGGAAAATCCCAGGGAGATGACTGGGGTTGGCTGCATGAACACAGCCTGAAGGGGGCTAGAGTATCACAGCTAGCTGGGAGAGAGTCTGGGACAAAGTCTGGAGCTGCCGAAGAGGCAAGAGACCTTTGTCTCGGGGTGCACGAGGAGAGGGGTTTCCTTCCCCGTGTGCCAACACAAGGCAGATTACCACCTAAGCAAGCTCCAGCGATGGGTGTGAGCTGCAGCTATCAGATCGGACCCCAGAGACAGGCATGAAACACTAACAATACTGCCTCTGCCACCAAGAATCCTGTGTGCAAGCACAGGTCACTACTCACACCCCCCACCCCCACTCCCAGGAACCTGTGAAGCATGCCACTGCCAGTGTCCTGAGATCCAGGGACAACATCCCCAGGAGAACACACAGCACACCTCAGGCTGTTGTAATGTCACACTGGCCTCTGCCGCTGCAGGCTCACCCCGCATTCCATCTCCCCAGCCTGAGTGAGCAAGACAGCCCTAAGCAGCCGTTGCTTTAACCCCCTCCTGTCTGGGTGGGGAACAGATGCCTGAGGGCCTACACACAGAGGTGGGGTCAAAACCAAAGCTGAACCCCAGGAGTTGTGTGAACAAAGAAAAGAAAGAGAAATTACTCCCAGCACCATCAGGAGCAGTGGATTAAAAACTCACAATCAACTTGATAAACCCTGCATCTGTGGAATACCTGAATAGATAATGAGTGCTCCCAAAATTGAGGCAGTGGACTTTGGGAGCAACTGTAGACTTGAGGTTTGCTTTCTGTGACTAATTTGTTTCTGATTTTTAAGTTTATCTTCGTTTAGTTTTTAGTGCTTGTTATCATAAGTGGATTTGTTATTGGTTAAGTTGCTATCTTCTTTTTTCTATTTATTTTAAATTTATTTTTATTTTATAATACATTTTTCCTTTTTTTTCTTCCTTTTCTTCTGAGACATGTGGTGGGAGGGTCTTGCTGCTCAGGCCAGGTTCAGGCCTGAGCCTCTGAGGTGGGAGAGCTGACTCCAGGATATTGGACCACAAGAGACCTCCCAGCCCAACATAATATCAGTCAGCAAGACCTCTCCCCAGAGATCTCCTTCTCAACACTAATACCCAGCCCCACCCAACGGCCAGCAAGTTCCAGTGCTGGAAACCCCATGCCAAACAACTAGCAAGACAGGAACACAATCCAACCCATTAGAGGAGAGGCTGACTAAAATCATATTAAGTTCACAGACACCCCAAAACACAACACCAGACATGGCCCTGCACACCAGAGAGACAAGATCCAAACCACCCAGCAGAACATGGGCAGGAGTACTCTCCACCAGGAAGCCTAAAGAAGCCACTGATCCAACCTCAACTACTGGGGGCAGACACCAAAAACAATGGGAACTACAAACCTTCAGTCTGTGAAAAGGAGGCCCCAAACACAGTAAGTTAAACAGAATGAGAAGACACAGAGATATGTAACAGACGAAGGAGCGAGATTAAAAAAAAACCCAGACTGAAGAAATGAAGAGGAAATAGGCAGTCTACCTGAAAAAGAATTCAGAGTAATGATAGTAAAGATGATCCAAAATCTTGGAAATAGAATGGAGAAAATACAAGAAGTGTTTAACAAGGACCTAGAAGAACTAAAGAGCAAACAAACAATGATGAACAACACAATAAAGGAAAGTAAAAATTCTCTAGAAGGAAACAATAGCAGAATAACTGAGTCAGAAGAATGGATAAGTGACCTGGAAGATAAAATAGTGGAAATAACTGCTGCAGAGCAGAATACAGAAAAAAGAATGAGAAGAATTGAGGAAAGTCTCAGAAACTTTTGGGACATTAAACACACCAAGATTTGAATTATAGGGGTCCCATAAGAAGAAGAGAAAAAGAGTCTGAGAAAATATTTGAAGAGATTATAGTTGAAAACTTCCCTGATATGGGAAAGGAGGTACTCAGTCAAGTCCAGGAAGGGAAGAGAGTCCCAAACAGGAAATACCCAAGAAGAAACATGCCAACACACATATTAATCAAACTATCAAAAACAAGATACAAAGAAAATATATTGAAAGCTGCAAGGGAAAAGCAACAAATAACATACAAGGGAATCCCCATAATTATAACAACTGATCTTTCAGCAGAAACTCTGCAAGCCAGAAGGGAATGGCAGGACATATTTAAAGTGAAAAAAGGTAAAAACCTACAACCAAGATTACTCTGTCCAGGAAGGATGTCATTCAGTATCATTGCAGAAATTCAAAACTTTACAGACAAGCAAAAGTTAAGATAATTCAGCACCACCAAACCAGCTTTACAACAAATGCTAAAGGAACTCTTCTACACAGGAAACACAAGAGAAGGAAAACACCTACAAAAACAAACCCGAAACAATTAAGAAAATGGTAATAGGAACATAAATATTGATAATTTCCTTAAATGTAAATGGATTAAATACTCTAACCAAAAGACACAAACTGGCTGAATGGATACAAATACAAGACCCATATATATGCTGTCTACAAGAGACCCACCTCACACTTAGGGACACATATAGACTGAAAGTGAAGGGATGGAAAAAGATATTCCATGCAAATAGAAATCAAAAGAAAACTGGAGTAGCAATTCTCATACCAGACAAAATAGACTTTAAAATAAAGACTATTAGAAGAGACAAAGGACACTACATAATGATCAAGCGATTGATCCAAGAAGAAGATATAACAATTGTACATATTTATGCACCCAACATAAGAGCATCTCAATACATAAGGCAAAGGCTAACAGCCATAAAAGGGGAAATCGACAGCAACACAATGATAGTAGGGGATTGTAACATCCCACTTTCACCAATGGACAGATCATCCAAAATGAAAATAAATAAGGAAACACAAGGTTTAAATGACACATTAGACAACATGGACTTAATTGATATTTATATGACATTCCCTCCAGAAACAACAAAAAACACTTTCTTCTCAAGAGCTCATGGAACATTCTCCAGAATAGATCATATCTTGGGTCACAAATCAAGCCTTGATAAATGTAAGAAAATTGAAATCATATCAGGTATCTTTTCTGACCACAACGCAATGAGACTGGTTATCAGTTACAGGAAAAAACTGTAAAAATTACATACACATGGGGGCTAAACAATACATTACTTAATAACCAGGAGATCACTGAAGCAATCAAAGAGGAAATCAAAAAATACCTAGAAACAAATGACAATGAAAATACGACGACCAACACCTATGGGATGCAGCCAAAACAGTTCTAAGAAGGAAGTTTATAGCTATACAATCCTACCTCAAGAAACAAAAAACATCTCAAATAAACAACCTAACCTTACACCTAATGCAATTAGAGAAAGAAGAACAAAAACACCCCAAAAATAGCAGAAGGAAAGAAATCATAAAGATCAGATCAGAAACAAATGATAGAGAAATGAAGGAAACGATAGCGAAGATCAATAAAAGTAAAACCTGGTTCTTTGAGAAGATAAACAAAATTCTTACCCATTAGCTAAACTCATCAAGAAAAAAAGGGAGAAGACTCAAATCAACAGAATTATAAATGAAAAGGGAGAATTAACAACTTTCACGGCAGAAATAAAAAGGACCATGATAGATTACGACAACCAACTATATGTCAATAAAATGCACAACCTGGAAGAGAGGGACAAATTCTTAGAAAAGCACAACCTTCCGAGACTGAACCAGGAAGAAATAGAAATTTTGAGCAGAACAATCACAAGCACTGAAATTGAAACTGTGATTAAAAATCTTCCAACAAACAAAATACCAGAACCAGATAGTTTCACAGGTGAATTCCATCAAACATTTAGAGAAGAGCTAACACCTACACTTCTCAAACTCTTCCAAAAGATAGCAGAGAGACGAACACTCCCAAACTCATTCTATGAGGCCACCATCACCCTGATACCAAACCCAGACAAAGGTGTCACAAAAAAAGAAAATTACAGGCCAATATCATTGATGAACATAGTTGCAAAAATCCTCAACACAATACTAGCAAACCAAATCCAGCAGCACATTAAAAGGATCATACACCATGAACAAGTGTGGTTCATCCCAAGAATGCAAGGATTCTTCAGTATACGCAAATCAATCAATGTGATACACCCCATTAACAAATTGAAGGAGAAAAAGCATATGACCATCTCAATAGATGCAGAAAAATCTTTTGACAAAGTTCAACACCCATTTATGATAAAATCTCTCCAGAAAGTAGTCATAGAGGGAACGTACCTCAACATAATAAAGGCCATATATGACAAAACCATAGCCAATATCATCCTCAATGGTGAAAAACTGAAACCATATCTAAGAAACAAGACAAGGTTGTCCACACTCACCACTATAATTCAACATAGTTTTGGAAGTTTTACCCACGGGAATAAAAGAAGAAAAAGAAGTAAAAGGAATCCAAATTGAAAAAGAAGTAAAACTGTCACTCTTTGCAAATGATATGATACTATATAGAGAGAATCCTAAAGATGTTACCAGAAAACTACTAGAGCTAATCAATGCATTTGGTAAAGTAGCAGGATACAAAATTAATGCACAGAAATCTCTTGCATTTTTATACAATAACAACTAAAAATGTGAAAGAGAAATAAAGGAAACACTCCCATTTACCATTGTAACAAAAAGAAGAAAATGCCTAGTAATAAATCTATCTAAGTAGGTAAAAGACCTGTACTCAGAAAACTGTAAGACACTGATGAAAGAAATTAAAGATGATACAAACAGATGGAGGGATATACCATGTTCTTGGGTTGGAAGAATCAACATTGTGAAAATGACTACATTACTCAAAGCAATCTACAGATTCAATGCAATCCGTATCAAACTACCAATGGCATTTTTCACAGAACTAGAACAAAACATTTCATAATTTGTATGGAAATACAAAAGACCCAGATAGCCAGATCAATCTTGAGAAAAAAAACAGAGCTGGAGGAATCAGGCTCCCTGACTACAGACTATATTACAGAGCTATAGTAATCAAGACAGTGTGGTACTGGCACAAAAACAGAAAGATACCTCAATGGAACAGAATAGAAAACCGAGAGATAAAGCCACACATATATGGTCACCTTATCTTTGATAAAGGAGGCAAAAATATACAATGGAGAAAAGACAGCTTCTTCAATAAGTGGTGCTGGGGAAAATGGACAGCTACATGTAAAAGAATGAAATTAGAACACTTCCTAACAATCATACACAAAAATAAACTCAAAATGGATTAAAGACCTGAATGTAAGGCCAGACACTGTAAAACTCTTAGAGGAAAACATAGGCAGAACACTCTATGACATAAATCACAGCAAGATCCTTTTTGACCCACCTCTTAGAGAAATGGAAATAAAAATAAACAAATGGGACCTAATGAAACTTAAAGGCTTTTGCACAGCACAGGGAAACATAAAAAAATACCAAAAGAAAACCCTCAGAGTGGGAGAAAATATTTGCAAATGGTGCAACTGATGAAGGATTAATTTCCAAAATATGCAACCAGCTCATGCAGCTCAATATCAAAGAAACAACCAACCCAATCGAAAAATGGGCAACAGACCTAAATAGACAGTGCTCCAAAGAAGTTATACAGACTTCCAACAAACATATGAAAGGATGCTCAACATCACTAATGGTTACAGAAATACAAATCAAAACCACAATGAGGTACCATCTCACACTGGTCAGAATGGGCATCATCAGAAAATCTGCAAAAATCAAATGTTGGAGAGGGTGTGGAGAAAAGGGAACCCTCTTGCACTGTTGGGGGGAATGTAAATTGATATAGCCACTATGGAGAACAGTACAGAGGTTCCTAAAAAACTAAAAATAGAACTGCCATATGACCCAGCAATCCCACTGCTGGGCATATAACCTGAGAAAACCATAGTTCAAAAAGAGACATTTACCACAATGTTCATTGAAGCACTATTTACAATAGCCAGGACATGGAGCACCCTAAGTGTCCATCGACAGATGAATGGACAAAGAAAATGTGGCACATATATACAATGGAATATTACTCAGCAGTAAAACGAAAGGAAATTGAGGTATTTGTAGTGAGGTGGATGGACCTAGAGTCTGTCATACAGAGTGAAGTAAGTCAGAAAGAGAAAAACATATACCGTGTGCTAACATATGTATATGGAATCAAAAAAAATAATAATGGCTCTGATGATCCTAGGGGCAGGAAAGGAATAAAGACGCAGATGAAGAGAATGGAATTGAGCACACGGGGAGGGGGAAGGGTAATCTGGAACCATGTGTGAGAGTAGCATTGACTTATATACACTACCAAATGTAAAATAGATAGCCAGTGCAAAGCAGCTGCATAGCACAGGGAGATCAGCTCAGTGCTTTGTGACCACCTAGAGGGGTGGGATAGGGAGGGTGGGAGGGAGATGCAAGAGGTAGGGCATATGGGGATATATGTATACATATAGCTGATTCACTTTGTTATACAGCAGAAACTAACACACCATTGTAAAGAAATTATACTCCAATAAAGTTGTTAAAAAAATTATTGAATGAATGAGTAAAACTCTTTGAGCTTTTTTCCTTCATCTTCAAAATGGCTATAGTATCAATCTGAATATTCAGTGCGGTTACTCTTTTATGTGGGCCTCTCACCGTTGTGGCCTCCCGTTGCGGAGCACAGGCTCCGGACACGCAGGCTCAGTGGCCACGGCTCATGGGCCCGGCCGCTCTGCGGCATGTGGGATCTTCCAGACCTGGGCACGAACCCGTGTCCCCTGCATCGGCAGGCAGACTCTCAACCAATGGGCCACCAGGGAAGCCCTGTTGTAAGATTTTTAATCACAGTTTCAATTTCATTACTTGTGATTGGTCTGTTCATATTTTCTATTTCTTCCTGGTTCAGTCTTGGAATGTTATACCTTTCTAAAACTTTGTCCATTTCTTCCAGTTTGTCCATTTTATTGGCATACAGTTGCTTGTAATAATCTCTTAGGATGCTTTGTATTTCTGTGGTGTCTGTTGTAACTTCTCCTTTTCCATTTCTAATTTTATTGATTTGAGTCCTCTCCCTCTTTTTCTTGATAAGTCTGGCTAATGGTTGATCAATTTTGTTTATCTTCTCAAAGAACCAGCTTTTAGTTTTATTGATCTTTGCTATTGTTTTCTTTATTTCTATTTCATTTATTTCTGATCTGATCTTGATGCTTTCTTTCCCTCTGCTGACTTTGGGTTTTGTTTGTTCTTCCTCTAGTCCCTTTAGGTGTAAGGTTAGATTGTTTATTTGAGATTTTTCTTGTTTCTTGAGGTAGGCTTGTATAGCTATAAACGTTCCCTCTCAGAACTGCTTTTGTTGCATCCCATAGGTTTTGCATCACCATGTTTTCATTTTCATTGTCATTTGTCTCTAGGTATTTTTTGATTTCCTCTCTGATTTCTTCAGTGATCTCTTGGTTATTTAGTAACGTATTGTTTAGTCTCCACGTGTTTGTGTTTTTTACGTTTTTTTCCCTGTAATTCATTTCTAATCTCATAGCGTGGTGGTCAGAAAAGATGCTTGATATGATTTCAATTTTCTTAAATTTACTGAGGCTTGATTTGTGACCCAAGATGTGATCTATCCTGGAGAATGTTTCACGTGCACATGAGAAAAAAGTGTAATCTGCTGTTTTTGGATGGAATGTCCTATAAATATCAATTAAATCTATCTGATCTATTGTGTCATTTAAAGCTCTGTTTCCTTATTTATTTTCATTTTGGATGATCTGTCCATTGGTGTTAGTGAGGTGTTCAAGTCCCCCACTATTATTATGTTACTGTAGATTTCCTCTTTTATAGCTGTTAGCAGTTGCCTTATGTATTGAGGTGCTCCTATGTTGGGTGCACGTATATTTATAATTGCTATATCTTCTTCTTGGATTCATCCCTTGATCATTATGTAGTGTCCTTGTCTCTTGTAACATTCTTTATTTTAAAGTCTATTTTATCTGATATAAGTATAGCTAATCCAGCTTTCTTTTGATTTCCATTTGCATGGAATATCTTTTTCCATCCCCTCACCTTCAGTCTGTATGTGTTCCTAAATCTGAAGTGGGTCTCGTGTAGACAGCATATATATGGGTCTTCTTTTTGTATCGATTCAGCGAGCCTGTGTCTTTTGGTTGGAGCATTTAATCCATTCACGTTTAAGGTAATTATCAATATGTATGCTCCTGTGGCCATTTTCTTAATTGTTTTGGGTTTGTTTTTGTAGGTCCTTTTCTTCTCTTGTGTTTTCCACTTAGAAAAGTTCCTTTAACATTTGTTGTAAAGCTGGTTTGGTGGTGCTGAATTCTCTTAGCTTTTGCTTGTCTGTAAAGCTTTTGAGTTCTCCTTCAAATCTTAATGAGATCCTTGCTGGGTAGAGTAATCTTGGTTGTAGGTTCTTCCCTTTCATCAGTTTAAATATATCATGCCACTCCCTTCTGGCTTGTAGAGTTTCTGCTGAGAAATCAGCTGTTAACCTTATGGGAGTTCCCTTGTATGTTATTTGTCATTTTTCCCTTGTTGCTTTCAATAATTTTTCTTTGTCTTTAATTTTTGCCAATTTGATTACTATGTGTCTCAGCATGTTTCTCCTTGGGTTTATCCTGTATGGGACTTGCTGCACTTCCTGGACTTGGGTGACTATTTCCTTTCCCATGTTAGGGAAGTTTTCGCCTAGAATCTCTTCAAGTATTTTCTCTGGTCCTTTCTCTCTCTCTTCTCCTTCTGGGACCCCTATAATGTGAATGTTGTTGCATTTGTTTTCCCAGAGGTTTCTTAGGCTGTCTTCATTTCTTTTCATTCTTTTTTCTTTATTCTGTTCCACAGCAGTAAATTCCACCATTCTGTCTTCCAGGTCACTTAGCCATTCTTCTCCCTCAGTTATTCTGCTATTGATTCCTTCTAGTGTAGTTTTTATTTCAGTTATTGTATTGTTCATCTATGTTTGTTTGTTCTTTAATTCTTCTAGGTTTTGTTAAACATTTCTTGTGTCTTCTTGATCTTTGCCTCCATTCTTTTTCCAAGGTCCTGCATCATCTTCACTATCATTATTCTGAATTCTTTTTCTGGAAGGTTGCCTATCTCCACTTCATTTAGTTGTTTTTCTGGGGTTTTATCTTTTTCCTGCATCTTGTCCATAGCCCTCTGCTTTTTCATCTTGTCTATCTTTCTGTGAATGTGGTTTTTGTTCCACAGGCTGCAGGATTGTAGTTCTTCTTGCTTCTGCTGTCTGCCCTCTGGTGGATGAGGCTATCTAAGTGGCTTGATGGGAGAGACTGGTGATGGGTAAGCTGACTGTTGCTCTGATGGGCAGAGCTCAGTAAAACTTGAATCTGCTTGTCTGCTGATGGGTGTGTCTTGGTTCCCTCCCTGTTGGTTGTTTGGCCTGAGATGACCCAACACTGGAGCCTACCAGGGCTCTTTGGTGGACTAATGGTGGATTCTTGGAGGGCTCATGCTAAGGAGTACTTCCCAGAACTTCTGCAGCCAGTGTCCTTGTCCTCATGGTGGGAGACAGTCACCCCCCACCTCTGCAGGAGACCCTCCAACACTAGCGGGTAAGTCTGGTTCAGTCTCCTATGGGGTCACTGCTCCTTCCCCTGGGTCCTGATGTGCACACTACTTTGTGTGTGCCCTCCAAGAGTGGAGTCTCTGTTTTCCCCAGTCCTGTCAAAATCCTGCAATCAAATCCTGCTAGCCTTCAAAGTCTGATTCTCTAGGAATTCCTCCTCCCTTTGCTGGACCCCCAGGTTGGGAAGCCTGATGTGGGGCTCAGAACCTTCACTTCAGTGGGTGAACTTCTAAGTGTTTTCCAGTCTATGAGTCACCCACCCAGCAGTTATGGGATTTGATTTTACTGTGATTGCGCCCCTCTTACCATCTCATTGTGGCTTCTCCTTTGTGTTTGGATGTGGGGTATCTTTTTTGGTGAGTTCCAGTGTCTTTATGTCAATGACTGTCCAGCAGCTAGTTGTAATTCTGGTGTTCTCGCCTGCTGTCTGTTTTGACTTCTCCAGAGCTTCTGCTCTGTGTGCATGTGCTCAATACCAAATTTAGCTTGTATGATAATGGGAATAATAAGCCTAACATTTAATGATAGCATATAGGATGTAATTAGCCCATAGTAAATACTAAAAATGACATTATTTACTTGCACTTTCCAGAAAGAAGAAACAGACATACTGTAGATTTGTGAAGCCCCGTCATGCTTTGATTGTTACTATATGTCTTTGTTGTTTTAACTCACCTATGTATTGAAAAGCTATCAGAATCACTTTCTGACCTTCTCCTCACCAGCTTTATTTTTACCGTATCATTACGATTATTGTTCCTAAAGTATTGTTCCTAAAATAATCATTACGATTATTGTTCCAACCAAATTGCAAGATAATGTGTGCACAGAATATTGCATCTACTTGTTCCAGTATATTTCAAAGCTGTTTTGGTAAGTCAGTTGAATAGGAGAGAAAGATTCAGATAACTTAGTTTGTTTCTCCTGTTTTCAAGGTACTATTCTCTGTATTCTTACTTAATTGCATATTAAAGCTGAAAATTTGACATTAACTCATTTTACACATGAATAAAAAGATGCTGAGAATGATTGAGTAATTCACCCAAAGCTATACAACTAGCAAATGGTCAAGTCAGGTTTCTAAACCAATGCTGTCTCACCACACTTATATACTCAACACCTGTATGGTATACACTATGGTGAAGAAGCAGAGCCACTGAAGAAAAAGAAGAACCACAAAGAGAAGGAAAGAAGAGATATCTGCCCTGGAAGTAATTTCAGATGACATGACATTAAACGTACCTTGAATGAATGGAACCTCTTTACTCTGTTTTGTATGTAAACATGTGATTATTGGCAAGTGGTTGAGCCAAGCTTTTGGGTGATAACTTGCTGTAGGAAGAAAGAGATATACAATGAAAGAAACAACCTAGAAACCCCGAGGAGTGGGTAGAATCAGTATCTGAGTAAACAAATTATACCCCATTTCCAATCTCTTGAATCGACAGTATGCTTCTGATGGGGGCAATGCCTCAGCATTAGCAATGCCATAGCTTTCTCCCTTAGTACCAAGCACACTGTATCCTCATTATTTGTTTACAAGTTAGCCTTTGCCCTTTATACTGTGAGAATACCAAGAGAAAACACATTACACAAATCTATGTCTTCAAGGCTTGGTTGAGTGTTTATTACATAGCCCAAATGTATGAATATATAAATAAATAAAAGAAGAAAAAATGTAATCATTAAATTTTATTATCAGTCTTCTCTACTTTGAAAGTCACTAAGAAACTCAAGTATCCTTATAAAGAGAGCTCAGAATTTAGTGGTTGTTCATCAAAGTAAGATAAACTTTAAAACAGAAGCACAGCATAGATAAGGATCAGTCTTGGTGCTGTGGAGATGAATACGGGAACAGGTGTCAGAGTACACTTAAGGATAAAATAATATTAAAGACTTTTAAAACTATAAACACCCATAATCCCACTGTCTAAGCACTATTTACAGTTCAGTCAAAAAAAGACAAACTCTTCTTGTCATTCCCATTAGCTCTTGGTGCTACTGCTGATAACCCTTGATTGATTCTGTATAGTTAACAGAAACTATTAAATGTAGAATATGCAATTAAAATTAAAAGGAAATAAAACTTTCAAAAGCCAAAACGGTGGGAATAATGAAACAGTCTCGGAAATGTTTTGAGAGATGATGGTGTCCAACAAGTTAGTGAGAGGAACATTCAGCAAGAGGGAATTAGCAGTAAGTGAGCACCAGAAAAGAATACTGAGAACCAGGCAATAGATGAGGCATGGAAGCAGAAAGGACCCAACAGGAAGGTATTATACATAGAAATACAGACAATAGAAGAGAGATGACTTTGACACTTTTGGAATGATGGTAACAGTTAAACACATAAGAGCACAAAATCCGTGCAGGACAACTGACAAGGTGTCTATCACACGGAGGTCACCAATCTAAGGTGTTTTAAACCTCTCCCCCAAGTGTTGGACTTCCAACACTTGGCAGTAAATATAAGCTTTGCTCCCAGGTTGGTGAAAGAGCTGGGACTATACCTGAGGATTTAGTAACCTGAACTGTAAAGGTTGGAAGAAAATTGGAACAGGGAATAGAGCAAATTATTTTCCTAAGGCCTCCTCCCTAACACACAATTCTTGAACAATCTGGTCATACCTATGCATATACACCAGTTTGACTACCTCAAATTGATGAGCAATAACAAATTAATTCAATCAAATAAGCAATGCGACTTTCTTTTTCTGAGACTTCATTTAGAAATTAAATTGAACTATTAAAATAGTCAGATTGTATTTTTTGTGTGGACAGAGACTAAGGATGTCACTAAATACACTATTAGTTGAATTTTTAAATGATTCTTTAAGTCAGGGTATTAAAACAATATAAAAAATCAATACTTCCATAGTCTTCATTTTTAAATGTCATTTTACATCAACTTTATTAACTTTTTTTCATAAAATTGAATTTGGGTGTATACTCCCATCTTTGGAGGAACCTCAAAATGTTAATGGAATTTACAAGGACTAAGTTCTTGGATGAAATCTGCACTCTTAAAGGATGTGGCTCATTACTTTATGGCAATCATGTATGTTAGCAACTGACAGATAAGAGGCTTGTACTTTGATGATTTCATTTACTTTTAGTGGGTCTCACTAGTCCAAGAAATTCTGAAGCAAATGTGGAGCAAAACAAGTATTTTACATCCTTTCAGCACTTATATCTACAAGAAAATTGTTCACTTTTTAAAAGAAAAACCAGGCTGGTAATAGCCTAAGCCACATAGAAAGATATTTGCTACCAGCCAATAATTTCCTGAAACAATTACTATCATGTATTTAAATTAATGTTTATGATATGGAACTTTGTTTGAGTTTGTAAATGCCAACAGTCTTAACTATTGAAGCAGAAAAAAAGCCATAGAAAAGAATATTATAGAATAAGGCCCTTCCTCTTGATTTCTTAAAGTTTAACTTTCTTAATATAAAATTAAAAGAACAAAACATTTGTTCACTTTTTATACATATGAATGATTGAAATGACAATCTTTCCACACTCTAAAAAATTTAAATATATTTTAAATTATCAAAGTAATATATCCTCATGGTAAATAGTGGCCTAATGCAAAAATACATAAATATATTAAAAATCTCTCCTCCAACATCTTCCATGCCTAAACTCTGGAGTTAAGCAGTTATAGAAACTTGATATTTATCCATGCACATGTAAATTTATGCACCCTTATTTTGGGTAAAGACAGGTTGAGGTGGTATGATGTTGTGTTGTTTGCTTTACAATTATCAGGTCATGCCATCTGTATTAATCTACACTTTTTTTTCTCACTTAATACTTCACAGGATTAACAGTATGTCAGAGGGTTCTTTCTTCCTAAACTGGCTCTTTATTTTAAATCTATCTATATTAAATGGTAAACAAACACGAAAATTTACTGACTTTTCTGAAAATCTACTGGAATATAGTTGACTCTTGAACAACACAGGGGTTAGGGATACAAACTCTCCTTGCAGTTGAAAATCTGCCCGTAACTTTACAGACAGCCCTCTGTAGCTTCCCTTCCATATCCAAGGATTCAACCAACCCTGTAACCTGTAGTTCTGTAATATGCATTTACTGAAAAAAAATCTGGGTATAAGTGGACCATCATAGTTCCAACCCATGTTGTTCAAGGGGTCAACTGTAGAAGAAAACACATCCCTAAAAGTATAGCCTCCTCAGTATCTACACAAGTAGTCACACACACACACAAAAAGCATTACAGAAAAATAAAGCAGGATTAAAGCACTATCTAGATATATAAGCTTTGATATTCCATACTTTTAATATTATTAACATTAATTTTTACTGAGTGATTTCAATAAACCTATCACTACATTTTCCCATTTACATATACAATCTCATTTAATAGGCTTTATAACAATTCTAATATTTAAGAAATATTATAATGTCCATTGTAGGGACAGATTAAGAATTTGCCCTCATGGTCTCAAATTCTACAGACCTTATAATTAATGTTATTTCAATAACACTCAAATGCTAACAATATGGCATAAATTAATGTATCCTCTTACACCTGCATGCCATTTCAAATCACTCCAGAGAAAATTCTTAAAAATTGTGATGCAAAAACATTTCAGACATTATAGTCACTGAGGACCACAATCAAATTACTGTGGTCATTTGGCCAGCCAGTTGTCCAGTTACAGAAAAATATCCTTAGGACCTGCTTACTTGGAAACTTTCTGCCTTTGTGGAGATTTCCACATAAGCTGACCCTGAGAAATGTATTCAAGTGCAATTAGTTTATTTGGAACATAAGTCCAGTAATGCAGGTAGGAGATTGGGGAAATGAGACAGGGAAGGAAAGACAGCCAAAAAAGCATATGCATATATCAAGTTACCACTTAAGGAAACAATAGGTTAATCCCACCTGGTGTTGGTTTGCAAACTGGCCCCATACACAGAGGGCAAGGAGAGACCAAAGAAAGAGGCAGACCACTCCATATTGGTAGTCAGCAGGTTTAATAAGCAAGGAAACTCACACAGGAGGCTTGTCTTGGGCGGCTACAAGACAGGTAGATCTCCTCACCCACGCGCCAAAATCTTAAAAGTTCATATAGAGGCCTTAACAAGCTTCAATCATATACACTGTGCAGATGGTCTCAATAAAACAGGGCTCTCTCAAGGCTGAGTCCTTGAAAACAGTTCCCACTATGGGAACTGTGGGCAGAACGTACATTCCAAGGACAGGGGAGAGGGTGAGGAACATCCAATTGCCTGGGTCCAACTCATGAGTCAAACCATGGTCATATGCTATGAGTGACCTCCTCCAACAACTGGGAAATTCTGGGAAACACTATACAACATTCACTTTAGAGTTATCCCATCAGAGAGGAAAGAGAACTGGGATATTTATACACCAACCACCATTTAGCTGGGGACCCCAGCAAGGGGAGGAGACATTAATCTCCTGACACTGCCAGTCTTTTAGGTGGGCTAAGAAGGCTCCAATGGCCAGACAAAGCCTTTATGAAAAAAAAAAAAAAAAGTAGTCATAAATCTGGCCTCTGTCCATTGATATGGAAAAGGCACCACTAAAATCTGCTCTAATATGCTATATCTTCCAGGTTATCCCCCAGCAGATGTTAACCAGGCAGTTTTGCCCTTCATTTGCTTCAGTTTATAGACTTTCCAACTCAAAGTTACATATTCTTACCCCTGTAATATTTATCTTAAACATTAGTTTTGCTTAATATCATGAATCAACTTCATCAACAGCAAAACGAGCAGCCTACTTTGCTGATTACATATGTTTTGTAGTAAATATGTTTTTATCTTAATTATGCTCTTCTATGAAGTGTTTCATGCAATCTAGTATGAATTTTGATTACATGATATGTCAAGAGACAGACAAAAAGAAATTTATGTGGAGAGACATACATTACAATTAGAGTACCTCATTAACAAGTTAAATGTTAAGGAATATGAAATTCAGGGACTTCATTACCAACAACAACAACAAAAGAACATGGTACTGTGTATATGAGTCAAACATTATCTGTGGACTCTAGCTCACATTTAAAACAAGTACACCATGTATTAAGAAGTAATAGATCAGTTGAACGTTTTAACCACAAAAGTAATTGAAAAAATAATTAAAATCTTCTCATAAACAAAATGCTAAAACCAGGTAGTGTTCTAAGAACAGATAAATCCAAGTTTATACAAAATTTTCCAGAACATAGAAAAGGAGGAAAAATACTGCAATATGATGCTGCTATCCTAGCCTTTAAAAAAAGCAGAAGTGGATGGACAAAGATAAGGGGGAAAATGTCTAATACATATGCAAAATATACACTTATGACTGCAGATGAAAAAAACTCTAAGCAAGATGTTATCAAACAAAATATAACATAAAATTATCCCAGTGGATGCCAGATCATCTTTATATATCTATTTTTATATCTATAGGCATTATTCCTAGCAAACTAGCAATGGAAGGAAATATCTTAATCTAAAAAAGGGAATTGATATCAATCCCACAGCAATCATCATATTTAATGTGAAAAGTTAGTATTCCCTTTAAGAACATGAGACATAGACACTTACTTTCCTGCTACTTTTAAACATTGTGCTGAAAGTCCTGGCTAGAAAAGAAATATAAGGAAAGAAAATGAATAGTATAAGAACTAGAAATAGAGAAAAAAATCAGTATTTTCAAAGAAAATTACTGCCTATACAGAAAATTGGAAAGGATCTATGGATGAGGATAAGACTCACAAGATAAATCACCATTTTTATTTCTGAAAAGTATTTTAAATTTGTTGCATTTCTATCCACCAGCAATGAATATGTAGTGCATATAATTAAAATGCAAGTAGCTGTTTATAAATTACAACGAAGTTACAAGTGCCCAGGTATAAACACAATTAAAGAAATGCATAAAATTTGTGAAAAAATTAAAACTATACTGAAGGACATTTGAAAACAAATAAATGGAAAATAAATTATGTTCATGGAAATGTTAATATTGGTTAGATACCAATACTCTCTATTTTCTTCAATAAATGCAATAAAATTCTGATCAAAATGTCAGCACAATTATATTTGATTTACACTTGTTTGCTTGGGTTTTTTTGTTCTGTTTTAATTTTTATATGAAAGAATAATAGCCAAGAAGAGCCAGAACATCTCAAAAGAATAAGAAAAAATTGGAGCACTTTCCTATGAGGTAAATAGTTTTATTTTAAAGCTATTATAAATAAGACAATGTGGCACAGTGACAGTGGAAATAGATAAATAATAAAAGAAAACTGAGTATGGAAACTTGACATTTTAACCAAAATCAATTCCAGAATATTTAAAAACTAAATATATATGAAGCAATATTTACAAACATTTAGAAGACAATATAGGTGAATATCTGTATGACCTTCAGAGAAGAAAAAAGTTTTTGAGCTTTATTGAGGTGTAATTCTAAAATAAAACTGACCAGTACCTCTCATCAGGAAACTTGCACAAGCCTCTTAGATAGCCTCATCCACCAGAGGACAGACAGCAGAAGCAAGAAGAACTACAATCTTGCAGCCTGTGGGGAACAAAACACATTCACAGAAAGATAGACAAGATGAAAAGGCAGGGGGCTATGGACCAGATGAAGAAACAAGATAAAACCCCAGAAAAACAACTAAATGAAGTGGAGATAGGCAACCTTCCAGAAAAAGAATTCAGAATAATGATAGTGAAGATGATTCAGGACCTCGGAAAAAGAATGGAGGCAAAGATCAAGAAGACACAAGAAATATTTAACAAAATCTAGAAGAATTAAAGAACAAACAAACATAGATGAACAATACAATAACTGAAATGAAAACTACACTAGAAGGAATCAATAGCAGAATAACTGAGGCAGAAGAACAGAATAACTGAGGTGGAAGACAGAATGGTGGAATTCACTGCTGCAGAACAGAATAAAGAAAAAAGAAAGAAAAGAAATGAAGACAGTCTAAGAGATGTCTGGAATAACATTAAACGCAACAACATTCCCATTATAGGGGTCCCAGAAGGAGAAGAGACAGAGAAAGGACCAGAGAAAATATCTGAAGAGATTCTAGGCGAAAACTTCCCTAACAAGGGAAAGGAAATAGTCACCCAAGTCCAGGAAGCACAGAGAGTCCCATACAGGATAAACCCAAGGAGAAACACAACAAGACACATAGTAATCAAATTAGCAAAAATTAAAAACAGAGAAAAATTATTGAAAGCAGCAAGGGAAAAATGACAAATAACATACAAGGGAACTCCCATAAGGTTAACAGCTGATTTCTCAGCAGAAACTCTACAAGCCAGAAGGGAGTGGCATGATATACTTAAAGTGATGAAGGGAAAAACCTACAACCAAGATCACTCTACCCAGCAAGTATCTCATTCAGATTCGATGGAGAAATCAAAAGCTTTACAGACGAGCAAAAGCTAAGAGAATTCAGCACCACCAAACCAGCTTTACAACAAATGTTAAAGGAACTTTTCTAAGTGGAAAACACAAGAGAAGAAAAGGACCTACAAAAACAAACCCAAAACAATTAAGAAAATGGCCACAGGAGCATACATATTGATAATTACCTTAAACGTGAATGGATTAAATGCTCCAACCAAAAGACACAGGCTCGCTGAATCGATACAAAAAGAAGACCCATATATATGCTGTCTACACGAGACCCACTTCAGATTTAGGAACACATACAGACTGAAGGTGAGGGGATGGAAAAAGATATTCCACACAAATGGAAATCAAAAGAAAGCTGGACTAGCAATACTCATATCAGACAAAAGAGACTTTAAAATAAAGACTATTACAAGAGACAAAGAAGGACACTACATAATGATCAAGGATCAATCCAAGAAGAAGATATAACAATTGTAAATATTTATGCACCCAACATAGGAACACCTCAATACATAAGGCAACTGCTAACAGCTATAAAAGAGGAAATTGACAGTAACACAATAATAGTGGGGGACTTAAACACCTCACTTACACCAATGGACAGATCAACCAAAATGAAAATAAATAAGGAAACAGAAGCTTTAAATGACACAATAGACTAGATAGATTTAATTGATATTTACAGGACATTCCATCCAAAAACAGCAGATTACACTTTCTTCTCATGTGCACGTGAAACATTCTCCAGGATAGGTCACATCTTGGGTCACAAATCAAGCCACAGTAAATTTAAGAAAATTGAAACCATATCAAGCATCTTTTCTGACCTCAACACTATGAGATTAGAAATAAATTACAGGGAAAAAAAGTAAAAAACACAAACATGTGGAGACTAAACAATACGTTACTAAATAACCAAGAGATCACTGAAGAAATCAAAGAGGAAATCAAAAAATACCTAGAGACAAATGACAATGAAAACACAATGATCTGAAATCTATGTGAGGCAGCAAAAGCAGTTCTAAGAGGGAACGTTTATAGCTATACAAGCCTACCTCAAGAAACAAGAAAAATCTCAAATAAAAAATCTAACCTTACACCTAAAGGAAGTAGAGAAAGAAGAACAAACAAAACCCAAACTTAGCAGAAGGAAAGAAATCATAAAGATCAGAACAGAAATAAATGAAACAGAAACAAAGAAAACAATAGCAAAGATCAATAAAACTAAAAGCTGGTTCTTTGAGAAGATAAACAAAATTGATAAACCATTTGCCAGACTCATCAAGAAAAAGAGGGAGAGGACTCAAATCAATAAAATTAGAAATGAAAAAGGAGAAGTTACAACAGACACCGCAGAAATACAAAGCATCATAAGAGACTACTACAAGCAACTCTATGCCAATATAATGGACAACCTGGAAAAAATAGATAAATTTTTAGAAAGGTATAACATTCCAAGACTGAACCAGGAAGAAATAGAAAATATGAACAGACCAATAACAAGTAATGAAATTGAAACTGTGATTAATACTCTTCCAACAAGCAAAAGTCCAGGACCAGATGGCTTCACAGGTGAATTCTATCAAACATTTAGAGAGGAGCTAACACCCATCCTTCTCAAACTCTTTCAAAAAATTGCAGAGGAAGGAACACTCCCAAACTCATTCTGTGAGGCCACCATTACCCTGATACCAAAGCCAGACAAAGATACTACAAAAAAAGAAAATTACAGACCAATATCACTGATGAATATAGATGCAAAAATCCTCAACCAAATATGAGCAAACAGAAGGCAACAACACATTAAAAGGATCATATACCATGATCAAGTGGGATTTATCACAGGGGTGCAAGGATTCTTCAATGTATGCAAATCAATGATGAAAAATGATGAAAAATCTGAAAGAGAAATTAAGGAAACACTCTCATTTACCATTGAAACAAAAAGAATAAAATACCTAGGAATAAACCTACCTAGAGAGACAAAAGACCTATACTCAAAAAACTATAAGACACTGATGACAGAAATTAAAGATGATACAAACAGAGGGAGAGATATACCATGTTCTTGGATTGGAAGAATCAATATTGTGAAAATGACTATACTACCCAAAATAATCTACAGTCAATGCAATCCTTATCAAATTACCAATGGCATTTTTTACAGAACTAGAACAAGAAATCTTGAAATTTGTATGGAGTTACAAAAGACCCTGAATAGCCAAAGCAGTCTTGAGAAAGAAAAATGGAGCTGGAATAATCAGGCTCCCTGACTTCAGAGTATACTGCAAAGCTACAGTAGTCAAGACAGTATGGTACTGGCACAGAAACAGAAATATAGATCAGTGGTATAGGATAGAAAGCCCAGAGATAAACCCACACACATATGGTCCCCTTATCTTTGATAAAGGAGGCAAGAATATACAATGGAGAAAACACAGCCTCCTCAATAAGTGGTGCTGGGAAAACTGGGACAGCTACATGGAAAAGAATGAAATTAGAACACTCCCTAACACCATACACAAAAATAAACTCAAAATGGATTAAAGACCTAAATGTAAGGCCAGACACTATAAAACTCTTAGAGGAAAACATAGGAAGAACACTCCATGACATAAATCACAACAACATTCTTTTAGACCCACCTCCTAGAGAAATGGAAATAAAAACCAAAATAAACAAATGGGACATAATGAAACTTAAAAACTTTTACACAGCAAAGGAAACCATAAAGAAGCTGAAAAGACAACCCTCAGAATGGGAGAAAATATTTGCAAATGAAGCAACTGACAGAGAATTAATCTGCAAAATTTATAAGCAGCTCATGCAGCTCAATTCCAAAAAAACAAACAACGCAATCAAAAAATGGGCACTAGACCTAAATAGAGATTTCTCCAAAGAAGACATACAAATGGCCAAGAAGCACATGAAAAGCTTCTCAACATCACTAATTATTAGAGAAAAACAAATCAAAACTATAATGAGGTATCATCTCACACCAGTTAGAATGGGCATCAACAGAATATCTACAAACAACAAATGCTTGAGAGGGTTTGGAGAAAAAGGGAGCCTCTTGCACTGTTGGTGGGAATGTAAATTGATACAGCCACTATGGAGATCAGTATGGAGGTTCCTTAAAAATACTAATAATAGAATTACCATATGACCCAGCAATCCCACTACTGGGCATATACCCAGAGGAAACCATAATTCCAAAAGACACATGCACCCCAATGTTCATTGCAGCACTATTTACAATAGCCAGGTCGTGGAAGCAACTTAAATGCCCATCAACAGATGAATGGATAAAGAAGATGTGGCACATGTATACAATGGAATATTACTCAGCCATAAAAAGGACTGAAATTGGGTTATTTGTAGAGACGTGAATCGATCTAGAGACTGTCATACAGTGTGAAGTAAGTCAGAAAGAGAAAAACAAATGTTTCTTAATGCATATATGTGGAACGGAGAAAAATGGTACAGATGAACTGCTTTGCAGGTCAGAAACTGAGACACTGATGTAGAGAACAAATGTATGGATGCCAACGGGGCAAAAGTAGTGGCCAGTGACGGTGGTGGCGTAATGAATTGGGAGAACTGGATTGACATGTATACACTGATGTGTATAAAATGGATGACTAATATGAACCTGCTGTATAAAAAAATAAATAAAATAAAATTAAAAAATAATAATTATAAAATAAAACAAGATAAAATTCAGTTGTTTGATATATTTCTTTTTTCTCAATATAAGTGTTTATTTTAAAATTTCCTCTAAGAACTGGTTTTGCTGCATCTCATATATTTTGGTGTTTTGTTTTTCCATTTTCATTTGTTTCAAGGTATTTTTTGGTTGCTCTTTGATTTCTTCTTTGACCCATTAGTTATTCCCAAGCATGTTGTTTAATCTCCACATACTTGTGAATTTTCCAATAGTCCCGTTGCAATTAATTTCTAGTTTCATATTATTGTGGTTGAAAAGATGCTTGATATAATTTCAGTCTTAGTTTTCAAATGACTTGGTTTCTGACCTAATATATCATCTAGTCTGGTGAAGGTTCCATGTGCACTTGAGGAGAATGTGTATTCTATTGCTGGAATGTTTTGTATATATGTTAGGTCAATTCGGCCTAAAGTATAGCTTAAGTCCAATGATTCCATATTAATTTTCTGTCTGGATGATCTATTCATTGTTGAAATAGGGATACCAAAGTCCCCTACTATCATTGTAATGCTGTCTATTTCTGCCTACAGATCTCTTAATATTTGCTTTCTATATTTACATGCTCTGATGTTGGGTGCATGAATGTTTACAGCTGTTAAATCCTCTTGATGAATCAACTCCTATATGATATACAATATAATTTTATAATTATATAATAATATTTGTCTCATTATAATTTTTGTCTTAAAGTTTATTTTGTCTGATATAAGGATAGCTATCACTGATTTATTTTGTTTTCCATTTGCATGGAATATTTTTCCATCTCTTCATAAGAAAGGAATTTAACTAAACACTGATAGTGTACAATATAAAAAGTGATAAAACAAATCATCTTAAGAATTTCTCTTTATAAAAAGGCATTATAAATAAAATGAAAACACAAGTCACAAACCAGCATAAAATATTTGCAACTCACCAACTGAGAATAAGAAGACAGAACGTAAAAGGGCTCTTAAGAAATCTATAAGAAAAAGATTTAAAAACAAAAAGCAAGTTAGAAAATGGGGGAAAATATAAACAAGTCCATGTAAACACAAATACACAAATAACGTTTAAGGCTGCTGGATGAAGTTTATAATTGAGGAAATTCAAATTAAGATCACAATGGCTTACTATTTCACATATACCAGTTTGGGCATAGATTTTGGTTACATCAGTTGCTAATGTAGGTGTACAGGAATTGGAACACTTTTATATTGCTGTTACAAGTGTAAATTGCTTACCACCACTTGAGAAAACAGTTCTTCACCTTCTAGTAAAGCTGAAAGTGCACTTGCCCTGTACCCCAATCATTCCATATCTGGGCATATTTCCTAGAAAAATTATTTTCCATATATGTCAGACATAAACCTGGATAAATAAGCTCTCACACATGTACATCAAGAATGCTCAAAAATATTTATAATAGGAGAAACTAAAATACCAAATTTCTACCAACAATATAGTGTATAAATAAAATTGATTATATTTATAAATTAAAGTATTTCATGACATGGCAATGATGCAACTTCAGCAAAATTCATCAACATGGGTAAACCTCAGAAATCTCAGAAGTAATCTTTTTCAACATAGTCTTTTCTTTCTAGAAAAGAAAGTCACAGAAGAATATATATGTGATTCTATTAACATATGTTTAAAAACCTGAAAAACTAAACAATATATTGATGAAGGCATATCATTTAAACAATAAAAAAGTGAATAAGTGCAGAATTCAGAATAGCAGTTACTTCTGCAAGGGTGGGAAAAATTACACAAGGGGCTTCAAAGGAACTGGTAAAATTCTATGTCTTTATTTCATACGAAAATGTTCCTTTAATTTCTTTTACTTTACATGTATGAAAAAATATATTTTTTAATTTTAATATGTATTAAACTGTTTAAAAATAAAGCCAAAATAATTATAGTATTTCTTCCTTAAGAAATATATAAAGAATAAATATAATTTTTATTACCTTTAAAAACATAATAAACGTAAGTGCTGTGAAATCAATGATATGGCAACATACAACCTTGAGGTCAAAAAAATTTTTTTCACTATTTTAACAAGTTTATTTTCCCACATAAAAAAGCAAATGCAACTGCCATTTAATATTATGAGTTCAATAACTTTCCTTATTAATATCTGAAAGCTAAAATTATCTATGATTTTTGTCCTATTGAAATAATCTTGATCTCTACCCATATGATGAAAGAAAGGTAGTATATTCAGTGACCTAAATGGGTAGGGTAGTTTTAAGTGTAGTTATCTCTAGTGCAGCGATATATTGAAAGTAAAGACACACTTAAAACAAAGTCACTATAACAGATGTAGGGAACAAACGTATGGACACCAAAGGGGGAAAGCAGGGAGTGGGTGATGGTGGTGGGATGAACTAGGAGATTGGGATTGACATATATACACTAATATGTATAAAATAGGTAACTAATAAGAACCTGCTGTATAAAAAATAAATAAATAAATAAGAAAGAAAGAAAAATAAATAAAATAAAACAAAGTCACTGTAGTATAATGTTCCTTGGCACTAAAATCTTTAAAAGCATTGTAGAATCTTAGATAAATATAATGTTGCTTTCTAAAGAAATGAAGTACAGCCAACAACAGAAAGAACCTTGAGATGTTATACAAGCATACAGTCTAATGCCAGCAAAACACTTAGCTTCAATTTTCTTCAGAATTATTTGATATAAACAATACCTTATCTAATTTCATGTTCTAGAAGTTTATACTTTATAGCCATAATATTTATAGAATATTTATCTATTTATTTATTATAGAATATTTCAAGCTTACACAATAATAAATAGTATTTTGAACCTCTACATACACCTCGCCCAGTTTCAACAATTATCAAAGCATGACCAATCTAATTTTCTTCATAAGTTCACAAGTTCACCCACCATCCAATTATTTTGAAACAAATGTCATGCATTATTTCATTTATAAACATTTTAGTATATATGTGTGTTGAGTTGCACCCTGCAGGCCTGCAAGCCCTGCAGTTACCCTGCTTCGAGATCAAAGAAAGAGCCCAGAAACAACAACAGATTCATTTATTTATTGGATAGGGAATCTTACTAGCCTGAAGCAAAAGGTCCTGAAGCAAAAGGTCCTGGAGCGACATCCCACTGTGTATGGCCAAAGACATGCAGGACATGGCGGCAATCTTTGCTACTTCGGGGAGAAGGAGGATCATCAGTTACAAGCGGCTTACATCAGGAAAACAAGCGGCTGGGGCAGGGGGCAAGCACATAGGCAGTTACTGATTAAGCCCTATAATTAAAAGGATTGGATAGTTATGTGAGTGACTAACCAGCAGGGACTGGTTGAGCAGGGGATGTACAGAGAACAAGAAAACGGCCATCCTGAATGGCCTGACCATACAATGCGTAAACCACAAGAGCTAAATTAAAAACATGACTTGATGTTTTGTGAAGAAATATTTTCATCACACCCTACCCCCACAAAAAATGTCAAATATCACCAAATATGTAGGCAATATACACATTTTATTGATCATCCTACAATTGCTCTTTTTATTTTTACAGAATATTTGATCAAATTGAGATCGAAACAAGAGTTATATGTTTTGATTAGTTAATTTGTCTCTGAAGTCTTCTTGTAACTTAGTTATCACTCTGTCTTATCTTCTTATAACTTATTTTTAAGAAATCAGGGTTTTGTTTATTTATTTATTTAGTCCTATGGGTTTCCCATAGTCTGGATGTGCTGCTTGCATTTTATTGGCATCATTTAACACATTCATCTCTCTCTTGTATTTATTATAAATTCACGGTTAAATCTCACATTTGTGAATTCACAGGAGGCACTCTGTACTTCTGACACCAACGTTGTCTCTTTTAGTGATGTCAGCAGCAATTAGTGGTGTTCAGATTCCTATTTCATTTGCTATTGCAAATGTTTATATTTTAATTAAATTATTTCTTTTTTACGTATAAGCTGGGATATCTTGACAAAGATCAACCCTATTCACATACTGTTTTGTTTCCCTGTGGTCCTGATTTTATAGGAAAGGCAAAATAAATACTTGTGTGTGTTGTTGTTGTTGTTTTGACAAGTTTTCAGGGTGAATTAATTCCTTACACTATCTTCTAATGGTGATCAATTAAGCAGTGGTGGGGGTATTTTTTCTAGTATCACAATGAATTCAGGGGCTTAAACACATTTGATGTGCTTTGGTTTACTGCAGTTGTTTTTTCCACAGATGCTCAACTACCCCATCTTTTACCAGTAGGACCCTCTTTTAGTTAGTAGCTTGAAACTGGTTATGAGAGTGTTTACATCACAGAAATCAGCAAACATGAATCAGGACTTTTTCATCCCAGAAAACCAGATATCAACATATGCCACTTTACTACTGGCATCACATCCTATTCCGTCCCTTTTATCACCATCATTAAATTTTGGTTCTGTGGGTAAATATACATTTAATGACCTCTTCTGTCCTCATGATTTTAAAAAGTTATTTTGATTGTCTTAAGGGCATTCTCTATGAAATCTAATTGGGAAGTGCTAATGGAAAAAATGTAACCTTAGTTCTTGTGTGTTCATGATACTTTGTCTGTGGCCCTTATATTTGAAAATTATATTTGCTGGATGTAAAATCCTTGGATGACATTGTATTTCTTTGAACATCTTAAATAACACTCTTTTTTTTTTTTCTTGCATTCCAGGCTTTCACTCAGGTAGAGAGGGATGCTACTTCCTGCTGACAGGGATGAAATGCCGGCTTTTACTTGGCTCTTTCTGAGACCAGCAGGTAGGTTTGGGAGTTTGGGATGCCTAGTTCCAGCCTAACAATGGTGAAAGTCTGGGCTTCACACTTGGTCTTGGCTAGTGGGGGTGTGGGGGGGTGGGAGTCATAGTTTTCTCTGTGGTGTTGGATGGAGTTGAGTAGTTGTTGTTTAAAAGTTTTCTGTCTTGCTAGGCTGCCCCTTTCCTAATCCATTTACTAGGGAGAGCAGGCATTTGTTGGGGCATATTTTGTATGCATTTGTTGGCATTTCTAAGTTGCTTCCTTCTTCAGCTCCACATCTGGGATATTTGAGGCAAAAAGAAAACCTGAGACTCATCACCATGTCATTATTTGGATACTGAGGTCCCAGCCAGTCTGCCTTCTTCTCTCCACCTTTCAACATCTTCTTATGTTTGTTTTATATAATAACCAGTGTTTTAGTTGTACTTAACAGAAGGAATAAGGAGAAGTATATCTCTATCTTCCTTAAAGTGAAACCATAAACTGCAAATTAATTATTTTTCAAAAGAGCTTGTGGTCCATGTTTGAGAAAGTTTACCTACGCCCTTCACCTTTGAATGAAAATTGAGTCATACTTTCGAATTTTTAAAATATTTGTTGGGTGTTTTCTTCAGGTAAACCACTTATCCCTATGTTGGCTTCTTATGCCTTGTTTATCTCTTAATCTGTTTAATCATTTGGTCTTTGATCGTATCAAATAAGATTATCTCTTACCTTGCCTTCTTTTAGTAAACCAACTTTCAGCAGTGTTTGTTCATTTCCTTGAATTCTTAAAACACTTGACAATATTTACATGTCCCCAGTTTGTTTTTAAAGGTGGGCAATTTTTGTTTCATGTAATTTACATTAATTTTTCTATTGCTGCTATAACAAATCACCACAAACTTCGTGACTTTAAAAAACACAAATTTATTTCCTTCCACTTCTGTAGGACAGAAGTTTAGGTGGGTCACCAGGCTGGATTCCTTCTGAAGGCAATAGTGAAGGATGTCTCCTTGCATTTGTCAACTTCTAGAGGCCACCTGCATTCCTTGACTTGTGGTCTCTTCCTCCATCTTGAAAGACAGCTGCATAGCATCCTCCAATCCCTCTCTTCCACTGTGAGTCTCTTGCCATGTTTTTTCCTTATAAAGACCTTTGAGATTATATTGGGTCCATCCAAATAATCCAGGCTAATTTCCGTTTCTGAAACTCCTTAACTTTAATCCTATCCACAAAATTTCTTTTGGCATGTAAGCTAAAACATTAACAAATTCTAGGGATTAGGACATTGGTCTACTGCAGGGGCCATAATTTGTCTCACACATAATAAAATTTTTGGCTCCTTATTTGTGAACACTGATTTGACAGATTTTATGATTTTCTTTAGTTGCATTTCCTTATTTTTCTTTTTACACCTTTATTGGAGTATAATTGCTTTACAATGGTGTGTTAGTTTCTGCTTTATAAGAAAGTCAATCAGTTATACATATACATATGTTCCCATATCTCTTCCTTCTTCCATCTCCCTCCCTCCCACCCTCCCTATCCCAACCCTCTAGGTGGTCACAAAGCACCGAGCTCATCTCGCTGTGCTATGCGGCTGCTTCCCACTAGCTATCTATTTTACGTTTGGTAGTGTATATAAGTCCATGCCACTCTTTCACTTTGTCACAGCTTACCCTTCCCCCTCCCCATATTCTCAAGTCCATTCTCTAGTAGGTCTGTGTCTTTATTCCTGTCTTACCTATAGGTTCTCCATGACATTTCTTTTTCTTAGATTCCATATATATGTGTTAGCATACGGTATTTGTCTTTCTCTTTCTGACTTACTTCACTCTGTATGACAGACTCTAGGCCCATTCACCTCACTGCTAATAACTCAATTTCATTTCTTTTTATGGCTGAGTAATATTGATTGTATATAAGTGCCACATCTTCTTTATCAGTTCATTTGATGATGGACACTTAGGCTGTTTCCATCTCCTGGCTATTGTAAATAGAGCTGCAATGAACATTTTGGTACATGACTCTTTTTGAATTATGGTTTTCTCAGGGTATATGCCCAGTAGTGGGATTGCTGGGTCATATGGTAGTTCTATTTGTAGTTTTTTAAGGAACCTCCTACTGTTCTCCATAGTGGCTGTACCAATTCACATGCCCACCAGCAGTGCAAGAGTGTTCCATTTTCTCCACACCTTCTCCAGCATTTATTGTTTCTAGATTTTTGGATGATGGCCATTCTGACAGTTGTGAGATGATATCTCATTGTAGTTTTGATTTACACTTCTCTAATGATTAATGATGTTGAGCATTCTTTCATGTGTATGTTGGTAGTCTGTATATCTTCTTTGGAGAAATGTCTATTTAGGTCTTCTGCCCATTTTTGGATTGGGTTGTTTCTTTTTTTGTTACTGAGCTGCATGTAAATTTTGGAGATAAATCCTTTGTCAGTTGCTTCATTTGCAAATATTTTCTCCCATTCTGAGGGTTGTCTTTTGGTCTTGGTTATGGTTTCCTTTGCTGTGCAAAACCTTTGAAGTTTCATTAGGTCCCATTTGTTTATTTTTGTTTTTATTTCCATTTCTCTAGGAGGTGGGTCAAAAAGGATCTTGCTGTGATTTATGTCATAGAGTGTTCTGCCTATGTTTTCCTCTAAGAGTTTGATAGCTTCTGGCCTTACATTTAGGTCTGTAATCCATTTTAAGCTAACTTTTGTGTATGGTGTTAGGGAGTGTTCTAATCTCATACTTTTACATGTACCTGTCCAGTTTTCCCAGAACCATTTATTGAATAGGCTGTCCTTTCTCTACTGTACATTCATGCCTCCTTCATCAAAGATGAGGTGACCATATGTGTGTGGGTTTATCTCTGGGCTTTATATCCTGTTCCATTGATCTATATTTCTGTTTCTGTGCCAGTACCATACTGTCTTGATTACTGTAGCTTTGTAGTATAGTCTGAATTCAGAGAGCCTGACTCCTCCAGCTCTTTTTTTCGTTCTCAAGATTGCTTTGGCTTTTCAGGGTCTTTTGTGTTTCCATATAAATTGTGAAATTTTTTGTTCGAGTTCTGAGAAAAATGCCAGTGGTAGTTTGATAGGGATTGCATTGAATCTGTAGATTGCTTTGGGTAGTAGAGTCATTTTCACAATGTTGATTCTTCCAATCCAAGAACATGGTATATCTCTCCATCTATTTGCATCATCTTTAATTTCTTTCATCAGTGTCTTACAATTTTCTGCATACAGGTCTTTTGTCTCCTTAGGTAGGTTTATTCCCATTTTATTCTTTTTTTGCAATGGTAAATGGGAGTGTTTTCTTGATTTCACCTACAGATTTTTCATCATTAGTGTATAGGAATGCAAGAGGGATTTCTGTGCATTAACTTTGTATCCTGCTACTTTACCAAATGCATTGATTAGCTCTAGTAGTTTTCTGGTGGCATCTTTACGATTCTCTATGTATAGTATCATGTCATCTGCAAACAGTGACAGCTTTACTTCTTCTTTTCTGATTTGGATTCCTTTTATTTATTTTTCTTCTCTGATTGCTGTGGTTAAAACTTTCAAAACTATGTTGAATAAGAGTGGTGAGAGTGGGCAACCTTGTCTTGTTCCTGATTTTAGTGGAAATGCTTTCAGTTTTTCACCATTGAGGACGATGTTGGCTGTGGGTGTGTCACATATGGCCTTTATTATGTTGAGGAAAGTTCCCTCTATGCCTACTTTCATCAGAGTTTTTATCATAAATTGGTGTTGAATTTTATTGAAAGCTTTCTCTGCATCTATTGAGTTGACCATACGTTTTTTCTCCTTCAATTAGTTAATATGGTGTATCACGTTGATTGATTTGCATATAATGAAGAATCCTTGCATTCCTGGAATAAACCCCACTTGATCATGGTGTATGATGCTTTTAATGTGCTGTTGGATTCTGTTTGCTACTATTTTGTTGAAGATTTTGGCATCTATGTTCATCAGTGATATTGGCCTGTAGTTTTCTTTCTTTGTGACATCCTTGTCTGGGTTTGGTATCAAGGTGATGGTAGCCTTGTAGAATGAGTGTGGGAGTGTTCCTCCCTCTGCTGTATTTTGGAAGAGTTTGAGAAGGATAGGTGTTAGCTCTTCTCTAAATGTTTGATAGAATTCGCCTGTGAAGCCATCTGGTCCTGGGCTTTTGTTTGTTGGAATTTTTTTAATCACAGTTTCAATTTCAGTGCTTCTGATTCGTCTGTTCATATTTTCTATTTCTCCCTGATTCAGCCTTAGCAGGCTGTGCATTTCTAAGAATTGTCCATTTCTTCCATGTTGTCCATTTTATTGGCATAGTGTTGCTTGTAGTAATCTCTCATGATCTTTGTATATCTGTAGTGACAGTTGTTACCTCACCTTTTTCATTTCTAATTCTATTGATTTGAGATTTCTCACATTTTTTCTTGATAAGTCTGGCTAATGGATTTTCAATTTTGTTTATCTTCTCAGAGAACCATCTTTTAGTTTTATTGATCTTTGCTATCATTTCCTTCATTTCTTTTCCATTTATTTCTGATCAGATCTTTATGATTTCTTTCCTTCTGCTAACTCTGGGGTATTTTTGTTCTTCTCTCTCTAATTGCTTTAGGTCCAAGGTTAGGTTGTTTATTCGAGATGTTTCCTGTTTCTTAAGGTAGGATTGTATTGCTGTAAACTTCCCTCTTAGAACTGCTTTTGCTGCATCCCATAGGTTTTGGATTGTCGTGTCGCCATTGTCATTTGTTTCTAGGTATTTTTAAATTTCCTCTTTGCTTTCTTCAGTGATCACTTCATTATTAAGTAGTGTATTGTTTAGCCTCCATGTGTTTGTATTTTTTACAGATCTTTTCCTGTAATTGATATCTAGTCTTATAGCGTTGTTGTCGGAAAAGATGCTCAATACAATTTCAATTTTCTTAAGTTAACCAAGCCTTGATTTGTGACCCAGCATATGATCTATCCTGGAGAATGTTCCATGAGCAGTTGAGAAGAAAGTGTATTCTGTTGTTTTTGGATGGAATGTCCTATAAATATCAATTAAGTCCATCTTGTTTAATGTATCATTTAAAGCTTGTGTTTCCTTATTTATTTTCATTTTGGATGATCTGTCCATTGGTGAAAGTGGTGGTCTTAAAGTCCCCTACTATGAATGTGTTACTGTCAATTTCCCCTTTTATGGCTGTTAGTATTTGCCTTATTGAGGTGCTCCTATGTTGGGTACAGAAATATTTACAATTGTTATATCTTCTTCTTGGATCAATCCCTTGATCATTATGTAGTGTCCTTCTTTCTCTCTTCTAATAGTCTTTATTTTAAAGTCTATTTTGTCTGATATGAGAATTGATACTCCAGCTTTCTTTTGGTTTCCATTTGCATGGAATATCTTTTTGCATCCCCTCACTATCAGTCTGTATGTGTCTCTAGGTCTGAAGTGGGTCTCTTGTAGACACCATATATATGGGTCTTGCTTTTGTAACCATTCAGCCAATCTGTGTCTTTTGGTGGGAGCATTTAATCCATTTACATATAAGGTAATTATCGATATGTGTGTTCCTATTCCCATTTTTTAATTCTTTTGGGTTTGCTATTGTAGGTCTTTTCCTTCTCTTGTGTTTCTTGCCTAGACAAGATACTTTAGAATTTGTTGTAAAACTGGTTTGGTGGTGCTGAACTCTGTCAGCTTTTGCTTGTCTGTAAAGGTTTTAATTTCTCCATCAAATCTGAATGAGATCCTTCCTGGGTAGAGTAATCTTGGTTGTAGGTTTTTCTCCTTCATCACTTTAAATATGTCCTGCCAGTCCCTTCTGGCTTGCTGAGTCTCTGCTGAAAGATCAGCTGTTACCCTTATGGGGATTCCCTTGTGTGTTATTTGTTGTTTTTCCCTTGCTGCTTTTAATATGTTTTCTTTGTATTTAATTTTTTTTTTTTTTTTTTTTTTGCAGTATGCAGGCATCTCACTGTTGTGGCCTTTTCCGTTGCAGAGCACAGGCTCCAGACACGCAGGCTCAGCGGCCATGGCTCACAGGCCCAGCTGCTCCACGGCATGCGGGATCTTCCCGGACCGGGCCAAGAACCCGTGTCGCATGCATCAGCAGGCGGACTTGCAACCACTGCACCACCAGGGAAGCCCTGTATTTAATTTTTGACAATTTGATTAATATGTGTCATGGCATGTTTCTTCCTTGGATTTATCCTGTATGGGACTCTCTGTGCTTCCTGGACTTGATTAACTATTTCCTTTCCCATATTAGGGAAGTTTTCAACTATAATCTCTTCAAATATTTTCTCAGTCCCTTTTTTTTTCTCTTCTTCTGGAGCCCCTATAATTTGAATGTTGGTGCTTTTAATGTTGTCCCAGAGGTCTCTGAGACTGTCCTCATTTCTTTTCATTCTTTTTTCTTTATTCTGCTTTGCAGTAGTTATTTCCACTATTTTATGTTCCAGGTCACCTATCCATTCGTCTGCCTCAGTTATTCTGCTATTGATCCCTTCTAGAGTATTTTTAAGTTCATTTATTGTGTTGTTCATCATTGCTTGTTTCCTATTTAGTTCTTCTAGGCCCTTGTTAAATGTTTCTTGCATTTTGTCCATTCTATTTCCAAGATTTTTGATCATCTTTACTGTCATTATTCTGAATTCTTTTTCAGGTAGACTGCCTATTTCCTCTTCATTTGTTAGGTCTGGTGGGTTTTTACCTTGCTCCTTCATCTGCTGTGTGTTTTTCTGTCTTCTCATTTTACTTATGTTACTGCATTTGGGGTCTCCTTTTTGCAGGCTGCAGGTTCGTAGTTCCCGTTGTTTTTGGTGTCTGTCCCCAGTGGTTAAAGTTGGTTCAGTAGGTTGTGTAGGTTTCCTGGTGGAGGGGAGTAGTGTCTGTGTTCTGGTGGGTGACGCTGGATCTTGTCTTTCTGGTGGGCAGGTCCACATCTGGTGATGTGTTTTGGGGTGTCTGTGGCCTTATTTTCATTTTAGGCAGCCTCTCTGCTAATGGGTGGGGTTGTGTCACTGTCTTGTTTGGCATAGGGTGTCCAGCACTGTAGCTTGCTGGTCATTCAGTGAAGCTGGGTGTTGGTGTTAAGGTGGAGATCTCTGGGACATTTTCGCCATTTGATATTATGTGGAGCTGGGAGGTTTCCTGTGGAACAGTGTCCTGAAGTTGGCTCTCCCACCTCAGAGGCAGAGCAGTGACTCCTGGCTGCAGCACCAAGAGCCTTTCATCCACACAGCTCAGCATAAAATGGAGAAAATGTAGAAAGGAAGAAAGAAAGAAAGGAAGGAAGGAAGGAAGGAAGGAAGGAAGAAAGAAAGAAAGAAAGAAAGAAAGAGGATAAAACAAAAGAAAGTAAGACAAAATAAAATAAAGTTATTAAAATAAAAAATAATTATTAAGAAAAAAAATTTTTAAGGAAAAAAGAGGAAAAAAAATGGACGCATAGAACCCTAAGGCAAATGGTAAAAGCAAAGTTATATAGACAAAATATCACATAGAAGCATACACATACACACTCACAAAAAGAGGAAAAGGGGAATAAATATATATATCGTTGCTCCCAAAATCCATCTCCTCAATTTGGGATGATTCGTTGTCTATTCAGGTATGCTACAGATTCAGGGTACATCAAGTTGATTGTGGAGCTTTAATCTGCTGCTCCTGAGGCTGCTGGGAGAGATTTCCCTTTCTCTTCTTTGTTTGCACAGCTCCCGGGGCTCAGCTTTGGATTTGGCCCCACCTCTGTGTGTAGGTCGCTGGATGGCGTCTGTTCTTCGCTCAGACAGGACGGGGTTAAAGGAGTCGCTGATTTGGGGGCTCTGGCTCACTCAGGCCGGGGGGAGGGAGGGGTACAGATTGCGGCGGCAGAGACTGGTGTGACGCTGCACCAGCCTGAGGCATGCCGTGAGTTTTCCCGGGGAAGCTGTCCCTGGATCCCAGGACCCTGGCAGTGGCACAGGCTCCCGGGAGGGGCGGTGTGGAGAGTGACCTGTGCTCACACACAGGCTTCTTGGTGGCGGCAGCAGCAGTCTTAGCATCTCATGCCCGTCTCTGGGGTCCGCGCTTTTAGCCGTGGCTTGTGCCCGTCTCCAGAGCTCCTTTAAGCAGCATTCTTAATCCCCTCCCCTCGTGCACCAGGAAACAAAGAGGGAAGAAAAAGTCTCTTGCCTCTTCGGCAGGTGCAGAATTTTCCCCGGACTCCCTCCCAGCTAGCCGTGGTGCACTAACCCCCTGCAGGCTGTGTTCACGCTGCCAACCCCAGTCGTCTCCCTGCGCTCCAACCAAAGCCCGAGCCTCAGCTCCCAGCCCTGCCCGCCCCGGTGGGTGAGCAGACAAGCCTCTCAGGCTGGTGAGTGCCGGTCGACACCGATCCTCCATGCGGGAATCTCTCTGCTTTCCCCTCCGCACCCCTGTTGCTGTGTTCTCCTCCACAGCTCCGAAGCTTCCCACCTCTGCCACCTGCAGTCTCCGCCCATGAAGGGCCTTCCTAGTGTGTGGAAACCTTTCCTCCTTCACGGCTCCCTCCCACTGGTGCAGGTCCTGTCCCTATTCTTTTGTCTCTGTTTATTCTTTTTTCTTTTGCCCTACCCAGGTCCGTGGAGAGTTTCTTGCATTTTGTGAGGTCTGAGGTCTTCTGCCAGCTTTCAGTAGGTGTTCTGTAGGAGTTGTTCCATGTGTAGATGTATTTCTGATGTATCTGTGGGGAGTCACGTGATCTCCGTGTTTTACTCTTCCACCATCTTCAAAAGTCCTAGTTACATTTTCTAGTTAAGTGATTGGGAAAATTTCTTCTCTGGATTGTGTTTTTGTCTCTATAGAAACATTGTTTATTGAATAGTTTTATCCTTTGGTTTTTAATCTCTGAATTATGCTCTTCCTTTATTTTTTATAATGCATAGCTGCCTGTCCGTATGCATTTTGTTGGCTCTTCTTATCTGAATTTTGTTTTTCCTTCAAAGACACAGTTTGAAAGATCTAGACAATTTCTGCTCTATCAACTACTCTATAACCTGAGGGAATTGTGGAGGAAGATACAGCACTAAACTGAGATTGCACTTTGAAATCCTGAATTCCTACTATTCCGCTAAATGTCCTTATCATAATGCATTACATTAACAGGAGGAACCTCATTCCCCGAGAGAGATATAATCCTGGTTCCTAATTAGAGTCTGGCTTTGGATGCTTTATTGCCATCAAGAAACCTCAGCTCCCTTGTTCATTTCCCCCTTTCAGTCTTTTCTCCCCAGCATCCATTTTCTTTACATGTCCTTCAGGAAAGGAAGTAATAAAGGAGATCTACTCAGTGACAGCATGCAGAGTTCTGTCAATGTTTCATTATAGCTACTATGGGGAAAGAAGAGCAAGAATCAATCTGTGCAGCACCTTCCTCTCTGTTTCAGATTTTTCCTGTCATGCAAAAGCAACAGTTTTTATAGCTTATTATATTCATTTATGCTTCTTACAATGTGTTGACACAAAGAGGAAGGGACAAATTCAGGATTATTTACTGATAAGTAAAAGGCATGAGATAGTGTGAGGTCAGTAACATATACTTCAACCTCCATGTAGCTTTTTTTTCCCCATTACCAGGAATTATATTTTAATTTTAATTATCTGATTAGAGCAGAATGCAAATAAGGGTTAAATTATATTTTCAATAGGTTTCACAATTGGATTCAAATTACAATTTAGTATAAATCAAATATGTTATTTGAATTTAAGTTGGGAATATTTGTTATTTCTTTGGGGGTGCCATGGATCTTTCATAAAATTGCAAGCATTCTAACTTGAAGAGATTCTAAAAGACATACAATCCAATCATCTTTGAAATTGTAGAATACTCTATAAAATTTGTGCCAAGTGGTCATCAGAATGTCATTTAGATACCTCACCACTTCCTGAGGCAGCCCTTACTGTCTTTTGTCTAGTTTTTATAAAAGTCTTATATATTCATCTGAACTCTTTCTCATATTGACCCATGCTCTGCAATTCCTTCACTTGGGACCTCATAAAATTTTTCCACATAACACTTTCAATATGTGAGGGAAACACTCTTATCTTCTCTTTCTCAAGCTACTATCCTGGGTATTAATTCATATTGAAAGGTTTTGAGCATCTTCACCATTCCAGTGTCTCTGACTGAAACACATCTGGCAGGAATAACACCCTGTTAAAGTGAAGCACTAAATATAAACACAATATTTAAATTATGCCTTTACTGAAAAAGAATATCACAGTTTCACTCTAGACAAAATGGTGCACGTTTTTTCCCTTAATTATCCCTGTAATCATTGTAGGCTCAGGTGTTTAGCACTTTAGGGATCATTTCATACCGTTGACTGAAATTATATTCACTACTTACTAAAACACTGTTGCTGAGAGCCTTTATTCTTTTCTTAAATTTTGTGCAGTTCGCTTCATGTTCTAGTTTGCTTTCTCACATCCAATGCTGCTGAATTTAATTTTTAAAAGGTTTAGTCCACCAGGATAGATTCAGAGCCCTATTTTGTCATCCAATGCATTTATTATTCCCCCAAAACTTTATGTTCTACTAGATTTGAGGCATCTGTAATCATGTATCAGGCCCTTTATAACAAGAGGAGAAATAAAGAGGAAGAAAAAAGAAAGAAAAATAGTAAGAAAGAGCAAAGGGAAGGAAGGGGAAAGGAAAGAAGAAAAAAGAAAAAGGGAAGAAGCTAGTACATCAAGTATTCCTTCTCTTTTATGTAACCCGAAGTCACAAGGATTTAGCAAATTTGAAAACAGTGAAGGGTGCAACCTAATTAAAATGATTATAATCCTGCCTCCTCACATTCATTTGGAGGAAGCTATAAAGTACAAACAAATACATAAATATGTTGTTGCCTCTGTATTTTCTTTGTAATTTCCTCAAATTGCTCAAGGTGCTTATCACACATCTTATTCATTACCCTCACACATCTTATTCATTATCCTCACACATACACTTACACTTGAAGGAGAAAACAATTTCTATATAATTTTTTTTCTTAATCACATCAGTCTAAATCCTAGAAATCTGTTTCATTAAAGATGATGATAATGTGATAGATAGAAAGATGATGGTGGTGGTAATTAAAATACTATGTAAAACTTTACAGATAGTAGGGCAGAGGTGAGCAGAAGAGACAGTGTGAAAAATTTAAATTAAATTTAAACAAGTAGGATAGTTGGAAGACAGCTGTGACATAAATGTGCTACTTGAATCTTTTGAAATTTTTTCAGAAACATAAGTAAGGTGATAAGGTGACTTCAAGAATCTCAGAATACCTTGTTTAAGTGTACAAACTTGGAACTAGTAGAAAAATAGGTTCTGGAGAGCTGATGCAAAGCACAGTGATTATGGTCAATAATACTGTATTAGAAACTGAAAATTTGCTAGGAGACTAGATCTTAATTATTCCCACCACACACACACAAAAAGAATAATAATTATATAATGGTGATAGAGGTGTTAGCTAATGCTATGATGGTAACCATACTGCAATATAAAAATGTATCAAATCAACAAGTTGTGCAGTTTAAACTTACACAATGTTATATGTCAATTATATTTCAATAAAAAGAACCCCAAATAAAAGCAGGTGAAGACAAACTAACAAGAGCTAAACAGCTTTTTTAATATCAGAAACTGTATTAGAGAAAGGAGAGGGAAAGCAAAGAGCCTTGGAACAAACCTTAGATCCAGAGAACCCCAAATCATTATCATGTACTCCCTGCCAAGTTTCTCAGTCCATCCAGAAATAAAGCAGCAAAAGCTGAAGGGTCATGTGGTAAGCACTAATTTGGACTAGAGTTCAAGGAACCTTTTGAATGTCTGAGAACGGTAAAGTTATCTGGGGGCACGTGCCCTGTGGAATCCAGAAACCAACAAACTAAAGCACCTTTTCTATATTGAGGAGATATTGCCAGTATAGAATCCAAATTGATCAGGTCAGGGACAGAGGAAAGAGAAGATTCAGATAGAGGTGAGGGAGGGCTGATGTGGGTGGGCAATTGTGGAGGAAGTTCTCGGAAAGTTGAGACCATATTTTTGATTAGGTGGTGAAAACAACAGAGAGGGTTCTAGAGTGGTGAAACTATAGTAAATATCCTTGCTCACACCTCCTTCCTAAAAGTGCAATATGATCATTTTACCTATAAATGTGTAACAGAAAAGGTTTGCAGCAGAATCGCATACAAAGTTGTTACAATAAAAAAAAAAAAAAGGGAGCAGAATAACATCCCTATATATAATGAAAGCATGTCATTAACACCTAGCACATAGCAGGTAAAAACTGCTAACTTAGTATTTCAAAATAAGCTAAGAAAAATTGAGAAAAATTATAGAAGTTTCAAAGAATAACATAAATCAGCAAACTATAAAATGTTACATGATAGAAATTTAAAATAATAACAAATCAGAAACAGAAAAAAAAACTTTAATAAAGTAATTGATGAAAAATAGTATTTGAAAGTATAATAAATAATTACATAACCCAAAGTATAAACTAAATATCCATGAGTCTATACTGATAAATAAATGATGTAATAGATAATAATAGCCACCACTCAGCAGTAGATACCCTCACCCCACTGTGTCAGTCAGTGGAGACCATGTGGAGAACAGTCACCAGGCACCGCCACCCTTCCCACACATAGAGGTATTATGGGAGCCTCCTGGGAAGCCAGAACTCCTACCCACCCTGCAACAAGGAACACCCTCCTCAGGTGTCAATGGAGGCTAAGTAGGAAATCTGGATTTCTACCCACTTCTGGTGGTAAAAGCCGACTCTTCCCTGGCAAAAGCAACTTCAGAGGAAGCTAGCTAAAATACAAGGTTGAAATAAGACCCAGAGTTGCATAACATAATACCCTGAATGCACATGTTTTGATTTTTTTAAAAATTTATAATACCAAGAACCAGAAAAATCTCAAACAGGATGACAAGAGAAGCAATAAGATGTCACCCCTAAGATGACAGAGGTGTTAAAATTATCTGACAAATGTTTTCAAGTAGCCATCATAAAATGCTTCAACATACAGTTAGGAACATGCTTAAAGCACATGAAAAATTAGAAAGTCTCAGCAAAGAAATAGAAAGTCTCAAAAAGGAATTACAAAGCATGAAGAAGAATCAAATGAAAATTTTAGACCTTAAAATACAATAACTGAAATAAAAACTCAATAGATGGGCTAAACACCAGAATGGGGGCAACGAAGAGCAAACCAGCTAACTAGAACAAACAATAAAAGTTACTCAATTTGAATGACAGAAGATAGACTGATTAACAAGAAATAACAGAGTCTCTGGGACATATGGAGCAATAACAGAATATTTAAAATCTATGATGTCGGTCTCAAAGGGAGGCAAAAGGAAATGGGGCTTTAAAAGTATTCAAAGAAATAATTGCTGAAAACTTTCCAGATTTGCAAAAGACATACAACTTATTTGAAAAGCTGAACAAGCCCCAAGTTCTGAGGTAACATTGTGTAGAACTTAATACAGAGAAGCTGATACACACATGTGGGTACAAGTAGAACTGGGGAAATCTGAATAATGTTGGTGGTTTGGATAAATGTCAATATCCTAGGTGTGATATTATACTATAGTTCTTTAAAATGTCACCATTGGGAGAAACTTGGCAAAGTGCACAAGAGATAAAAGGGCAACATAAGGCACTCTTGTGGTGATAGAAATTCTCTATATCTTGACTGTATAAGTGTTACACTCATGGTGATATTATACTATAGTTCTGTAAGATATTACTATTGGGGGAAATTGGGTAAAGGGTACTTGAGGTCATTCTGCATTAACTGCATGTGAATCTACAATTATCTCAAAACTTAAAGTTTTATTAAAAAATAGAATTCAGCCAATTAAAATAAATGTTTAGGAATTATATAAATGACCAGGGATGGATACTGAAGCCATTAAAAACAGAACTAATCTTATTACTAAATAACTATGGGAATTATGATTTCAGAATATTATAAATTGAGATAATATAAAACTATGAAAAAAAACTGGAAGTTATAAGAAGAGCATGAGAGTGATTTTAAAACTCTAGGTCACCATATTTTACAGAAAAGAGAAAATTTATCAACTGTCACTGATTAAAATAAAATCATGTAGTTTAAAAGTATGTCACAAATATCTTAATAGTTTTTATTATATTTTAACATTACAGACATCTCAGGAAAAAATATTTCTTCCAGAGAAAAACTATTTATTTTAATTTAAGAAGTTTCATTTTAGATTATTTTTGTTGTATTACATTTAAATAAAATTAAACGTAACACATATAATATCACAGTACAGTGCCTGATATAATAATAACATCCCTGGACCTATGAAAGAAAGGTAAGGAGGTAATACGCTGTAGTTGGAAGAGTTAATATAATTTTTGGAACAGTAAAGAATTGGGTTTGCATCTCTGATTTCATACTTATTGGCTGAGAGTCCTAGAGCAGGTACTGACTTTATCTGAAACTCAGTTTCATTTTCTCTAAATTGGATCAATACTGCTCATTACAAGATTTTTATAAGGATTGAAAGAGGAAATACAGGAACAGCTTGAACACAGTGCTTGGCACAAATTCTGCTTTCTGCCTTGAAGTTAAAAATTGATTAAGTTCTCAGTAACTATTAATTCCTTCCTTCCTTCCCCTGTTATATTCCATTATATTCAGTATATCTTAATTAAATTCACTGGAAACTGCAGAGTGTATTTAGAATAACTTCTATTTAAAGTGGCTAAATATTAAGAAAAGAACCAGATTCAACTGTCATCTCCTACGATCTAGAAATCTCTCAGAGACCCTCAAGCACACAGGCTACACTAACTATAAGTTACCATTTATTTCTTACTGGGAATTTTGTGAAACTTCTCAAGTTTACCAGGGACAATTTTCTTGTTGAAAAACATATTGAAAATCCCTGAGATGGCTAAACAAAAGATAAGGCTGTAAACAAAATATCAGTACTGACATGATGTACCAATTTGCTTTCCGCTGATAGACGATATGTTGTTGGCAGGGACTAGCCAAACAATTTATATACTTCTCCCTTCCAGTCAGGCAGCATCTGGTTTGCAATGGAAGACTGAACATTTGTCTGCTTTCTCTACCCCCAACTATCCTCCCCATATGTACTCACAGAAGTAAAGAAAACTTCTAAATCCAATTAATAAAATGACAGACCATTAGGCAAAATATGGTACATTTTCTCTCATTAATCAGGAGTTAAAGAGTAAAAAAATCTGCTTCCAGCACAAGTGATGATGCAGGCAAAACAGCAGTCATCCAGGTTTGCTGACTGGCTCCACTCCTTCGTGTAACTTTGGTTTGCTGTTCTACTTTGTCACTCACTGAGGGCACACTGGTAAATTGGCTCTGCATCTAGTGACTTGTTTCCCAGCAGGGGATCCTCCTGACACTACCTGCTGAGGTCATTGTGAAAACCATCTGATCTGGAGAACTTTCAAAGATTAAACAGGTAGTCAGAGCACGGCCAAGCACAGTCAATGTATGAACCACCTGCCTCCTCAGGGAAAGTAACCTGGATAGAGGCAGCACATCCCTCTTAGCAATTAGATCTATATAACAGCTATCAGCTGCACAATGGTTGGTTAGTTGTTACGACAGGTGGCACATCATCTACCAATCACAATTCCGGTGTGTGTTTTCATGAGTCCATGACCCAGCCTCTTGAAATTGCATGCAAATTTTGGTTAACCTATTACTTAAGATAGGATTTTTTTAAATCAGGGAGTATCTAAACAATTTAAACACTATCTTGATCTAATTGATATTTACAGAATACCTGATCTAATTGATATTATCTTGATCTAATTGATTTTTATAGAATACTTTACCCAACAAATGCACTAAACACATTTTTTTCAAGGTCACATAGGATTTTAACAAAGTAGACCATAATGAGGGCCATAAAATAATTCTCAGCAACCTTCAACACTGTTAACTCTAACAGTGTATATTGCCTGAACAGAGTGGAATTAAATGAGAAATCCATAAAACCGAAATGTGTTCTGTTACGCAGAAAGTCACATTGGCAAATTAAACAATTCTGTTCCAAATATCATGTAGGTCAATGAACAAATCACAAGAAAAAATAAGAAAATAGTTTGAAGTGAATGATAATGAAAATACAACATGTCAAAATATGTGGGATGCATCTTAAACAGGTTAGAGGGAAATTTGGGACTAAAAATGCTTAGGTAAGATGAAAGTGTTAATATTAATTACCTATATTTCTACCTCAAGAAGATAATGAAAGAAGAGCAAAATAAACTCAAAGTTAGTATTGAATATAAGGAAGAAAATAATAGAGATAAGAAATCAAGTAGCAAATAGAAAAACAAAGAAGGGACCAACAAAGACAAAACTTGATTCCTTATAAAGAGTAGAAATTGGGCTTCCCTGGTGGCGCAGTGGTTGAGAGTCCGCCTGCCGATGTGGGGGACATGCGTTCGTGCCCCGGTCCGGGAAGACGCCACATGCCGCAGAGCGGCTGGGCCCATGAGCCATGGCTGCTAAGCCTGTGCGTCCAGAGCCTGTGCTCCACAACGGGAGTGGCCACAACAGCGGGAGGCCCGCATACCACAAAAAAAAAAAAAAAAAAGAGTAGAAATTGATAAATCTTAAAAATGTTTGGGAAAGACACAAATTAACACTATCAGGAACAAAAGAGAGAGTATTATAAAGGATAGTGAGGTAAATTCAAACAAATTATGACAAACTCAACAAATTAAATGAAATGGATGAATGCCTTAGAAATCATAACTTACTGTAATGGATACAAAGAGAACTAGAAAATCTTTTTAAGAAATTAAATCCATAATCAATAAATTTCTCACAAAGAAAATCCCAGTACAAAATTGTTTCACGGAAGAAATAATCCCAATCTTATACATATGCTTCAGAAAATATAAAAGGAGGAATCAAACAACTCATTTTATAGGGCCAACAGAGCACTGAAAACAAAATGTCAAAAGAAGTCACATAATAAGTTTACAAGTGGATATCCCTCATGACTGTAAACAAAGATATACTTGATAAAATATTATCAATGGAATAACACAATTTATAAAGCAAATAATGTGTCATAATAAAGTGGATCTATCCCACGAGTAAAAGGATAATTTAACATTTTTACATCAATCATTGCAATTCACCCTGTTAACAAATTAAAAAGAGAAAATAAAGGACAAAAATCACATTAAAAAATTTATGACAACATCCATTCATGGTAGTAACTTCCAGAAAATTAAGACTAGAAGGAAGTTACATCTGATAAAGAGCATCTATGGAAAACCTAGACCTAACATCACTCACTTATTACGGTAAAAAAAAAAAAAAAATGTTTTCCACAAAGACTGCAAAACAGGCAATGATGTTTGTTCTCAGCAATTCTATTGTGTTCTACTAGAGGGTCCAGACTTTGAATAAAACAAGAAAGCAAAATGCCTAAAGTTTGGAAGGTAGAGAAGTAAAACTATCTTAATTCATACATAGCATGTTTGTTCATGTAGATTGATACATATAACCGTGGAACAAAATAGAAGCCTAGTAGTTGACCCAAATACATTTAATTAATTTTCTTTTTACAAAGGGGCAAAGGTAATTCAATGGGGAAAGGAAGGTCTTTCACAAATTTTCCTGGAATTGCTAAATAAATATATGGAAAGAAATGAATCTTGACAGCTACTTTTCAAAGTGAAAAACTAAATAAAAATAACTCAAGTTGGGATGTATAACTAAATGTGAAATCTAAAAGCTCCTAGAAGAAAATATGGGAGGATGGACTCACAAATTTAAATAGGAAAATATTTTTTTAGACAGAATGAGGTCATAAAAATCACTAGCTGTAAAAGAAAAATAAAATGATAATTTGGACTACATCAAAATATTGCACTTCTGCTCTTCAAAAGATATAATTAAGAAAATGATTATAAAACCACAGAATAGGAGAGCATGTTCACAATTCATAAACATAACAAAGAACTTGTGTTCAGAATGTATCAAGATCTGATAAAAATCAATAATAAAAATCAAACAACCCAATTGCAAAAGATAAGCTAAAGACTTGAACATTTTAAAAAGGAAAATATACACATGTCCAATAAGCACATAAAAAGGGTCAGCATTAATCAACAGGAAAATGATAATATCACAATGTGAGCTACAACATCACATCCACAGAAATGGTTAAAATTAAAATGACTGAGAACAGAAAATGTTGAGCAGATATGGAGCAATGGGAACTCACACACGTTGTTGAGAGTATAAAATGTACAATTTTGAAAACCTGAAAGTATCTTAGAAAGTTAAACATACACTTAATGCTATGACTGTGGCAGGAGACCAACTAGAGCAGGTGACCATAGGTTGACCCCTGAGCTGGACCCAGGCAATTGGATGTTCCTCACCCCCTCCACTGTCCTTAGAAAGTTCTTTCTGCCCACTGTTCCCCAGTGGGAGCCATTTTCAAGGACTCAGCCTTGAGGGAGCAATGTGTCGTTGAGACCATCTGGGTGGTATGTGTGACAGAACACAGTTAAGACCTCTATATATACTTTTGAGATTCTAACAGGCAGGTGCAGAGATCTATTTGTCCTGTGGCCGCCAAAGACAAGCTGTGTATGTAAGTAAGTTCCCTCATTTATTAAACCTGCAACCTATCAATTTGGAGCACCCTGCCTTTTTCTTTGGTTCCTCCCTTCCCTCTAGGCTCAGGGTCAGTTTCAGATTTCATCTGGGAAGCTCCCAAGTTATCAAACCAACCATGACATTCCTATACATTTACCCAAGAGAATAAAACTACCCATCAACAAAAAGACTTGTATGAGATGTTTAGAGCAGTTGTATTCATAATAGGACAAGGCTAAAAAAAAATCCCCAGATTCTGTTAACAGAAGAGTGAATAAACAAATTATAGCATATTTATACAAGGGAATACAATTATTCCCATTAAAAAGAATAGGAACCAGCCTTCCAAAAATGAACTACTAATATGTATGTCTACATGGGTGAACTAAAGAAGAGAAGCCAGACACTAAAGAAGGAAAGACACCCCCTCAAGAATCTTGGGGGCAACATAGACAATAATGGAGGAACAAACTATCGGGTTGGCCAAAAAGTTCTTTTGGGATTTTCTGTAAGATGTTTTTGGCCAATCAATAATAATATTTTGCATTCACTATCCTAAACCCAATACATACATTATTTCATTTAATTCTAACTATATGTAGTAGGTTTTGTGATTCCCATTTTATAGATGACACTTTTTAGGAAAAAAGGGGTTAAGTATCATGTTAAACATAAGAGGGGATTAAGTAGCAGATTCAGTATGCCAGCCCAGTTCTGTCTAAATTTTAATCCCTACACACTGAAAACTATCCCACTGACCTACAGTTCATTTCTACTGTTGCCCCAGTTTTCCAATCAAATGTGCAACCTATTGTCTTTCTATTATAAGGGAAACCGACTTCCAATTAACGTCCTCTTGACTGAAACAGTGAAAAAGAGATTGTCACTCTTTCTTTGCATATAAACACTGAGGAACACCATTTTTTATATCGAGATTTTTAATATACAATAGTACAGATAATAATATAAAAAATACCTGTGAATATAGAATTCAGAGGTGACAAAACTAAGTTTGTTCAATAAATACTTAAAACTAGTTTTGTAATAAAAGAAATAAAACAATAAATGATAATAAAGTAACATATGCCCCAATTTCAAAAACTCCCTGGAAACAATCACTCTAATGAATTATATGTGTAGATTATCAGTCTATTTTTATGCTTTTACATCCATATGTAAGTAACAATAAATAATATATGCTATTATATGAATGCCTTGATAGAATTGATGACAGCAGTATCTTGGCTTTTTTGAGGATACAAAAACATTTAGAATCCTGTCAACTGTACTCTTTATATAAATATATAATTATTTTGCATAAAAATCTAAATATTTGTCGAGTATTAAATATTAATCTTTCTACAATAAGTATAAAGCAAAACACAAAATATTTTTTTCTGAGCCAGAGACCATGTATCCCTATTGTTAGCACTTTTTATTTTGTGAATACATGAGCATCTTGTTGATAGATGTTTGCAACCTCAAAAATGTTTACTATCTACTGAAACAATTAAAAAATAGAAAAAAGGGAATTTTTAAAATTCAGAATTATAAATTTAGAATTCTAATTAGAAATTAAAATTACTTAGAATATAGAATTAAATAAAATTATATATATATTTCTAAATTATAAATTTAGAAAAATTAGAATTGCATTAATTCATTGTAACCCAAATTTAAACTGCTATTAATCAATACTATTTGTAGTTCCACAATTCTAAAACAGATTTTTTTTTCACATTTTACTAATTATCTATTTTGGAGCTTCATAAAATTGATATATATGTTAATTGTACTTACTGTTTCTTTTCTTCTCTTTTCCTCTGAAAAGAAACATGATGTTAGTAAATGATGGGGTATTGTATCCTTGATGGAATTTTGTACCTAGGATACATAATCAATTTATTTTAAGTTTTAATTTCTTGTCATAAAACAAAATACTTTTAGTTACTTTCACCATATTTGGGGTGTTCAAATTGATGCCAAATTTTATACTTACTTTGTTAAAAGGATTTGGATGCCTTTCTCCAATTAAGTTGGCTCCAGAATTCCATTGGGAATGACTACAGCTATTTGTTGTTTGGGTTTATTTCACATAAAAAGTTAAATCATGGTAATTTAGGGAATTTACATATCCTTTTTAATTTTTTCTTCATCAACATGGGGTTTTCTTGTTTGCTTGTTTTTTACAAACTTTTCCTTAAAGGGAAGGTACATTTTACTCCCTCACACTTTTCATTTTTATGCTTTCTTCAAAAATTAGAAATATATGGGGCTTCCCTAGTGGTGCAGTGGTTAAGAATCTGCCTCCAATGCAGGGGACATGGGTTCAAACCCTGGTCCGGGAAGATCCCACATGCCACGGAGCAACTGAGCCTGTGTGCCATAACTACTGAGGTTGCGCTCCAGAGCCCACGAGCCACCACTACTGAGCCCATGTGCCACAACTACTGAAGCCCATGTGCCTAGAGCCCATGCTGTGCAACAAGACAAGCCACCACAATGAGAAGCCCGTGCACCACAACTAAGACCCAATGCAGCCAAAAATAAATAAATAAATATTTTTTAAAAATTAGAAATAGAAAAAAATAAAGTGCACCAAAATCTGGAATGGCATTGTTATTAAAAGCAGAAGCTCTCAATCTAACTACCTGCATCCAAATCCTGAATGCACCTGCCAAGCTGTGCAGAATTGGGTAAATTTTTTGTCTTCTCAACTTTAGTTTTCTTACTTGCCATAGAGGGATTATAAAATTTCTATAATATTTTAAGATATATAACATGTTAATCAAGCAGTGCACACAGCACAGACGTTGACGGCCAGTCAAAAATGAAAGTTAGATGTTTTACTATGACTACAATCAAAAGAATTTTTTTTGAATTTTATTTTATTTTTTTTACACAGCAGGTTCTCATTAGTTATCTATTTTATACACATCAGTGTATACATGTCAATCCCAATCTCCCAATTCATCCCACCACCACCACACCCCCACTTTCCCACCTTTGTGTCCATACGTTTGTTCTCTACATCTGCCTTGCAAACCAGTTTTCTGCCTTGCAAGCAAGTTCATCTGTACCATTTTTCTAGATTCCACATATATGTGTTAATATACAATATTTTTCTCTTTCTGACTTACTTCACTCAGTATGACAGTCTCTAGGTCCATCCACATCTCTACAAATGACCCAATTTCATTCCTATTTATGGCTAATATTCCATTGTATATATGTACCACAACTTCTTTATCCACTCATCTGTCGATGGGCATTTAGGTTGCTTCCATGACCTAGCTATTGTAAATAGGGCTGCAAGCAACATTGGGGTGTATGTGTCTTTTTGAATTATGGTTTTCTCTGGGTATATGCCCAGTAGTGGGATGGCTGGGTCACAAGGTAATTCTCTTTTTAGATTTTTAAGGAACCTCCACACTGTTCTCCATAGTGGCTGTATCAATTTACATTCCCACCAACAATGCAAGAGGGCTCACTTTTCTCCACACCCTCTCCAGCACTTGTTGTTTGTAGATTTTCTGATGATGCCCATTCTAACTGGTGTGAGGTGCTACCACATTGTAGTTTTGATTTTCATTTCTCTAATAATGAGTGATGTTGAGCAGCTTTTCATGTGCCTACTGGCCATCTGTGTGTCTTCTTTGGAGAAATGTCTATTTAGGTCTTTTGCCCATTTTTTGATTGGGTTGTTTGTTTTTTTAATATTGAGCTGCATGAGCTGTTTATATATTTTGGAGATTAATCCTTTGTCCGCTGATCCATTTGCAAATATTTTCTCCCATTCTGAGGGTTCAAAAAGAATTTTTTGAGAGCCAAATTTTCATGACATTTCACACTTTTTCCTCATATTTGAAGACTTAATGTTTATTAGAGTATTACTAATTAACCAGCTTAACAAACACATTATTTTTTTAATCTAATTTATATTATAATTATATAATACATTACTAAAATAAAATTTTAATAAAGTCAAAAAAATTTTAAGTACGTACGTATCTGCTCTCTTTTTACTTCTAATTTTTACTTATTACATTTCTCTCTCTTTTTTTCTTAATTTGATCTGTCAGGATTTTTCTATTTTATTATGCTTTTTTAAAATAAGCTCAAGAACATGTTTATAATATATTCCCTTTTATATTTTCTAGTGCATTCATTTATACTTTTATCTTTATTATTTCCTATTTTGACTTTCCTTGAATATATTTTATTGTTCTTTTTTAATTGAATTGAATGTTTAATTTGTTTAATTGTATGATAGGATAAGTACTTCAGAAATACACAGTTATGCCTTTTCTATTTTCAGTTCTGATGTGTATATATATATATTTTTAATATGACATTGATTTCCACTTCTGGATGTTCCTATTCATTATTCAGAACCACCTATGAATGTTGGAATTGGTTTGCATTATTTGCACTCTGTATAAATTACCTTCAGTAGGAGAATGAATTATGGGTCCCAGTCTTTTACTCTTCCCTATATTCACACCTTTAATCATAACTTTATTGTTCTAGAGACAGAGTGTGATTTTCTGTCCCTTGATTTTTGGGCTTATCCATGGGAATTCCTTAGACCAAAGGTGATTGGAAATGATACAATTAGAGACTTAATATGTGCTTGTGCAGTTGAGCTTTCACTTTTATGTTTCTACTATCCATTAAAAGAATATGTACTGGAGAACCTACTGAACTAAGCCCAGCCTAGCCCAGTGGAAAAACTCAGCCAAAATCCATCAATCTTAGCTCACTCATAGATTCTGCACCAAAAATACATCAATGTTGTTTCAAGCTACTAAATTTCAGGTAGTTTATTAGTCAGCATTGTTATGGCAATAGTTAATACACTCAGAAATTGCTACCTAGAAATGAGGTCCTGTGGTAATAAAATTCTAAAATATGTGACAATGGACCTGGGACCATGTGGAAAGCATTGTGGAAACAGTTAAAGCAGCTATAAAAACGGTGACCTGTATGAGTGGGAAAACGTTTCGTTAAAACCATGGCCTGTGATAATGTGGAAAGGATAAAATCTACCTAATGATCTTGTAAAGGTGGAAAGGGGTAATGTTAAGGAGATTCTGAAAATGTGTGCTGTTACTAGATGCATTTGATAAGGTACTAAAAGAATTATGCTCAGAAAGAAACTGTCCAGTTTGCAAACAGAATTTGAAGAGAGTATAGTCAGGCCAGAAGTTTCAGGGATGGAAGATAAAACTATTTCTCACCAAATCGGCTTCAGGAAAGAGACCAAATATGGAAAAGTGGGTGGGGATAGTGCCTGTAAAGCATGGCCTCAGGGAAAAGACAAAACCAAGAGTATCACTGGAAAGCCCACTTATAAAAACTCTGAAAGGATTAATTGAGCACCTCAGAGCTACTCTCAGCCAAAGAAGATTCTAGAATGGTTAACAGTGTGGTTCCATGGAAGTCTGATGCACCCAGCACTTTTATCATTGATATAAAAAAAAATCCACAACATTTATGAAAATGTTGAATTGGCAAAAGCCCTGAGAGCCTGGACTAAAGGAGACTGAAACCATTTGAGAGATAAAAACTCTCTGGGTTTCTAAATTCTTACAGGCAGACAGCAGACTGTGAAAGCTGACCAGGCACCAAAATAAGTGTTTTCCTTAGCTTCAGGGCAGAGGTAAGCCCATTTTTCCTGTAAAGGGATGGATAGTAAATATTTTAGGCTTGCTTGGCCACATGTGGTCTCTGCATATTGTTCTTGGCTTTGGTTTTGTCTTTTACAAGTCTTTCAAACATAAAAACCTTCCTTAGTTCCCAGATCATAAAAAAAGACAGGGCTAGATCTAGCTCAATGGGCCATCCTGTGCAGGCCCTACTCTAGAGTGTATGGACCAGACAACATTTGCCCAAAGAGAATTTCAGAATTCTAAATGACCAGCAAATTCTGGTTAGACAGACAAGGAAGACTTTATTCAAGGCTACTGCAGTAGGGGAGAGAGGCCTGAGCTCAGATTTAACACAGTTCCATGGAAACAAATGGTGGGAAAGTTCTTCATAGCTGTGATGAAGGGAATCCTGGGCCATCTGTGCTTGCTAACTGACTTCTTTCAAAGGAAAAGTGAACTTTCTCCTGTTTCCATGACAGAGGTAGTCTTAAAACTCGGTTCAGGGTGCACCACAGAGACTGTAAGACAGTGCTGCCTCTTCTTTAATGATTACTTTCTAAAGGGACAGCTCTCAGGTCTTTGAGAAACACACTCCTGGGTTTTAAACTGGCAAGAGGATTTTTAAAAGAATTGCATTTCAAAGAGGCAGAGAAAGGATTTAGAGTTGTAAGTTTTCTCAAATAAATGCTCTAAAATAAGGGAGGGGAATGACCACTGTGTTTAGGCCATCCAGCTGGGGTGAGGGAAAAAGAGGGAGGTCAGAGGCCAAGAGGCAGGAAGAAGCCTGTCTCAGGTTTATTCAAGACAAAAGAAATATTAAGGTCATCTTGATTAGAAACAATTAGCATTATATTAAAAGTTAGTATAAAAAATTAAATATGTACATAACTTATAACCTACCAAATCTACTCCCAGTATATACCTTGTAGATATTCTCATATCTGTGCAAATGTAACTGTTTTAATGCATGAAGTAAAATCCTAAAGCAAACTTTTCAGGAAGCAAAATTATGTTTGTCTTCTTGTCCCTTTCATTTGGTCTTCTGGGCTAGCTCATCCCCTGCCCTATGATGAAGTTAATCCCCTACATTTCTGATCACTTTTAGACAATATAAAATGTTCTCAAATCATTTAAAGTCACACTATTTAGTATTAATTTTGTCCTTAAAATGTCCTGCCCCATGTAATACTCAAAACTTTAACACTGGTTTAAAGTCAAAACTTTCCCTTTTCTCCCAGTTGGGAGAGGAGCTTATAATTGGTCTTTCCTCTTTACCTTCAGAGGAAAATAGAAAGGAAAAGAGGAACGAAGGAGAATGAGTTAAGAACTTTCTCACTGATGAGTAATGTGGAAATTTGGCTTCAGTTCACTTTGGAATGAACATATGTTTAAAAATGTCTCTTCTTTTCATATTGTTTATGCTTTCCTTTGCTGTGCGAAAGGTTTTAAGTTTCATTAGGTCCCATTTGTTTATTTTTGTTTTTATTTCCATTCCTCTAAGAGGTGGGTCAAAAAGGATCTTGCTGTGATTTATGTCAAAGAGTGTTCCTCCTATGATTTTCTCTAAGAGTTTTATAGTGTCTGGCCTTACATTTAGGTCTTTAATCCATTATGAGTTTATTTTTGTGTAGGGTGTTAGGAAGTGTTCTAATTTCATTCTTTTACATGTAGCTGTCTAGCTCTCCCAGCACCACTTATTGAAGAAGCTGTCTTTTCTCCATTGTATATTCTTGCCTCCTTTGTCAAAGATAAGGTGACCATATATGCATGGGTTTATCTCTGGGCTTTCTATCCTGTTCCATTGATCTATATTTCTGTTTCTGTGCCAGTACCATACTGTCTTGATTACTGTAGCTTTGTAGTATAGTCTGAAGTCCAGAAGCCTGATTCCTCCAGCTCTGCTTTTCTTTCTCAAGATTGCTTGGGCTATTCAGGGTCTTTTGTGTTTCCATACAAATTGTGAGAAATTTTTTGTTCTAGTTCTGTGAAAAATGCCTAGAGGGGTGGGATAGGGAGGGTGGGAGGGAGACTCAAGATGGAGAGGATATGGGGATATATGTATACATACAGCTGATTCACTCTGTTGTACAGCAGAAACTATCACAGCATTGTAAAGCAATTATACTACAATAAAGATGTTGAAAAAACAGCTGTCTCTTCTTCTTATCATAAGGGTACCCTCATTGGCTTTGCAGCATCACCAGTGTGCCTGCTTCCTTTCCTATTCCAACTGCCTCCTGGATGCATAGCCATTTGGCAGCACCCCTTCCGCTGAAGATGAGATCTCTTCTCCCCAGAAGGACTGACATGTTATTTTGGAGTTGAAATTAAAATTTTTTAAAAATCTCTATCTCAGCCTTCTGGGTCAAAAGGAAAAAGAAAAATAATAAGGATACTTAATTTAGCTACACCATATTTGACTAAATTTTAAGAGAAAAGAAGTGGAAGAGGAAAGCAGTTTGAAGGACATGTACAGGAAGATAAGACAATAGACACACAAAAACAGAGAGATAAATACAAAGGAGACAGAGGTTCATCAGATCCTGCAGTATATGTTAATTAGTTTTTAAGTCACCCTCTGGTAGTTCTTTAGCTCTGAGTCACAGAATATTTAGCCCCTCAACACACTCCTCTTTGAAACTGCTAATCAATCAATTAGCCATTGTTCACAACTCCTAGTTACATACTAGAAAGTAATTTTTCCAGAAGAGCTTCTACCCTTTTTCTGTTTGTCACTGCATCCTTGTGCTCACGACAATGTCTGGCATATGGTAGGCAGGCATTTAAAACAACTGTTTTGAATTAATAAATGAAGTAATGTACCCTTCAACCTAAAGGGAAGGAAGTTACACTCTGATCACTGTGATGGAGGTACAATAATATCACCAGATGAAATAAGTTAGAGGTAATATCTTGCCCACAGGCTAAAGGTATATTCATTCCTTTTAATTCCCCACACTTATACTGTGCACCCATTAAATAAACCTGAATTTCAAAATCCACCTTTGCCTTGGGGGAAAAACTAGTATCACAGTAATACTCCCACAAAGTACAGAAATTCTAGTAGTTTTAACAAGCACAAGTCTAAAAAATATAGAGTCATACTGCCTTGTTTCTAATCCCAGCCAGCTCTATCATATGGGATTATTATAATGTTAATTGTTAAGAACTTAGCCTGTGCCTAATACATATTAGGTATTTCACATGTATTATCTATAAACATTATTTCACTTTACCATCTGCACAATCCCTAGGGATTGTTTCATGTGTTTGCAAAAACATGACCCTCATAAGCACAAAATGAACTCTATCCTTTCTTCCATTTCTTCTGTGTACCTGTATTAAGTCAGAGTTTAGGTTTTCATTGCCCCCAAACACCCCCACTGGTGTCTACCAGAAATGCCACCACTGCCTGGTAATGTATGCACCAAGACTGCCAAAGTCCAATGTTAGCTTATGTCAATATTAAGGGGGCTAATGACCTTCATTTATAAAACCCAAACGTTCTTATAACCATGGGGCAAAGGTCTAGCATAGTTCCCTTTCAGAGTAGAAGCCATAGGCATCAATGTTATTACACAATTTTTTTCCCAAGAAAAATACAAATATAGGACATTTGATGTTCTTGTTCTCTTTTTATAGTCCTTTATCCTAGAGTTCAAAAATAAATTCATGACTCATGATGAGAGGATATTTGAGAAAGTGATATTATTCTTTGCTCAGTTACTTCATTGGCAGGATTTCATTTATTGACCTTGAATCAAACTTATGAATTTTAGTTCTTTCTTCCATTAGGAAGTGTTCCCCTATGCCCATACCTCCCAGAGTTCTGCTCAATAACTCATATAAATAACTATTTTAAAAGCCCCACAACCATCATCAGTTCTCCAGGTGCAGTAAAATGTGCCAAAACTCTAGTGTAGGCACAGCTTAAACTCAGAGAATGGATCAGAACAGGATGAGTCCTGCCAGAGAGTAGCTGAGGGGGATTGCGGGCTGAATATAGAGTTGAGAAAGGAAGAAGAAACCTGGAAGAACTCACAAATATTTATTAGAATCTTGTAGGAGTCATGTCACTACCTATAACATCAAGAGAAGTGAGAAAAAATAAAATAAGGATCTGTTTTTCATGGATGGCTGGTATTACTTACTGTCACGTCCTGAGAGTAGAACCAAAGTTCATGACATATAAAGCATTCACATTTCAAAGAAAGAGTGGCTATCAGCCAGGTGGTGAGGTGGACTTGAAGTCTCAGAAAGAGTCAATGTTCTAAGCTACATCCTGGCCCAAAAATTTCCCATAGAAACTGTTACCCAGACAAATGTCTTGATTTCTAAAAGACAGACAGATGTAAACGACCTCAAAAAAGATGGCTTTGTGCCAGTGACTTAGACTGTCCATCTCCCTTAACTTTTTCCAACTATCCTATAAAAGTCATATATGGGTAGCAAAGCTTTCTTAAAGAAATAAAGTTTGGCAAATCTTTCATACTATAGTACTATACTCTCAAGTAAAAGATTCATTCCCTGAGAAAGTAGCTAGAAGACAAATGCAATTTTTAGAAAATTACTGTGGAGTAGATATGGATATGAATTTATTCTTTTGAGTAATATTTGCTCTCATCTTTAAAACTGGTCACAAGGCTGCCTGTCAATAGTTTAAACTATAAAACAATTAAAAAGCATTAATATTTAATCCTCATGATACTCCTACGGTAATTTTATACTAATCCTTTTGAGGCTGTTTTCATACCTAGAGTTTATTTATTTGTTTGATTCATAAGTGGATACACTTATATAGCCTCAGGCTTTACAACATTTACATCATTGGATATAAACCCATAGAAAAATGCAGCATCAATGTCAGCAGCATAAGGTACAAGTTGAGATTTTAGCATGATCTGTCAGTTAAGAGGCATTCATTTACAAGCAACAGAAAACCTAGCTCAAAGTGGCTTCAAAAATAAAGGGCATTAATTGGCTTTAATAAGTAGAAGCAAAAAGAGACAAACCTTTGGAGTTGAGTTGATTCAGGGGTAACAGAAGGTCAATAAAGACACAGCTTTGCTTCATCCTTCTTCTTTACCTTCAGTGCTGTTAAGTTTATCCCCAAACTGCCACTCATCTTAATGACAGTTTCAAGAACTATACACTTCTTTCTTCACAACAGTGGAGGGCGCGACACTCACTGACAGAAAATTACTGATAGAGCTTTTCAGAAGATGGCGGAAGAGTAAGACACGGAGATCACCTTCCTCCCCACAAATACACCAGAAATACATCTACATGTGGAATGCCTCCTACAGAACAACCTTCCTCCCCACAGATACACCAGAAATACATCTACATGTGGAATGCCTCCTACAGAACACCTACTGAACGCTGGCAGAAGACCTCAGACCTCCCAAAAGGCAAGAAAGTCCCCACATACCTGGGTAGGGCAAAAGAAAAAACAGAGACAAAAGAATAGGGACAGGACCTGCACCAGTGGGAGGGAGCCGTGAAGGAGGAAAGATTTCCACACACTAGGAAGGACCTTCGCGGGCGGAGACTACGGGTGGCGGAGGGGGGAAGGTTTGGAGCCACAGAGGAGAGCACAGCAACAGGGGTGTGGAGGGCAAAGCGGAGAGATTCCCTCACAGAGGATCAGGGCCGACCGGCACTCACCAGCCCGAGAGGCTTGTCTGCTCACCCACCGGGGCGGGCGGGGCTGGGAGCTGAGGCTCGGGCTTTGGTTGGAGCTCAGGGAGAGGACTGGGATTGGCGGCGTGAACACAGCCTGCAGGGGGTTAGTGCGCCACGGCTGGCCGGGAGGGAGTCCGGGTAAAAGTCTGGACCTGCCGAAGAGGCAAGAGGCTTTTTCTTCCTTCTTTGTTTCCTGGTGCGCGAGTGGAGGGGATTAAGAGCGCCGCTTAAAGGAGCTCCCTCTGGAGCGCGAGCCGCGGCTAAAAGCGCAGACCCCAGAGACGGGCATGAGACGCTAACGCTGCTGCTGCCGCCACCAGGAAGCCTGTGTGCGAGCACAGGTAAATATCCACAACCCCCTTCTGGGGAGCCTGTGCAGCCCGCCACTGCCAGGGTCCCGGGATCCAGGGACAACTTCCCCGGGAGAACGCACGGCGCGCCTCAGGCTGGTGCAACGTCACGCCGGCCTCTGCCGCTGCAGGCTCGCGCCGCACTCCGAGCTCCTCCCTCTCCCCGGCCTGAGTGAGCCAGAGCCCCCGAAACAGCTGCTCCTTTAACCCCGTCCTGTCTGAGCGAAGAACAGACGCCCTCCGGCGACCTACACGTAGAGGTGGGGCCAAATCCAAAGCTGAGCCGAGGGAGCTGTGAGAACAAAGAAGAGAAAGGGAAATCCCTCCCAGCAGCCTCAGAAGCAGCGGATTAAAGCGCCACAGCCAATTAGATGCAGCCTGCATCTGTGGAATACATGAATAGAAAACGAATCATCCCAAACTGAGGAGGTGGGCTTTGAGAGCAAGATTTATGATTTTTTCCCCTTTTCCTCTTTTTGTGAGGGTGTATGTGTATGCTTCTGTGTGAGATTTTGTCTGTATAGCTTTGCTTCCACCATTTGTCCTAGGGTTTTTTATTTTATCTCCTTTCTTTATTTCCTTCCTTCCTTCCTTCCTTCCTTCCTCCCTCCCTCCCTCCCTCCTTTCTTTCTTCCTTCTTTCCTTCTCTCCTTCCTTCCTTCCTTCCTTCCTTCCTTCCTTTCTTTCTTTCTTTCTTTCTTTCTTTCTTTCTTTCTACTTTTTCTCCCTTTTATTCTGAGCCAAGTGGATGAAAGGCTCTTGGTGCTGCAGCCAGGAGTCACTGCTGTGCCTCTGAGGTGGGAGAGCCAACTTCAGAACACTGGTCCACAAGAGACTTCCCAGCTCCACATAATATCAAACAGTGAAAATCTCCCAGAGATCTCCATCTCAACACAAGCACCCAGCTTCACTCAACGTCCAGCAAGCTACAGTGCTGGACACCCTATGCCAAACAACAAGCAAGACAGGAACACAACCCCACCCATTAGCAGAGAGGCTGCCTAAAATCAAAGTAAGGCCACAGACACCCCAGAACATACCACCAGACGTGGACCTGCCCACCAGAAAGACAATATTGAGCCTCATCCATCCAAACACAGGCACTAGTCCCCTCCACCAGGAAGCCTTCACAACCCACGGAACCAACTTTAGCCACTGGGGACAGACACCAAAAACAACGGGAACTGCGAATCTGCAGCCTGCGAGAAGGAGACCCCAAACACAGTAACATAAGCAAAATGAGAAGACAGAAAAATACACAGCAGATGAAGGAGCAAGGTAAAAACCCACAAGACCTAACAAATGAAGAGGAAATAGGCAGTCTACCTGAAAAGAATTCAGAATAATGATAGTAAAGATGATCCAAAATCTTGGAAATAGAATAGACAAAATGCAGGAAACATTTAACAAGGACCTAGAAGAACTAAAGATGAAACAAGCAACACAATGAACAACAAAATAAATGAAATTAAAAATACTCTAGATGGGATCAATAGCAGAATAACTGCGGCAGAAGAACGGATAAGTTACCTGGAAGATAAAATAGTGGAAATAACTACTGCAGAGCAGAGTAAAGAAAAAAGAATGAAAAGAACTGAGGACAGTCTCAGAGACTTTTGGTACAATGTTAAAACTCACCAACATTCGAATTATAGGGGTTCCAGAAGAAGAAGAGAAAAAGAAAGGGACTGAGAAAATATTTGAAGAGATTATAGTTGAAAACTTCCCTAATATGGGAAAGGAAACAGTTAATCAAGTCCAGAAAGCACAGAGAGTCCCATACAGGATAAATCCAAGGAGAAATACACCAAGACACATATTAATCAAACTATCAAAAATTAAATACAAAGAAAACATATTAAAAGCAGCAAGGGAAAAACAACAAATAACACACAAGGGAATCCCCATAAGGTTAACAGCTGATCTTTTAGCAGAAACTCTGCAAGCCAGAAGAGAGTGGCAGGACATATTTAAAGTGATGAAGGAGAAAAACCTACAACCAACATTACTCTACCCAGCAAGGATCTCCTTAAGGTTTGATGGAGAAATTAAAACCTTTACAGACAAGCAAAAGCTGAGAGAGTTCAGCACCACCAAACCAGCTTTACAACAAATGCTAAAGGATCTCTAGGCAAGAAACACAAGAGAAGGAAAAGACCTACAATAGCAAACCCAAAACAATTAAGAAAATGGGAATAGGAATGAACATATCAATAATTACCTTAAATGTAAATGGGTTAAATGCTCCCACCAAAAGACACAGACTGTATGAATGGATACAAAAACAAAACCTATATATATGCTGTCTACAAGAGACCCACTTCAGACCTAGAGACACATACAGTCTGAGAGTGAGGGGATGGAAAAAGATATTCCATGCAAATGGAAACCAAAAGAAAGCTGGAGTAACAATTCTCATATCAGACAAAATAGACTTTAAAATAAAGACTTATTAGAAGAGACAAAGAAGGACACTACATAATGATCAAGGGATTGATCCAAGAAGAAGATATAACAATTGTAAATATTTATGCACCCAACATAGGAGCACCTCAATACATAAGGCAAATACTAACAGCCATAAAAGGGGAAATCAAAAGTAACACATTCATAGTAGGGGATTTTAACACCCCACTTTCACCAATGGACAGATCATCCAAAATGAAAATAAATAAGGAAACACAAGCTTTAAATGATACATTAAACAAGGTGGACTTAATATTTATAGGACATTCCATCCAAAAACAACAGAATACACATTTTTCTCAAGTGCTCATGGAACATTCTCCACGATAGATCATACCTTGGGTCACAAATCAAGCCTTGGTAAATTTTAGAAAATTGAAATTATATCAAGTATCTTTTCCAACCAAAATGCTATGAGTCTAGATATCAATTACAGGGATAGATCTGTAAAAAATACAGATACATGGAGGCTAAACAATACACTACTTAATAACAAAGTGATCACTGAAGAAATCAAAGAGGAAATTAAAAAATACCTAGAAACAAATGACATTGGAGATACGACAACCCAAAACTTATGGGATGCAGCAAAAGCAGTTCTAAGAGGGAAGTTTATAGAAATACAATCCTACCTTAAGAAACAGGAAACATCTCAAATAAACAACACAACCTAACCTTGCACTTAAAGCAATTAGAGAAAGAAGAACAAAAATACCCCAGAGTCAGCAGAAGGAAAGAAATCATAAAGATCAGATCAGAAATAAATGAAAAAGAAGTGAAGGAAATGATAGCAAAGATCAATAAAACTAAAAGCTCGTTCTTTGAGAAGATAAACAAAATTGATAAACCATTAGCCAGACTCATCAAGTAAAAAAGGGAGAAGACTCAGATCAATAGAATTAGAAATAAAAAAGGAGAAGTAACAACTGACATGGCAAAAATACAAAAGATCATGAGAGATTACTACAAGCAACTCTATGCCAATAAAATGGACAACCTAGAAGAAATGGACAAATTCTTAGAAATGCACAACCTGCCAAGACTGAATCAGGAAGAAATAGAAAATATGAACAGACCAATCACAAGCACTGAAATTGAAACTGTGATTAAAAATCTTCCAACAAACAAAAGCCCAGGACCAGATGGCTTCACAGGCAAATTCTATCAAACACTTAGAGAAGAGCTAACACCTATCCTTCTCAAACTCTTCCAAAATATAGCAGAGGGAGGAACACTCCCAAACTCATTCTACGAGGCCACCATCACCTTGATACCAAAACCCGACAAGGATGTCACAAAGAAAGAAAACTACAGGCCAATATCACTGGTGAACATAGATGCAAAAATCCTCAACTAAATACTAGCAAACAGAATCCAACAGCACATTAAAAGGATCATACACCATGATCAAGTGGACTTTATTCCAGGAATGCAAGTATTCTTCAATATATGCAAATCAATCAACGTGATACACCATATTAACAAATTGAAGGAGAAAAACCATATGATCATCTCAATAGATGCAAAGAAAGCTTTCAACAAAATTCAACACCTATTTATGATAAAAACCCTGCAGAAAGTAGGCATAGAGGGAACTTTCCTCAACATAATAAAGGCCATATATGACAAACCCACAGCCAACATCATCCTCAATGGTGAAAACCTGAAAGTATTTCCACTAACATCAGGAACAAGACAAGGTTGCCTACTCTCACCACTCTTATTCAACATAGATTTGGAAGTTTTAGCCATAGCAATCAGAGAAGAAAAGGAAATAAAAGGAATACAAATTGTAAAAGAAGAAGTAAAACTGTCACTCTTTGCAGATGACATGATACTATACATAGAGAATCCTAAAGATGCTACCAGAAAACTACTAGAGCTAATCAATGAATTTGGTAAAGCATCAGGATACAAAATTAATGCACAAAAATCTCTGGCATGCCTAAACACTAATGATGAAAAATCTGAAAGTGAAATCAAGAAAACACTCCCATTTACCATTGCACCAAAAGGAATAAAATATCTAGGATTAAACCTACCTAAGGAGACAAAAGACCTGTATGCAGAAAATTGTAAGACACTGATGAAAGAAATAAAAAATGATACAAATAGATGGAGAGATATACCATGTTCTTGGATTGGAAGAATCAGCATTGTGATAATGACTCTACTACCCAAAGAAATCTGCAGATTCAATGCAATCCCTATCAAACTACCACTGGCATTTTTCACAGACTAGAAGAAAAAATTTCATAATTTGTATGGAAACACAAAAGACCCCGAATAGCCAAAGCAATCTTGAGAAAGAAACACAGAGCTGGAGGAATCAGTCTCCCTGACTTCAGACTATACTACAAAGCTACAGTAATCAAGACAGTATGGTACTGGCACAAAAACAGAAATATAGATCAAGGGAACAGGATAGAAAGCCCAGATATAAACCCAGACACACATGGTCACCTTATCTTTGATAAAGAAGGCAGGAATGTACAGTGGAGAAAGGACAGCCTCTTCAATAAGTGGTGCTGGGAAAACTGGACAGGTACATGTAAAAGTATGAGATTAGATCAGTCCCTAACACCCTACACAAAAATAAGCTCAAAGTGGATTAAAGACCTAAATGTAATGCCAGAAACTATCAAACTCTTAGAGGAAAACATAGTCAGAACACTCTGTGACATAAATCACAGCAAGATCCTTTTTGACCCACCTCCTAGAGAAATGGAAATAAAAACAGAAATAAACAAATGGGACCTAATGAAACTACAAACTTTTGCACAGCAAAGGAAACCGTAAACAAGACCAAAGACAACCCTCAGAATGGGAGAAAATATTTTCAAATGAAGCAACTGACAAAGGATTAATCTCCAAAATGTATAAGCAGCTCATGCAGCTCAATAACAAAAAAACAAACCAATCCAAAAATGGGCAGAAGACCTAAATAGACATTTCTCCAAAGAAGATATACAGACTGCCGACAAACACATGAAAGAATTCTCAACATCATTAATCATTAGGGAAATGCAAATCAAAACTACAATGAGATATCATCTCACACCAATCAGAATGGCCATCATCAAAAAATCTAGAAACAATAAATGCTGGAGAGGGTGTGGAGAAAAGGGAACACTCTTGCACTGCTGTTGGGAATGTGAATTGGTACTGCCACTATGGAGAATAGTATGGAGATTCCTTAAAGAACAAAAACTAGGACTACCATATGACCCAGCAATCCCACTACTGGGCATATACCCTGAGAACACCATAATGCAGAAAAAATCATGTACCAAAATGTTCATTGCAGCTCTATTTACGATAGCCCGGAGATGGAAACAACCTAAGTGTCCATCATTGGATGAATGGATAAAGAAGATGTGGCACATATATACAATGGAATATTACTCAGCCATAAAAAGAAACGAAATTGAGCTATTTGTAATGAGGTGGATGGACCTAGAGTCTGTCATACAGAGTGAAGTAAGTCAGAAAGAGAAAGACAAATACCATATGCTAACACATATATATGGAATTTAAGAAAAAAAAAATGTCATGAAGAACCTAGGGGTAAGACAGGAATAAAGACACAGACCTACTAGAGAATGGACTTGAGGATATGGGGAGAGTGAATGGTAAGCTGTGACAGAGGGAGAGAGTGGTATGGACATATATACAGTACCAAACATAAAATAGATAGCTAGTGAGAAGCAGCCGCATAGCACAGGAAAATCAGCTCGGTGCTTTGTGACCACCTAGAGGGGTGGAATAGGAAGGGTGGGAGGGAGAGAGATGCAAGAGGGAAGAGATATGGGAACATATGTATATGTATAACTGATTCACTTTTTTATAAAGCAGAAACTAACAAAAAAAATAAGAAAAAGAAAATTCCTGATAAGACAGAATAAACTTGTTTCCCATTAGACCATAACAAACATTTTATCCAGTGTTGTTGCACCTGAATCAGTGGTGTCAATTTTTTTCCCATGTTTTCAGATTATTGTCACTGAAAATATTTGATAAACTATTATGATATATGTCCATTTTAACATCTTAAGGTAAGAATTTCACTGTGCTGGAAAATAATGACCTTTAAGTATGAAGATAGTATTTTGATTATAAAGTAGAACATTTCTGCTACCTCATCCTTTAAAATGTTGCCACATTCCTTAACTTCTCAGGTTATAGAAAGCACATAGAATCCATTTCTTATCCTTAAATATGTTTATATCTACAATGCATGAATCAGATATTGATGAATGTAATAACTTGTGGAGTTATTTAAACATTAAAATTTTCAAGTATCACAATGATTTAAAATCAACCAGGAGAATACTCCCTCAAAATATTGTTTTATGTAATTTTCTGGCCATTTCCATAATAGCAAAGTAAAAATGCTTATACTTTATTAAGAAATTAAAAGAAAATATTTCACTTTTGCTGCTCCTTTGAAAACACCATTATTAGTGCTCAAATAAAGAGGGAAAACTTTTAATTTGGGTGGGGGTGAAATCCCTTATGAGTAAAATTATCAACTATATCTCAGTTTTGTAATAACTTATTTTGAAGATAAAGAGATTACTTTGGTTTAAAGTATTACAAAATATATTATGTTACAGGAAAAGTGAAATTTAAAGTTAACATTATTAGCAAATTGAACTAACATAAATCACTCACCAACGTATTTTACTCTTTTTAACAAATCCATAATATGGAACATAGTTTAGGAGAGATGTCCTTTTTCCAAAAATTGGTCAGGTTTAGTTTTGAATCACTAGGCAAACCACACAAATCTTTGAGCCTTAGGGTCTTCATCTACAAAATGAGAAAACTAGACTAAATGCACTTTAATATCCCTTCCAGCCTACAAATTTATGTAGCAATGTTATCTTATGTAATCCTTTAAGGAATGAAGATTTCTAGATATATAAAGCTCCCCTTTAAGTTGCAAACTTTACCTGAAGCATTTACAATAAATGCATTATGATACTTAACTGTCACCCTAAAATAATATGAGATGACAGACAATCTCCTAAGTTCTGCCTATCGAAGTGGCTGATTGATTGATCAGCACACAGGGATTTCTGGACCTTGGTTCCAATTCTCTGCAATATTGGGAAGAACTCTGAAAATGAGGACACCAGAACCTTCCCTGTCCCTGTTTCACTGTTTTGAAGACAAAAGAGATACTATGCATCGAAGTATATACAAAAAAACAACAAATCACTGTAAGAATGCAAAGAATTATTATTGTTGTGACCAATTTTGACTTTCTCTTGATGAAAATATCTGGATATTATATAAAATATATCTTTTTTTAGAAGATTTGTACATTTATGGCTCAAATCTTTCAATTAATTTGACTATTCTGTAGTCATTTTGTTTCATTTCTAATTTGCTGCTTTATTTCCTAATTATATAGGGCTTGATACTCTGTTTCTCCCAGAGTCTAGAAGTTTGAACTTTTAACAGTTAAAGACATACACCTACAGATCTCTCTGTAACTCTGGCAAATTTGGTATCACCATTCACTTTAAAACAATGGCCCCCTAAACTGGGAAAGGTTTTTTTGTTTATTTTTGTTTTTTTGAGATTTCTAAGCTCCAGCCTGAGGTATTCTGATTCAATATGTCTGGGCAAGACAGGAAAGCTCTGCTTCTCAAAATCCCCCCCAGGTAATTCTGAAAAGAGTTAATTTGGCAACTACAATTTTGTCCTCAATTTGTAGCTGCTTCTTATGTTTTATAACAAATATAAAATTTTCCTCTGACATTGGTCACAAGCACATTCAGAGAAAATTTATAAATATCTGTAGAGAACTACCTGTAACAATTTTCTGCAAGAAATTTTGAAACATTATATCAATGATAGAGCTAAGACACTGCAAGAAGATGGTGAAAAGTGAGTGGAGTTACCCTTAGGAGGAAATTGTTTTCTGTTTTGTTTATAGTCATTCACTGGTCAACAGAGACTATCAGAACAGTTGTCATCACTAAATAAAACATGGAAGATCTCTATATAACAAAAAGGTGGCTACATAGTTAATCAGCATTATTGAGAAAATGTTTCTCACAGGCTTAAATGAAAAGTATAAAATAAACTGCACAGTTTCCTGTAGAAATTCAAAGATTTTCATGCCTCTGGAGTTTACCACAAATAAGACAAAAAAGTTAACCAAAACCACTATTATAGAAAAATAAATTATATTAACTCCAAAAGTATAAGTGTAAAATAGGTACAACTTCATCTTTTGGGGGGGTTAAAGCATATATAGATTTTACATTCTATTCATTCTATGCAGAATAGTTAATTATGACAATGAGCTATAAAATGTTCAGTACCAAGAATCAACACCACTTCTTCCAAACTTAATGCAAAACCACATTTGTTTTTTCTAGGAGTCCTAGAGTCTGTAGCCACTGCAGAATGTCTTTATGTGCTTTGGTTATCTTCTTGGCAGACACCTATCATGAGCTTGATGGTTGGTGTTGACGTGCTTCCAGGCAACTGTGTTGTATGCTGGGAAGTCTTATATAGATGAATATAACTGTTCCATTACATTCTAGGAGACATAGCTTAAGTTCTCCTTGAAATATTGTACAAGATATCATATGGGCAGTCTATAACCTAAATCAGCCAGGGTGCTACTCCAAATATCACCACAGGAGGCTGGAATGTAATTAAATACAATATCTAATTACTTAATGTGACATGAACTTGAAAAGAAGAACTTGACTACCTTTGTCAGTAAGGAGTTTCATGATTGCTCCCATGCATTCTTGAAAAGTTCAAACCCCATGTGAGAGAGATGGGTGATATATAAACCACTTGTATTGGCTGTTCTGGTGATTTTATGTTTGGTTCAAGTTTGTTTCAGAAGAGGTAACATAATACAAACCACACAGATTCTAGCAGTTTCATAGCCATCTTTAATAACGTTATCTATTTTGCAATTTGCATTAAAGCTTCCATTTCAAAGATATGAAATTATTTTTCTGTTGCTACCATACAATTAAGAATAGTGAATTGAGTAACATCCAAAGTAAAATACAACTTATGCAGAAATATCCAAAAAGTACTGAACATTCTGGCTAGTGATGGGGATCTTCCCGAAGCTCTCCTTACATTTAATCACACTTGGAGCCATGCCTACTTCCTGTTATCTCTTCTAGATACTTATCACCTTGACTGTAAAAAGATAAACGTTTTCATCTTCAGCATTTTCATCCTTGAAAAATCAGGCAATTCCTGAAGACTCGATTATAGTAGCTCTGTAACTGTTGAGCTGATGGTGCTCTGAGATTATCTAAAAGAAAACATTTCTGTAATTATCTTCTCCAGTCTATCAGGCAGCCCTTGCCTCAGAAATGGGAATGAAGTCTCACCTTCCATGGATCTGATGGTCAGAGAAGAAGCATGAGTACAAGTCCAATGGACTGGATAGTACACTGGGTACAGGGCCAGAAGGAAGAATACAAGTTGCTGGGGCCATCTCTTGGGCAGAGAGATTCAGAAGGCACAGCCTGGCGGCACCTCCAAGGTCCCTGCAGCTGCCATGTCAGCAACCTGCCCCTGCAGCCCAAGCCCCAGAGGTTTGGTTGCTGTCCATTTTCAACTAAGAACGTGTCCAGGAGATGAGCTTATGCTGAAGTATTTTGGCGTGAGCTATATGCCTCATTTTCAGAGTCAGGGAAGGTGTTTATTTTCCCCAAAACATGAATTCTTAGCAGAGAGAATCCTAAAATGAAAACCAGTACTATTACCAAAAGACAAGGGAATAGATGAGAGGTTAAAACAATTTATGCCAAAATGAGGAACTGATTTGCAATTGGGCTGAATATAGAGTAGGGGCTAATCATAAAACAGTTTTATTTTTCTCCTACCAGTGCCTGAAAACACACTCTGTAGTATCTAGCTTATCTCCCTCTGGAGAGCATCTTGGTCAGACGTCCATCCACTCTGTTACTATATCAGGGCAGTCCAAGTCAAAGGTTCAACTTCAGCCTGACCTACTGCTCTTCCCCTCTTGATCTGCTCAGCCTGACAATGGCTTGTAGACTTACCTGTGGGAGAGGGAGGTATCATCTTGATTTTATTTTCTATTTAATTAAGTTTTCTACTCCTTTCCCCACTGCTCTTATGCTTCTGACCATCTGGAATTGGGAGCATTGGAAGAAGGTCTTGGAGGAAGAAAGGCAAATGCTTTATGTGTCTAGTTTGTTTGTTTGTTTAATGTGGCTCTTGTTGCCCTTCATCATGGGCACTGTCGAAAAGTTGACTTTCTTTTTCAAAGTCCATTTTTGTGTTTGGAACATCCTCCTTCCCTGCTCCTCTGCAGGGATCTTCACACCGTCCTCTTCCTTGACTCTTTGATGTATCCCCTGCACAATCACATGCATCCTCTTCCATCTCTTGTCCGGCAAACAAGAGATGGCAGAAAAACCTAGCATCTTTTTGCTAAAGCCCTTCACATCATTGGCCAGCCCTCTTGGGTGAGTTGCTTTTAAGACTGCCAAGTCTCTGATAGTACTTAGCCCTTGCTTAGTTTTCTTGCCTTATCTGGCTATAATAAGATGACTTCAGCCAATCTTCTACCTTCAAAATTATGCAGGCAGGAGATAGCCACCAACTTCTTGGTTGGCTTAAAACTCACATTTCTGGGATTTTGCATTTATTTAGAACTCTTTTGCATTTATCTCCAGTGGCAGCATAAGGACTAAGATTTGCAGCTCAACAAGCATCCAGTCCAGAAATAGGATGCCTTCCCTCCTTCTTGTAGGTAGCCCAAGTTTTGGGAGTGATTCTCTTGGGATCCCTTCACTCAGCTTTAGTTAATGGGAAGGGAAAGGAGCATTCCCCTCCCCTACCTGGAAGGAGGGGAAAATTCACAACCTCTTATTCCTGTAAGTATCTTCCAAACCAGGTTTTCTCAGTGTCTCCAGTCTAATCTAAATATTGTTTGGAGATAAGTAGTGATAGTGCCTACACTGGTTGTAGCAGTCTTTAGAATGCAGAGGTTCATGCTACACATTCTCAGCTAAAGAATTTTAGGCTAAATTCTGAGACAATAGCAGTTTAAATAAGAAAAGTAGAATAGGGGATAAATTTTCTGATTTATTCTGCCACCCACTTAGTATTACAATAGCCAAACTAGAGAGCTTAATATTCTTTTCCCTACCATGCCCATTTTTCTATTGGCAGATTTTAAAAAAAGGTGGACCGAGAGAAGGCTAAAAGGAATGAGGAGTACTAAATATATAACTGCTCCTATTATCCTACCTTCTGAGATTCAAGACTCTTGGTTCATGAAAGGTTAACCACATTCTGTGATAGCAATATAGAACATGTGTGATTTCCTTTTATCTAAAAATAGAGTTTTCTAAAGAATGTAGAACTATATTATTATTTTACTATTTAATCCTGTGCTCAGTGAGATTCTAAAAACCTGAGAACTTTCTCAACACAGGAAACATAAATCAAGGGCTTACATTTAATATCCCACAAAGCAGAAATAATCCTACACACACACACACAAAAGAAAAAAAGAAAAAGCACTCTTATAGATGTAGTACATTAAGCAGATGCACATAGTATTTCTCTTCAATGTGAGCCATTGAACGGGTGGGAACCATGATTTAATAAGCTTTGTTTTAAATCATCATTAGATAGAAGACACCAAAAGCAAATGTGCAATCTTATCAAATACAGCAACAGAACTTGAGCTTAGCCATTCAATACTAGAGGCACTGAAACTCATAGAATATAATTCCATTTTGATTATGTGCACAGATAAACCAATGTAAAATTGTTTTCAATTTATACAGATAAAATAGATTTTCTTTTAGGTGGAACTCATCCCAATGATGAAATAACATTTAATAAAGAAGAGAAAGGGCTTCGCTGGTGGTGCAGTGGTTAAGAACCCGCCTGCCAATGCAGGGGACACGGGTTCGAGCCCTGGTCCAGAAAGATCCCACATGCTGTGGAGCAACTAAGCTCGTGCACCACAACTACTGAAGCCCAGTGCCTACAGCCTGTGCTCTACAACAAGAAAAGCCACACAATGAAAAGCCCGTGCACCGCAGCGAAGAGTAGCCCCCGCTTGCCACAACTAGAGAAAGCCCGCGTGCAACAACAAAGACCACAAAGACCCAACGCAGCCAAAAATAAATAAATTAAATAAATAATTTTTTTTAAAAAGGAGAGAAAGAAAGATTTAAATACTATTATGCCTGAATAGAGGAACTAAATGTAATCTAATAAATTATTTATTAAGAAGAAACTGGTAATTAAAATAAAACTCCAAACCCAATATGCTTTTTAAATATTAGCTGCTTTTAAAATAGTGTGTGTCCTGGGAATATTTTGCATTCAGATATTTTTAATATTAATAATATTTAATTATTTTTTAAGATCATTGACTATTATGACAAGAAAAATGATATGATTCACATTACGGTGTTTATGAAAATTAAAAATATAGTGATTACTGGAACACATCCTTTATTTTTATGGAGAAATTCATTATTCCCTAATGCATCTGGAATGCAAAAAAAAAAAAAAAAGGTTTTTCTTTTCTAATTAATTAAGTCAAGGGTTAGAATTTCTTTACTTTGCTCAGTTTGTAGAGATGGAATAAGGCTCTTAAATTAAATGTCCCCAGAAATAGAAAAAGAGTTGAATTATCAGATAATCATAAAAACAAGCTCCAAAAAGAGATTGTACAGTTAATAGTCTAATCATTTTGATGAAGAGTGCACTTAATTCTTAACCACATTTCTACAGTGATGACAACTAATGGAAAAGCAATTACCATGTTAGAATTATTCCTTCACTTGCTGAGTCTGACCCTTTATGTTTCCATAGGGAATCCAATGGGGTTTGTGATAAATTGAGGTGGGCAAGTACACTAACTTTCTTTGAAGCTAATTGTATTGCCTCATTTACCAGCATCTAGCACAATAATTATCTGACCAAGCATTCTTTGTTATGAGCAATATGTACAAAATGTGGGCGATCAATAATAACTGGAAAACCAAACTGGCAAAAAGAAATCATTATACATGAGTTGGAGTTATACTCAATTGCATAATAAAGTATTTCTACAATAAAACTTGTGTTAGTACAAAGTTCTGTACAAATATGAAGTTGTACTGTAGTGATAACATTTCAGAAAATCAGAAGAAAATGTATCGTTATTTTTTAATGTTAAATAATAAAGCAACCCTCCCCATGTAATGATATGAGTTTTCAAACACATATGGAATCAATTCCTCCTTAACACTGTGTAGAACATTTCTTGAATAGTAACTGTTCCTAAAGAACAGTTCATAAGACAGAAAATCAGAAATCAAATTGCCATATATATGGAATAAAAAAGACTTGCTTGCTCTCCTTTTTCTGTATTTCTGGGGGATTTGAGTGGGGATGAGGGTACCTATGTATGAAGCTTGAAAATGAAGAGGGGGATTTTCCATAATCCAGGCTGACTCCATATTAGAATAGTAGATGTGAACTTTTGTAATAAATTAAAAGTAGGAAGGATAAAGTTATATTTTGTTAGCATAAGAACATAAACAATCATCCCAACCAATGTCATCAGGCAGTATGAAGCTCACATTATTTGGGGGATATTTGATCCTATGACTAAACTCATTTTTTATCCCCCTTATCCATTCATTGAGATTCTAAACTCTCCTGGAAAACATCCAAAACTAGGAAATAAAACAAGACAGATACGTAATAGAACAAAACGATTGACAGTCTCAAAAGCCTGGAGGGCAGGAGGCAGATTCCAGACCAAGATGCCTAGGGCAGCATGGGAAGAAAGAAGTGATTGGAAAGAGGGTGATTTGAGGTGCTGTGCCAGTGATGGTGACTGTAAATCTGTCATGCCCACTGAGGAACAACTGGGCTGAGAAATAGGATATTTCTCTCATCCTTCACGTTTTCTACCCAAAGTGGATTCTTTTTAAACTGCACAAAGCAATGTGAAACTGAAACAATGAATAGTGAATGAATACTGAATAAATAAATAGAATAATGTATTTTTCTAGAATCCGTGTGTGACAGTATATTAAGAACTCTCACATTAAGGAATTGCCTGTGATTGGAAACATAATTTATTCTTTTTCTCTTTCTATCCGTATAAAAGCAGCTCAAGGTTGTTCTTACTGGAACTCTTAGCACCAGTGTGTGTGTGTGTGTGCGCGCGCGCGCACGTCAAGAGAAACAGGATGCCATAAACTATTGTCAAGTCACTTCACATGAATTATTCTCAGGCCTTTCTTTCTCTCCCAAATCCACTGACTTGAGGCTGTGAACAGCCTTTATTTACACCCCTAAAAACGTGAGGAAAGTCACCCTCTAGGAGTTGAACCAAAACCTAGTGAAGCATCTGGAGACTGAGATATTGAATTAACTTCTGATTTTCTAGTTCAAAACATTTTTTATGATTTCATTTGGCCAGCTCCAAATGGCACATCAAACACTATGCCTTTATTTTTACTTTAGCTTAGAAACATTTTTTTTTTGGTCAATTACTAGTCCGTGAGCTCTTTGTGAAATTATTGGGTTAATGTTCTGATTACTTCACATATAATTCAGTGACTTTTTATGGATGGAGAAGGGAAAAATAACCCCACTCAACAAAGGGTTCTTTTTTTTTTTTTTAGTGATTAGCTTTCACATGGCAGCATCCTTCTTGAGTTATACCAAAACAAACAAACAAAAGAAGGTTTTTGTTTGTTAGTTTTGGAGTCTCACTCTTCTGTTAAAAATTTTAAAACTGTCAACATTAATTCATGATGCATATGAATCTATTATTGGTGAGTACCTGAACAGTCTCAGAGTATAAGACACAGCTAGCTCCGTCTCTGAAGTATCAGTTACCCGTGGTTAAGACAAGTACATTGGGGTCAAGTGAACCTGGATTCAAGTGAAAGTTTCACCATTAACATCAAGTACAATGTTGGGTAAACTCTAAGCCTCATTTTTTTTCACTTGTAAAATGAGAATACAACATCAGCCTTGTCAAGATGTTGTAAAGGTAAAAAAAAAAGTCTTTTAATTAATTTCTCTGGTAACTTTTGCAAGGTCACCTGCTCTCATTTGTACAGACTCTTAGCTCAAAACATCGTAAATAGAAAATGCTTTCTGAAAGAGTGTATGTGAAGGGAAAGAAATTTAGTGTATGAACTTGAGAAGTTGGTGATGGAATTTTTATATGTGTTTGTATTACCAGTTCTCTGGATTGCCTTTCTTCATTAAAACAGTTTCATTTCCATTATGTCTTAAAGCATTTCCTTAGAATTTCTAATCTAAGCCGGGCATGATTTGCTAGCACTTATATTCATTTTTGCCTTTATTTTCCTAATTTTTTGTGGAAACTTGGGAGAAGAAGGGGGATATTTGGGTGATATTACTCTGCCATGTTGAGCTAGAAGTCTCAATTTATTTTCTAAATTAGGTAACATATATCTGTCCATTTCCTTGGATTTTGAGTACAGTTGTAATTTCAATTATTCCCTGCCCTTGAAAGCTATCAGAGCTTGCAAACAAGATGACAAGACTTCACAAAGAAGACCCTCTGTGGTAGGCTCCTATGTTTCATGAAATTTACCCATCTTGCCAGAAATAAATTGTGGGGTTTTTTTCAAAAATGGAATCCAATGCATATATAAGGATATATTTTAGCAGTTAAACCTCCAATTGATAAAATATGGATGTTTGATCATTAAAAGTTGAATGATGGACATGCATTCCAAGAGGAGATTTACCAGGTAAAAAACAAATCTTTAACGATAATAATAATAATATCAGTAGCCTTAATTATCCCTTCGTAATCAACTATACTCCAATAAAACTTTTTTTAAATTCCTTTTTTTAGTCCTGGAATTCTATCCTTTCAGATTCTAATAAGTAATCAATACAATTGATCAGCAGTCCAAATTTCCATAAATGTATTTAATGCCTCATATGTCTAAGTCTTTGTGCTAGACAGTATGAAGAATATAAATAGGAAAGATGTAGCTCTTGTGTGTATAGAGTTTACAGTCAAAGTCATAGAGCTGGGTATACCAAATGCAGTACTTCATAAAAGGAGGAATTAATAAATACTGAATGCATATTTACTCCCAAAGCCATTGTTCTCTCTCTATTTCACTGAAATGAATATAGGGGAAGAAATGAGCCAAGAATTCATGGAAACTGAGACAAATGCAATAGGTAGAGATGCAAGACACAGAAGTGTGTAGAGAAATAGGTTGTATAGGTGTATCCGGGCAGGAATCTGAAGACCATTATAGAATGAGAGGGACACCTGCTGACTGTAGGACAATCAGGCTTGTCTTTGAACTGCTTCTAACTTCTAACTTCCTTCCCTGTGAAAGGGAATATACACTCTTTAAAAGATCAATGTTACACCTTAAATATACATATATGTAGCATTTGAGCTCTAGGAATAATACCTTAGTGTGCCATTTTATGCTGTAAGAGCCATAAATGTTTTGAACTTGACTCAGAGGTGAAAAGGCTCTCCAGAGAAGCTTTTAAATGTTCAGAGTTGAAGACATGTTTTCCTCTCTCTAAAAGTGAACAAAAATCCCAAGGGAGAGAAACCAAAATAAACAAATCAGTAGGAGGGTGGGAAAAATAGTGGACCAGCTGGTAAGATGGTGTTAGGAACATGGCAGTTTGATAAATTCAATTTTCTGAGCAGACACAAGAGAGAGTAAGAACGAATGGAGCAGGCCAGGGAGAGCAAGCTTCAAGAGCTATTATAAAAAAAAAATATAAGCAGAGGAGTGTTTATTATAAAACTAATGGAGCTTAATTTTAAAGGTTCTTTTTTTCTGTTGTCTCCTTCCAGGGGCCTGGGAGGGTCTCTAACGATGTGTTTATGTGATAATGTATCTTGAAAAATTTAGAAAGCAAAATAAGTTATTTTAACCAAAGTTAGTTAAGATCACTGTCTCTTTCCTCTCCAATTTATGCTCTGTGACAGGTCCCTTCCTATCAATTCAGGAAGCTTCAGTATGGCCTCAATTGTTACTGGGATCTAGCTAGAGGTAGGCTGAGTTGCAGATTTTTATTTTAGAAGGATAGTATCTGATTCTCAGTTACTTCTTTGTAATCAGTTAACTTATTTCTAGCCCTCTTGCTATAGCAATTACATCCAGCATCTTCAACCACCTATTGAACCAACTGAGTTTTGTTTCCAATTTTTTTTTATAATTTTTATTGGAGTATAGTTGATTTACAATGTTGTGTTAGCTTCAGGTGTACAGTAAAGTGAATCAGTTATACATATACATATGTCCACTCTTTTTTAGATTCTTTTCCCAGATAGGTCATTACAGAGTATTGAGTAGAGTTCCCTGTGTTATACAATATGTCCTTATTAGTTATCTATTTTATATATAGTAGTGTGTGTATCTCAATCCCATTCTCTCAATTTATCCCTCCCTCCCCACAATTCCCCCCTGGTAACCATAAGTTTGTTTTCTACATTTGTGACTCTATTTCTGTTTTGTAAATAAGTTCATTTGTACCATTATTTTTAGATTCCACATATAAGCGATATCATATGGTATTTGTCTTTCTCTGTCTGACTTACTTCACTCAATATGACAATCTCTAGGTCTATCTATGTTGCTGCAAATGGCATTATTTCATTCTTTTTTATGGCCAAGTAATATTGTATTTAAAATTTTATTTTATTTTGCTTGAAAAGGGTCCCCAGAATTGTATAAGCTTCATGACCCACAAAACCCTGGATGAAACATAATTTTTGTAATGGAGATGTTGATCACTGACTTGGAGGCAGAAAAGAGATCCCAAGAAATACATGTGGTAAATAAACTGATATAACATGAGAGTATTAATAACTCTGGGTTGGGAATGAGGAGACCTAATCTCCTACCTCAGAACTGTTTAATAGTCATAATAATTTCATATAACAGGAATAATAATTTCATCTCTTCTGTAGTATCTGTAAAAAGGAAACGGTTAATCCAACTCATGATTCCCAAACACCCGTCCTTGAATTGGTAATAAAGTTTGAATTCATAATAACATTTTTAAGGACAACTCATTCATTCACACCTGACTAGAATGGTCATTGAATATCTACAATATGTCAGAGACTGCTAGGTACCAGGAACACATGGACTCTGCCTTCCTGTAGCCGAGAGCCTAGTTTTTTTATTTTGTTTTGTTCTTTGTTGGTGGAGCTGGAGTGTGGAATCATTAAACAAATAATCATGGAAATCCATACAAAATTACATATTGTGTTTAAGTACTGTGACAATAACATAGATGCAGGAGTGTAAAATAATTAACTTCTGAAAGAGATTATTTAAGGCTTCTCTAAGAAAGTGTCATTTAAACTGAAATATGGATAAGCAGGAGGCAAGTAATGACAATGAGATTAACAGAGGAGACGGAGAGTTTATCAGGCAACTGGCAAAGCACAAACAACATCTTGAAGCGGGACAGAAACACAGCTCAAGAAAGCAGTGGTCTCCACATTTTATTTTGATCATGTATAATCGGATTAAAAAATTTGACTACACTACGATATATGTTTGTTACTTATTTATTCATAAATAGTATACACACACTATAGTTTTTATATTTTGTGTATAATACAAAAATAACAAAAATATAAATGTTTAAATATCAACATGAATGGTACAGAAACCTTTCCACCTTAGCACTACTAATTTGTAATTTAATTAAGCACTGTTAATCAAGTGATGTGACTAGATTATGCACCTTTACTTTTGAAAATCTTGGCTTAATGCTTTGTAATATAGTAATTAAAAGTCTTTGTTCTATGGCCAGTTTATTTTGAAGACTAATTTTAATGGCTTTAAATTATAGCTTTAAAACGTAATAATCCACAAAAGAGCAAATCTAAATAAGAAAATTGCATGGTTAGCTAAACTTACCAAATTATGACTTTGGTTTTTCAACACATTAACCAAGTAAGAAAGTTTTTATTAAAAATTGCCCAGCAAATTACAATTTTTTGGCATCAGTTCCGGGTAAACTAATCAGAGTGTTTTTCAGTTTTTAACAAAGGAATCTGAAATCCACAGAATTCTTTATTAAAAAATTCTAAGAGATATGAAACCTTGTTTCCATGGACATGAAGTGTGCAGAGATGAGAACATTTATAGATGATGCAATCACACAACTTTCAGCCTGTATATCGTAATGATGGAAAGAAACACTTCCACATATTTGTCTTCCAAAAAGCTCTATCCGTAAAAAGAGTTTCTTTAAAAGAAAGTATCATTAGCTCTTTCACTTGTTAAAGTTATCACGGTTACCTCAAATAGATTAGGCAATTTTAGTTCCAAAAAAATAACTAGTAGGTTTGAAATTGAAAAGAGTCATATGACAGAAAAGATAAGCTCATTTTCTGAAAAGGAAAACTTCAGAATTTGTCTTTAAGTACAACAGTTCTTCGAAGAATTTTACCATTGTTAACCAGCAAAACTTTGGACATTAGAGATTTTTATAGTTGTGGCTCATCTTATTTCCAAAGGATTATAAACACTCTATTCTATAAAGCATTGTTTTTAAAAGCCACTTCAGTTTAACCTTAGTAAAAGAGTAAAACTATTTTTAAAAGAAAGCCTGTGTTACATGAACTGCAGTGCTTTAAAATACTCTGAAAGGTGACAGAATAGCAAGGGTGAACCCATTTAGCAATCCAAGTTTTCAAGCACCCACTCTTTCCCAGAGAGCTCCTCCATTCTCTGTGATGGTTCACCTTCTGACAAAAGTAACAAGCAAGTAATTCTTATTGAAAATAGCAGTGAAGTCCACTTTTATAATTTTGTACATGAATATTAAAATAAATCATAATACTTTCTCTATTACCTCAATGCAATATTATCTTGGGGCCCCTTTTGTCTTTCTTTACCTCACTTTGTAAACTCCTACTTTAGAGGAACCAAAACAAAGTCAAGGAGGCTGGAGGGCAAAAAGCAAGGTGAGTGAGAGACAATGCAGGGGCCAGATCCTGCAGGACCTTGGGGAGCATGTTCAAGGTCACCTCATGAACAATAGAAACCGCAATCAACTATATGGTGGAATTTTTTGGAAGTGGAAATGTATTTACCAGATCATCCTCTATTCTCTGGTTGTATCATCATTAGTATTAGAGTTTGGTGTTAACTTTTTCAAATAGGTTATAATCATGGTATTTTCTTTTAAATTTTATTTTATTGTGATAAAAACACAACATTAGACCTACTCTCTCCATAAATTTTTAAGTGTCATTATTGTTGACTATAGGTATAAAGTTATAAGGCAGAGCTCTATAGCTTATTCATCTTACTGACTGAAACTTTATGCCGCATTGATTAGTAACTCCCTAATTCTCCCTTCCCACAGCCCCTGGCAACCACCATGCCACTCTTCGATTCTATGAATTTGACTATTTTAGATACCTCATGTAAGTGGGATCATGCCATATTTGCTTTTTGGTAACTGGCTTATTTCACTTAGCATAATGTCCATACACCACATTTTCTTTATTCATTCATCTTTTTTTAATGTGTTTGATTCCATGAAAAGCTGTCCAGTCTTGTTTTCTTCCACCTCAATGATTGTTGCTATTGTTTTAAAATTTTAATGGTCTGTGTAATTCAAATGTCTGAGAACCACTGGTCTATATAAGATCTATGATCACTTTACATAAAATCTATGGTCACTTTAGTCTCTAGAATTCTGGGATTATATACTTGAAGAAAAAGATGGAAGTCCATTATGAAAACAAGCCAGGGCATTTTTGTTATTGTTTAAGAATAGAAATAAACTGTCTTTGTATAAAATGGTTACCTATAATTAAAGATGCCACAGAGATGTGTCCCAAGGGTTTGGACAACCCATAGATTATATAGCTCTTTCCAGTCAGTTTCCTACCAGCTATTATACTGGATATATTATTAAGCATCCTTCAGCAAGTGTGCTGATAATTACTGGAAGATTTTAGAAAACCATAAAGTAACTATATACAGGCACTCTTCAGAGATATTGCAGTTTAAGTTCCAGACCACCACATAAAAGCAAGTATCGCAATAAAGTGAGTCACCAAATTACTTTTTTGTTTCCCAATGCATTTAAAAGTTATGTTTTACACTATATTGTAATCTATGAGTGTGCAATAGAATCATATCTAAAAGATGATGTGCATACCTTAATTTAGACATATGTTATTACAAACAATGCTAACCATCATCTGAGCTTTCAGCAGGTCATATTCTTTTTGCTGGTAGAGGGTCTTGGCTCATTGTAGATGGCTACTGACTGATCAGGGTGGTGGCTACTGAAGGCTGAGGTGGCCGTGGTAATTTCTTAAAATAAGACAACAAAAACTTTGCCACGTGGATTTGACTCTGCCATTCACGAATGATTTCGCTCTAGCATTCAAGGCTGTTTGATAACATTTTATCCACAGCAGAAGTTCTTTCAAAATTGGAGTCAGTCTTCTCAAGCCCTGCCACTGCTTTATCAACTAAGTTTATATAATATCCTAAATCCTTTGTTGTCATTTCAATAATCTACACAGCATCTTTATGAGTAGTCTCCATCTCAAGAAACCACTTTCTTTGCTCATCCATAAAAAGCAACTCCTCATTCCTTAAAGCGTTATCATGAGATTGCAGCAATTCAGTCACACTGAATTAGACTCCACTTCTAATTCTAGGTCTCTTGCTATGTCTACCACATCTGCAGTTACTTCCTTCACTGAAGTCTTAAACCCTTCAAAGTCACCCGTGAGGGTTGGAATATACTTCTTCTAAACTCTTGTTAATGTTGTTATTTTGAGCTCTCCCTATGAATCACAAATGTTCTTAATGGCATCTAGAATGGTAAATCCTTTACTTTTCAATGACTCTGCCCCGATCCATCAGAGGAATCACTGTCTATGGCAGCTGCAGCCTTATGAAGTGTATTTCTTCAATAAAAAGTCATGAAGTCAAAATGACTCTGATCCATGGGCTGCAGAATGGCTGTTGTGTTAGCAGGCATGAAAACAACATTAATCTCATTGATCTCATTGTAATTTCCATCAGAGCTCTTGGGTGACTGGGTACATTGTCAATGGGCAGTAATATTTTGAAAGGAATCTTTTTTTCTGAGCAGTAGGTCTCTCAAGAGTAGGCTTAAAATATTCATTAAACCATGCTGTCAACATGTATGCTGTCATCCAGGCTTTGTTGTTCTTTATAGAGGACAGTCAGAATTCAGATTCAACATCATTCTTAAAGGCCCTAGGATTTTCAGGATGGTAAGTGAACACTGGCTTCAATTTAAAGTCACCAGCTGCATTAGCCCCTAACAATAGAGTCAGTCTGTCCTTTGAAGCTTTGAAGCCAGGCATTGACTTTGCTAGCTATCAAAGTCCTAGATAGCATCTTATTCCAATATAAGGCTGTTTTGTCTACAAGATGTTGTTTAGTGCAGCCACCTTCATTAACACTCTTAGCTGGATCTTCTGTATAATTTGCTGTAGCTCCTACATCAGCACTTGCTGCTTCACCTTGCACTTTCATGTTCTGGAGATGGCTTCTTCCCTTAAACCTCATGAACCAAACTCTGCTGGCTTCAAACTCTTCTTCTGCAGCTTCCTCACCTCTCTTAGCCTTGAATTGAAGAGTCAAGGCCTTGCTCTGGATTAGGCTTGGCTTAAGGGAATGTGGCTTGTTTAATCTTCTAGCCACACCACTAAAATTTCTCCATATCACTAATAAGCCGATCTCACTTTCTTATCATTCCTGTGTTCACTGGAGTAGCACTTTTAAGTTCCTTCAAGAACTTTTCTTTGCATTCACAACTTGGCTTACTGTTTGGAGCAAGAGGCTTAGCTTTCAGCCTGTCTCGGCTTTTGACATGCCTTCCTCAATAAGCTTAGTCATTTCTACCTTTTGATTTAAAGTGAGAGACATGCAACCCTTCCTTTCACTTGAACACTTGGAGGCCATTGTAGGGTTATTAATTGACCCAATTTCAATACTGTTGTGCTTCAGGGAATGGGAGACCCCAGGAGAGGGAGAGAGTTGGGGCAATGGCCGGTTGGTGAAGCAGTCAGAATACACATATTTGTTGATATAGTTCGTGCTTGTGGCACCCCACCCCAAACAATTACAATAGTAACATCAAAGATCGCTGATCACAGATCACCATAACAAATACAAAAATTTAGAAATATTGCAAGAATTACCAAAATGTGACATGGAGACATGAAGTGAGCAAACTGTTGGAAAAATGGTGCCAATAGATTTGCTAGACACAGAGTTGCCACAAACCTTCAATTAGTATAAAACACAATCTCTGCAAAGTACGATAAAGTGAAGCACAATAAAACAAGGTATGCCTGTAACATACTCTAGAAAAAAAATGGAAACATCAAATACATTTTTCAGGTTTCCAAAAATGTATTATTTTAGAAGTAAGAAGTCCTTAGAATTGAATGAAAGCTAGACTTATTTTTTGCACATTTATTGTCATATAGACACATCCTAGATGGTAATGATTTTGTAAAATATAAATCTGTAAATGGCAATCATTCTGTAAAATATAGATCTTATTCTCTGGCTTTATCCATGAAAATAAAATCCCAAACTTGCATGAAACTTGTTTTTATCATAGCTGATACTTATCAAATTGCCAAGAGAAGCAAAAAAATTAAAATAAACATAAATAAAAAACTAAAATGTTTGACTGGTTTTTGTTTCAATATGGTACTTCTCAGAATAAACTTAAATGTTTTCTTCCATCTCTCAGGCAGGAAAGATTTCACTTACACAAAGCTAGAATGAGGTCTCATGCTATTCAGACCTCATTATTTTTACCAAGTTATCTGTGACATCTGTGATATGTACTTATCTAAATGATATCAGAGATAATTAAAAGCAAGCTTCACTTGTCAGAAAAGATATTCAAGGTAAAATGTTTCATGACGTCATTTTCATTTTACAGAAACAAATATAGGAACCAATATGAACTGTCTTTATTTTTTATGAGTGCCTATGTTTATATTAAACTGTGATTTTCACAAAGCTTTTCACAGTTCCCATCACAGATTTTCCACAAACTGTGTCATGACTAAAATATAAACCCTTAAAATTTTAGAAGGAGCACAAATCTGTGGTGCAAAGAAATTTTTAAAAAGATAAAGGTGTGTATTATTACCAGGTACACTAATAAAGATATGATAGGCCATATCTGGACAAATAGCTAAAAACCCAGAGTAAGTTGTGAACCTACTAATGCATTCCATTCCAACTTTCATTTTTTAAAAAGCCATAAAAGAGCAAAACACTTTTTGTCTCCTATCCAATCATGGACTCAGAAAACAGTATTTGTTAACTTTAGTAATAAAATACTTTAAACATGTTAAATAAAAATTCCTTTAAAATATTTAGTATTTTAGAAGTAGTAATATGTGTTTGATTGGCATACAGTTGAAAATCTTAAATTCTGTTACAAAAAAGTCCTTGAATGCTATACTTTTTCCAATGAGTTTGTAAACACAGTAGAATATAAGCATTAGTTTTTAGGGGAAATGAATACATTTTTTTCTTAACATCACTAATGCAACTAACTAAATTCAAATTACCCAGTTCATGGATTATCCTCAGTGTTAAATGTTCCATTTCACAGGGAGATGAGTTATTAATCTACTCAGTGTTAAACTCCATAGTTCTCTTTAACCTAAATTTCCCTTTTTAATTGAATGTTTCAAGACATTATAAATATATAGCTAAATATGTGGATATGAACAAGTATATCTATGAAAAATTATCTAATAAGCAAATCTCAAATTCTGTAGCATTTCATATTTTACATTTTTAAAAATTCAGATCCACAATGACAAAGTCTTACAATTATATGAAGCTGGGACTGGCACTAAAGGGAAGTTATGGAAATTAAGGAACAGAAATAATTTTTACCAAGGAGAACAGACATTTAACTGCTGAGTTTTTAAATAGTTTTTATAGTCTTAATATAAAACTGATCTTGTCCTGGGATCATCATATTTTTCCCAAATGTTTAGGGATATTCTCCATCTAGTTCCAAACAATACTAAAGTTTTCCTTCCATTTGGTTATATTGATCTTCATTGCTTCTGAGGACAGTATTTTGAAGTACAATTGAGTGAGCAATGCTGCTTGAGGACTAGAAAATTGCTTAGTAGTAAATTAAGTCTTATTCAAAGCCAAGGAATTTTAGCAATAAATAGGTTAAATTTCCATTCTTGATTATGCAGGCATTTGAAACAACCAATATTGATGCCTGTAAATACAATGTATTACCAGTAATTGTTAATGAAGTTGGATATACAGGCTATATAATTTATAATAATATAATCTTGGAATTCAATCCCAGTAGAGAAATACTGAGGGCACTTACCAACAGATGTATGATGCCTCTCTTGTTCTGGGAATCGAAGAGCCTGTTAAGTTCGGTCCATGTTTTAAAGAATAAATCTCACCACTTAAATGTAACTCTCTCCTTAAAATCAAGAACAATATTTTAATTGCTAAGTCTAGTGACTTCTTATCGATTTTCCTCTTTTTTGGTCTCTCTAAAGGCTCTGGCCCTGTTGATCATTTCCTCCTTCTGGAAATTCTCCTGTCTTCCAGGATGTTACTGTCTTCTATTCCTTTTGCTTCTTTGATCATTCTTTCTCACTTTCCTTCATTATCACCTTTTCATCTATATCCCTATTGAATTATATTTTCCCTATTTTTCTTCCTTAGGCCTTAGTTCATGTGAGCTCTATACATTCCACTTGGTGTGTACATAAATGTGGAACTTTTAAGTTATAGGTACACATTTTATGGAATATACTACCTGAATATATTATAGATAATTCTAATTCAATAGACCCAAATCTTGCCACATTATGTGTTCTCAACAGCTCTTCTTCCTGAGAATTGATTAAAGACATTGCATCTAATAGGGTTTTATTACCTCTTTTTCTAGTTAATTGAAAAAAAAATATCTATGCTGTTTATCTCTAATCTTCCCAGACAATCTTATTTCCTGCAAAAAAAGTGATTTTTCTGGAATACAAATCTGACATTGTCACACATCTATTTAAAATATTTCAACTGTTCATCAAAATATAAAGGTGATTTCTGAAATCTTTAGCATGGAATTCAAGACTTTTCATAATGTAGGTCTACTTCTCTCCATTTCATTCATTCATTCATTTTTGCCATGTCTGTCATTCTGATAGGCACTAAAAATATGAGGTCATAAATAATATATTCAGTCCTTTCCCTCCTAGATCTTTTAGTGTCCCCCACTTCCAGTCTCCACTGTACCCACAGACTGTTCTACCTTTTAAAATGTCTTGATTTTTCATACATCATGCCTTTGTCCCTGAAATGTTTTCTTACTTGAGTGTCCTTTTATTCTTTGCCCATCTCACAGTATCTTACCTATCTTTAAAACTAACTGAAATTGCAGCATCTTGTTTCAAGCTATAATTTCTCTTATTTATAAGTTCCAATAGAATGTTCTCTAAACTATTGATTAACTGTAATTATTTAATATCATATAGAAGCTAATATATACTATTACTTTAATGTATAGTACTATCTATCATAGGAATTAATAGAAGGTCTTTGAAGTTAGTAAAATTCAGTCTCACATCCTGACTCTGTCCTTTATGGTACGTGTGATCCATTGTAGGAAAATTACTTAGGCTGTCTGTGCTTCTCTTTCTTGGTATATGAAAATGGCTCACTAGATCTAGTTATATATCTTGATCTAGATGCCTAATCTATGCCTCCATCTCTACAAAAAAAAATCCATTTACTTCTCTAATATGTCATTGGTCAATTCATTCTAATTAAGAAAGTAATTCTGATATGTAGATAATGTATACACTGTTGATTCAATGTATTTTATAAAATGCATACCAATACCCATATATGATTATACCCAGGACCCTGTCCTCAACATTGTCCACTTTTCTTTATTAAGGTACAGACATTCATAAGAATGGTTTGGTTAAATAATTGGCAGTCTTTATAATTAAATAGAACATGTGCTTATATAACATTTTAATCAATGACTACCTGACATTAGGCAAGTTATTTAGCTATTCAGAAATTTAGTATCCTAATTTCGAGAATGGAAAAGTAGTGTTATAGTCCTTTCCAGTTTTGAACACTCATTTCTGATTTTCCATAATCTATAGAACTCTGGTTACAAAAGTAGTACTGTATACTAGCAACTCTGATAGTGCTTCATTGATTTTAAAATTTGTATATGCTTTATCTATTTTACTCTAATGGTTTTGTGCGATAAGCAAGTGGTTACTATATCTTTTAAGGTGAGAAAACCAGTGATAATGCTTAAATGACACTGGCATGACACATAGTTAAAATGAGTTCTTCTGTTTTCCAGCCTAATGTTCCCTTTGCTACACTAGTAGTTTCCAGCCAGTGGGCTCAGGACTCCCTGTAGGTCTCAAAGCCCTGAGTTTTAGATTTCATAAGCCTTAGTAGAAGCATTCACTCAAATTGCAGTCATGTTATACAAGGGCCTAGGAATGTTTGTTTTAACACTTTGTTCTTTTCAATCATAAAAAATCTATCTATCCATCTATTTATCTACCATAGACATTTGCTTTATAATTTTATAACAAGTGTTATAATACAATTTGATACAAAATCAACAGACTAAGCATCCAAGCAGTTGAATAACCATCCCTCTGTTCTTCCTTCTACTTAGATATTCTGCCTCTTATCTATATCAAATTCCCCATGTGCAGAACAGAAAATAACAGCTACTCAATCAATTCTCCATGTTGAAATATACATATAAAAAAGGAAAATAGAACAATCCCAAAGTCCTATTTGGCCATTCATTTCAATCGTGTAATTTCTTTTTCAAACCTTATCTTATGCTGCTTAAAGCAGTAAGGATGGTATTTCATTATGTAAATTAAGGTTCTTACAGATTCTGAAAGTGCCAAAACCAGGCAAAGAACTGAAACGAGAGAAGCCATGGCAGGAAATTGAGCAGCCATGGGTTGTTAGTTAAACTGCAGAATGAGGCCATGCCAGGAGCATGCCTTCATGATGTTCTCATGTTCTCATGAATAAGGGTTTTCTGAGCTGTTGTTACACTATATTATAATTTCCTTCAGTAAGAATCTGCTTTTAATTTATCTTTATGTCCATTATATTCCATTACAGGACCTAGAGTAGGTACCTAATAAATGTTTTGGAGAAGCAGGGAGAATAGAGAATTACAGCTCTGCTGTTTACATGTGCGAATTTGGACAAAATACTAAATTATATCCATTGTAACATGATACTAATAATAGTTAATTCACAGGATTATTTTAATTATTAAATGTGCTTGGCATTTATTTAAAGCTCAGTAAATGTTAATTTCCCTTTCATTAACCTTGAATGAATTAAGGAATAATTGCTATTTTAGGCAGGACGAAACTACAGGAATAGAGTGAGGTCATGCTTTTAAAGACCTCAGATTACATACTTAAGAATTTCAACTTTTTTTTCTAAGAAATGAGAAAGTATTGTAATTGAACAGTGCCATACTTAAACTTATGATTTAGAAATAGTCCTTGGGCCTCAGTTAAAATTCAACTTGGAGAGTATCTACCCTCATAAAGATTCAGATAAGAGATTATGTGAGTTCTGGTTGGTGCAACAGCACTGGAGATGGAACACGTGGAGTGGATGGATAAGAAGCAAATTTTGGGTGCTATCTTGATAAGACTTGACAATGGGTTAAATGTAGAGATTGCTAGAAAAGAAGGATCTGAAGATGGCTCCAATATTTCTAGTTTGAAAAGCTAGATGAATGAATGTTATTTATATTCACAAAGATAAGAATGATTTATATGACTACATAATTAATGAAGGTTCATTGGAGAACAAATGATAATAATTAAGTATAAAAATATAACTATCATTCATTAGCACCTAAACTGCTACAAACTTTATCTCATTTAACCTTCATACTGCTCCTCTGAGATAGATGTTATTTCCATTTTACATGTGAGGAAAATGAGGCTCTGAGATACTGAGTGAGTAGTTCAAATTCACTGAGCTGAGCCAGAATTTGAGTACATGTCTTATTCTAAAGACTATGTCATTAAATTATATGCTACATTATGTGTCACTAAAGATTTGGGTAATTATCCTAATGAGGAAAAGCAAAGCATTTGGCATTATTTAGCCTAGGGAAGTAAAGACATGTTAATAGCACAAAGCATGTTTATAGAATACCAAAAAATGTCAATATCTTGGAGTTAGGTTGAGGTCAAAGCAATACAAGTAAGTTATTAAAAGAACTCACTAGGTCAAAGGACTGTAAGAAACTAGAATTAGAATTAAAATTAGAGAGGATGCAAAACATATCTTTGGAGAATGATGTATAAAAATGTAAAAAGTGTCCTAGCGGACTCACATTCTACGAATACTGCTCTGTAGGAAAATATAGGAGAAAATATATGGCTATTTTTTTCTTAGAAATTGTTTAATGCTATGTACATTTTGCTTAAAAACATGCAAAAGCTTGTTGTCCTATTAGACAGCAAAGAAGCAGCGCTTAGTAAAGAAAAAATTGCAGCAGCAAAATAAGTCAAAAGTGCTATGACTGGGAGGGATGTTCAAGATGGTGGAGGACTAAGACATGGAAGTCACCATCCTCCCCACAGGTACATCAGAAATACATCTACATGTGGAACAACCCCTGCAGAACACCTACTGAACGCTGGCAGAAGACCTCAGACCTCCCAAAAGGCAAGAAACTCCCCCACGTACCTGGGTAGGGCAAAAGAAAAAAGAAAAAACAGAGACAAAAGGATAGGGATGGGACTTGCACCAGTGGGAGAGAGTGGTGAAGGAGGAAAATTTTCCACACACTAGGAAGTGCCTTCACTGGTGGAGATGGGGGCGTGGTGGAGGGGGAAACTTTGGAGCCATGGAGGAGAGCGCAGCAACAGGGGTGCGGAGGGCAAAGCGGAAAGATTTCCACACAGAGGATCAGTGCTGACCAGCACTCATCAGCCCGAGAGGCTTGTCTGCTCCCCCACCAGGACAGGTGGGGGCTGGGAGCTGAGGCTCGGGCTTGGGAGGTCAAATCCCAGGGAGAGGACTGGGGTTGGCTGCGTGAACACAGCCAGAAGGGGGCTAGTGGGCCACAGCTAGCAGAGAGGGAGTCCAGGAAAAAGCCTGGAACTGCCTAAGAGGCAAGAGACCGTTGTTTCAGGGTGCGTGAAGAGAGGGGATTCAGAGCACCGCCTAAACATGCTACAGAGAAGGGCACGAGCCGCAACTATCAGCACGGACACCAGAGACAGACAAGAAACACTAAAGCTGCTGCCGCAGCCACAAAAAAGCCTGTGTGCAAGCACAGGTCACTATCAAAACCTCCCATCCCAGGAGCCTGTACAGCCTGCCACTGCCACGGTCCCGTGATCCAGGGACAAGTTCCCTGGGAGAACACACAGTGCGCCTCCGGGTGCTGCAATGTAACACTGGCCTCTGTTGCCACAGGCTAGCCCCGCATTCCGGACCCATCCTTCCCTCCCAGCCTGAGTGAGCCAGAGCCCCCTAGTCAGCTGCACCTTAAACACCGTCCTGTCTGAGCAAAGAACAGACGGCCTCAGGCGACCTACACGCAGAGGCAGGGCCAAATCCAAAGCTGAACCCCAGGAGCTGTGCAAACAAAAAATAGAAAGGGAAATTTCCCCCAGCAGCCTTAGGAGCACCTGATTAAATCTCCACAATCAACTTGATCTTCCCTGCATCTGTGGAAAACCTGAATAGACAATGAATCATCCCAAAAATGAGGCAGTAAACTTTGGGAGAAACTGTAGACTTGGGGTTGGCTTTCTGCATCTAATTTGTTTCTGATTTTTTGTTTATCTTAGTTTAGTATGTAGAGCTTATTATCACTGGTAGAATTGTTTATTAATTTGGTTACTCTCTTCCTTTTTATATATATATTTTTTTTTCCTTTTTGTGAGTTTCTATGTGTATGCTTCTTTGTGTGATTTTGTCTGTATAGCTTTGCTTTTACCATTTGTACTAGGGTTCTGTCTCTCCATTTTTTGTTCATTTGTTTGTTTTTCTATGGTTTTTACTGCTTGTTATCATTGCTGCATTTGTTTTTACGTTCGGTTGCTCTCTTCGTTCTTTCTTTCTTTTTTTATTACTATTTTTTTTTACTTTCAATAATTTTTAATAGTTTTTTTTTACTTTTTATTTTAATAACTTTATTTTATTTTACTTTTTCCTTTCTTTCTTTCTTTCTTCTTTCTCCCTTTTCTTCTGAGCTGTGTGGCTGACAGGGTTTTGGTGCTCCAGCCTGGTGTCGGGCCTGAGCCTATGAGGTGGAACAGCCGAGATCAGAACACTGCTCCACCAGAGACCTCCTGGCTCCATGGAATATGAAATGGCAAAAGCCCTCCCAGAGATCACCATCTCAACACAAAGACCAAGCTCCACTCAAAGAATAGCAAGCTCCAGTGCTGGACACCCCATGCCAAACAACTAGCAAGACAGGAACACAACACCACCAATTAGCAGAGAGCCTGCTTAAAATCAAAATAAGTTCACAGACATCCCAAAACACACCATCGGATGTGGTCCTGCACACCAGAGACAAGATCCAGTCTCATCCACTAGAACACAGGCACCAGTCCCCTCCACCAGGAAGCCTACACAGCCCACTGAACCAACCTTAGCCACTGGAGGCACACACCAAAAATAACAGGAACCATGAAACTGCAGCCTACAAAAAGACCCCAAACAACGTAAGTTCAGCCAAATGAGAAGACAGACAAAGAAACAGCAGATGAAGGAGCAAGGTAAAAACCCCACAGACAAAATAAATGAAGAGGAAATAGGCAGTCTATCTGAAAGAGAATTCAGAGTAATGATAGTAGAGATGATCGGAAATCTTGGAAATAGAATGGAGAAAATACAAGAAACGTTTAACAAGGACCTAGCAGAACAAAAGAGCAAACAAACAATGATGAACAACACAATATATGAAATTAAAAGTTCTCTGGAACGAATCAGTAGCAGAATAAATGAGGAAGAAGAATGGATAACTAACCCGGAAGATAAAATAGTGTAAATAACTACTTCAGAGCAGAATAAAGAAAAAGGAATAAAAAGAACTGAGGGCAGTCTCAGAGACTTCTGGGACAACATTAAATGCACCAACATTCGAATTATAGGGGTCCCAGAAGCAGAAGGGAAAAAGAAATGGACTGAGAAAATATTTGAGGAGATTATATTAGAAAATTTCCCTAATATGGGACAGGAAATAGTCAATCAAGCACAGGAAGCACAGAGTCCCATACAGGAAAAACCCAAGGAGAAACATGCCAACACACATATTAATCAAACTATCAAAAATTAAATACAAAGAAAAAATATTAAAAACAGCAAGGGAAAAGCAACAAATAATATACAAGGGAATCCCCATAAGGTTAACAGCTGATCTTTCAGCAGAAACTCTGCAAGCCAGAAGGGAGTGGCAGAAATATTTAAAATGATGAAAGAGAAAAACCTACAACCAAACTCTACCCAGGAAGGATGTTATGCAGATTTGACGGAGAAATTAAACCTTTACAGACAAGCAAAAGCTAAGAGAATTCAGCACCACCGAACCAGCTTTACACCAAATGCTAAAGGAACTTCTCTAGGCAGGAAACACAAGCGAAGGAAAAGACCTACAATAACAAACCTAAAACAATTAAGAAAATGGTAATAGGAACATGCATATTGATAATTACCTTAAATGTAAATGGATTAAATGCTCAAACCAAAAGACATAGACTGGTTGAATGGATACAAAAACAAGACCCATATATATGCTGTCTACAAGAGACCCACTTCAGATCTAGGGACACATACAGACTGAAAGTGAGGGAATAGAAAAAGATATTCCATGTAAATGGAAATCAAAAGAAAGCTGGAGTAGCAATTCTCATATGAGACAAAATAGACTTTAAAATAAAAACTATTACAAGAGACAAAGAAGGACACTACATAATGATCAAGGGATTGATCCAAGAAGAAGATATAAAAATTGTAAATATTTACGCATCCAACATAGGAGCACCTCAATAAATAAGGCAAATACTAACAGCCATAAAGGGGGAAATTGACAGTAACACAATCATAGTAGGGGACTTTAGCACCCCCTTTTCACCAATGAACAGATCATCTAAAATGAAAATAAATAAGGACACAACTTTAAATGATACATTAAACAAGATGGACTTAATTGATATTTATAGGACATTCCATCTCAAAACAACAGAATACACATTCTTCTCAAGTGCTCATGGAACATTCTCCAGGATAGATCATATCTTGGGTCACAAATCAAGCCTTGGTAAATTTAAAAAACTTGATATCGTATGAAGTATCTTTTCCGACCACAACGCTATGAGACTAGATAACAATTACAGGAAAAAATCTGTAAAAAATACAAACACATGGAGGCTAAACAATACACTACTAAATAACCTAGAAAACACTGAAGAAATCAAAGAGGAAATCAAAAAATACCTAGAAATAAATGACAATGAAAACATGCTGACTCAAAACCTATTAGATGCAGCAAAAGCAGTTCTAAGATGGAAGTTTATGCCAATACACTCCTACGTCAAGAAACAAGAAAAATCTCAAATAACAACCTAACCTTACACCTAAAGCAATTAGACAAAGAAGAATAAAAAAAACCCAAATTTAGCAGAAGGAAAGAAATCATAAAGATCAGATCAGAAATAATTGAAAAAGAAATGAAGGAAATGATAGCAAAGATCAATAAAACCAAAAGTTGCTTCTTTGGGAAGATAAACAAAATTGATAAATGATTAGCCACACATCAAAAAAACAAGAGAGAAGACTCAAATCAATAGAATTAGAAATGAAAAGGGAGAAGTAACAACAGACACTGCAGAAATAAAAAGGATCATGAAAGATTACAACAAGCAACTATATGCCAATAAAGTGGATAACCTGGTAGAAATGGACAAATTCTTAGAAATGCACAACCTTCCGAGACTGAACCAGGCAGAAGTAGAAAATGTGAACAGACCAGTCACAAGCACTGAAATTGAAACTGTGATTAAAAATCTTCCAACAAACAAAAGCCCAAGACCAGATGGCTTCACAGGCGAATTCTATCAAACATTTAGAGAAGAGCTAAGACCTATCCTTCTCAAACTCCTCCAAAATATAGCAGAGGGAGGAACATTCCCAAACTCATTCTACGAGGCCACCATCACCCTGATACCAAAACCAGACAAAGATGTCACATAAAAAGAAAACTACAGGCCAATATCACTGATGAACATAGATGTCAAAATCCTCAACAAAAAAACTAGCAAACAGAATCCAACAGCACATTAAAAGGATCATACACCATGATCAAGTGTGGTTTATCCCAGGGATGCAAGGATTCTTTAATATACGCAAATCAATCAGTGTGATAAAACATATTAAGAAATGGAAGGAGAAAAATCATATGATCATCTCAATAGAGGCAGAAAAAGCTTTTGACAAAATTCAACACCCATTTATGATAAAAACCCTGCAGGAAGTAGGTATAGAGGGAACCTACCTCAACGTAATAAAGGCCATATATGACCAACCCTCAGCCAACATCGTTCTCAATGGTGAAAAACTGGAACCTTTTCCACTAAGATCAGGAAAAAGACAAGTTTGCCCACTCTCACCACTATTATTCAACATAGTGTTGGAAGTCTTAGCCCTAGCACTAGAGAAGAAAAAGAAATAAAAGGAATACAAATTGGAAAAGAAGAAGTAAGACTGTCACTGTTTGCAGATGACATGATACTATACATAGAGAATCCTAAAGATGCTACCAGAAAACTACTAGTTCTAATCAATGAATTTGGTAAAGTAGTAGGATACAAAGTTAATGCACAGAAATCCCTCTTGCATTCCTATACACTAATGATGAAAAAGCTGAAAGAGAAATTAAGGAAACACTCCCATTTACCATTGCAACAAAAAGAATAAAGTATCTAGGAATAAACATACCTAAGGAGACAAAAGACCTGTATGCAGAAAACTATAAGACACTGATGAAAGAAATTAAAGGTGATACAAACAGATGAAGAGATATACCATGTTCTTAGACTGGAAGAATCAACATTGTGAAAATGACTCTAATACCCGAAGCAATCTACAGGTTCAATGCAATCCCTATCAAACTACCACTGGCATTTTTCACAGAACTAGAACAAAAAATTTCACAATTTGTGTGGAAACACAAAAGACCCCAATAGCCAAAGGAATCTTGAGAAAGAAAAACGGAGCTGGAGGAATCAAGCTCCCTGACTTCAGACTGTACTACAAAGCTACAGTAATCAAGACAATATGGTATTGTCACAAAAACAGAAAGATACCGCAATGGAACAGGATAGAAAGCCCAGAGGTAAACCCATGCACATATAGCCACCTTATGTTTGATAAAGGAGGCAAGAATATACACTGGAGAAAACACAGCCTCTTCAATAAGTGGTGCTGGGGAAACTGGACAGCTACATGTAAAAAATGAAGTTAGAACACTCCCTCACACCATACACAAAAATAAACTCAAAATGGACTAAAGACCTGAATGTAAGGCCAGACAGTATAAAACTCTTAGAGGAAAACATAGGCAGAACACTCTATGACATAAATCACAGCAAGATACTTTTTGACCCACCTCCTAGAGAAATGGAAATAAAAACAAAAATAAAGAAATGAGACCTAATGTAACTTAAAAGCTTTTGCATAGCAAAGGAAACCATAAACCAGACGTAAAGACAGCCCTCAGAATAGGTGAAAGCATTTGCAAATGAAGCAACTGACAAAGGATTCATCTCTAAAATTTACAGGCAGCTCATGCAGCTCAATATCAAAAAAACAAACAACCCAATCCAAAACTGGGCAGAAGACCTAAATAGACCTTTCTCCAAAGAAGATATACAGATTGCCAACAAACACATGAAAGGATGCTCAACATCACTAATCATTAGAGAAATGTAAATCAAAACTACAATGAGGTATCACCTCACACCAGTCAGAATGGCCATCATCCAAAAATCTAGAAACAATAAATGCTGGAGAGGGTGTGGAGAAAAAAAGGGAACCCTCTTGCACTGTTGGTGGGAATGTAAATTGATACAGCCACTATGGAAAACAGTATGGATGTTCCTTAAAAAACTAAAAATAGAACTACCATGCGACCCAGCAATCCCACTACTGGGCATATACCCTGAGAAAACCATAATTCAAAAAAGAGCCACATACCACAATGTTCATTGCAGCTCTATTTACAATAGCCACTACATTGAAGCAACCTAAGTGTCCATCGACAGATGAATGGATAATGAAGATGTGGCACATATATACAATGGAATATTACTCAGCCATAAAAAGTAACAAAATTGAGTTATTTGTAGTGAGTTGGATGAACCTCAAGACTGTCATACAGAGTGAAGTAAGTCAGAAAGAGAGAAACAAATACTATATAGTAACACATGTATATGGAATCTAAAAGAAAAAATGGTTCTGAAAAACCCAGGGGCAGGACAGGAATAAAGACGCAGACATAGAGAATGGACTTGAGGAGACGGGGAGGGGGAAGGGTAAGCTGGGATGAAGTGAGAGAGTGGCATGGACATATATACACTACCAAATGTAAAATAGATAGCTAGTGGGAAGCAGCTTCATAGCACAGGGAGATCAGCTTTGTGCTTTGTGTCCACCTAGAGGGCTGGGATAGGAAGTTTGGGAGGGAGGCACAAGAGGGAGGAAATATGGGGATATATGTATGTGTATATCTGATTCACTTTGTTGTAAAGTAGAAACTAACACACCATTGTAAAGCAATTATACTCCAATAAAGATATTAAGAAAAAAAACAAAAGAAGTACTATGACCAAGCAGGGCACAAAGGAAAAAATACAAATGACTGATAAACATCTTACCTGTTATTAATCAAAGAAAGAAAAATTAAAACAATAATAAGATAACATTATTTATTAAATTTGTAAATGTTTGTGATATACTGTCCTGTACGGTGAGGGAAAATAGTTTTTGATTGGAATGTTAATTGGAAATAATAATGACAATAATAATAAACATCTCTGAACGTTTCCTCTCTGGCAGATTCTATTATGATAATATTGCATATTTTACCTATTAAATCTTCATAGTGATCACATGAAGTAGTTTCAAGAATTCCATTGTACAATTGAGGAAACTGAGCCACATAGAATCAGCCTCTGGTCCTGTAGGCCGACTGACTACAGAGCCTGCATTCTACCTTTTCCAGAAAGGTACACTATTTGGAAAGTACTTAAATAATTAGTTTAATGTCCAAACCCTTTGACATGGCAATTCAAGAATTTCTAGTAAGTGTTTAAAACTATGACAAAAAAATGGTGTAAATGGGTAGACAGTGTAGCATTATATATAACAGTAAGAACTCAGAAACAACCTAGTGTCCAGCAATTGGGAATTAATGGTGATACATCAATACTGTGTATATTATCTGCATTTTTTTTGTGTGGTACGCGGGCCTCTCACTGTTGTGGCCTCTCCCGTTGCGGAGCACAGGCTCCGGACGCGCAGGCTCAGCGGCCATGGCTCATGGGCCCAGCCGCTCCGCGGCATGTGGGATCCTCCCGGACCAGGGATGAACCCATGTCCCCTGCATCGGCAGGCGGACTCTCAACCACCGCGCCGCTAGGGAAGTCCTGATCTGTATTACTATACTTAGAAGATTATTTGATTACATGAGGAATGACTATATTCAACTAGTAAGCAAGTTGCAGAAGAGTATATATTGTATAATTATGATCTTCATAAACACAACCTATATAAACACACACATCTGTGAAGTATTGGGAAGTTTGTTCATGAAAATATTAGTTTATCCCTGAGTGGTTAGGATATTAGTGATATTTAATTGCATGTCTGTCTATTCTAATTTTTTCCCATAGAGAGTATGTTAAAGTGAACAGTCTCTTTGTCACAATCACAAGCTCAACACTTGTGACTCTTTATGACACAGGAGAAAGAATTGAGCAAGTCCAGTAGAAACGGTGCCTGTAGGACAAAAGAAGCATAACTCAGTCAACTTGGTGAAAATCTGCATCTTTTAACAAACATCTGAAATGTCACTCAAGGACACAGAAGGCTTCCTCTAAGTTGTAACTGAAAGGAGTAAACAATAAGGGAAAGGCTGCTCTCTTCATTTCCCACTAATGTTATCTGCTCACACTCGCTTTTAATGGTTCTGAGAGTTTAATTCCTGTGTCCTAAACAATGTCAGTTTCACAGCTTCCTGTGGTAGATAGATTGTTCTAAAAACTCACAGTTTTAGTAGTCAGAGAGCTCTTTCCTGATTATCCATTCTAAATGTTCTCCCTCAGTTTCCTCCTAGTCAGTCTTCTTTGCATCTTGGTAATTATCGATTGTTCCAAAAGTCTGCAGACTGACTCATTCTTTTAGGGTTTTTTGGCAGCAACATGTATTCTCAGATATTTTACTTGTAGTTTAACTCATTCGTATCCCCTAGTGTGACTTCTCTGTATTTTCTACAATTGATTCATATTTATGTGGTTTTCTACCAATGTACCGTGCTTAAAGCTCCCATTCCTGGTTAAGATAATTAAAAATGTATTTTCAGAAAAGGTGCTAGCTGGTCAGACTATGATTTATAGATTGGTAACTTTTGGATCTGGAGAAAATTTACCCAAAATATGAATGTAGTAAATTAGCCTTCAGTTTGTTTAGGAAGCAGAACTATGAGCAATTTATTTTCCATGGATGATTAGGATGCTTTACTGTGAAGCTTATTGACCTTTTAAGCTGATGTTCTGCCAGGCAACGTGACATTCTGCCCAAGTCCATGATCCGTGAGATTTTCCCCATAAGTCATTGTTAGGAATAGTGTGATGATGGCACTCGGGGATTGTTTTGCCTGTTTTGCCAGACTGTTTTTGAAATCAGCCTTACTAGGAAATACAGCACAGGCTTTGGAACCAGACCCCCCTGGGTGTAAGGCCAAATCAGCCGCTTACCAGCAGTATGACCATAGGCACGGGGCTTAAAGTCTTCAAACCTTTGTTTTTTATTTATAAGAAGAGGACACTAATATTTACCTAATAGTGTTTCTGTGAAGATTAAATACAATAATAGAGAATTTTTATTCAGAAGATGCTCCATGAAAGTTTTTTGAATAAATTAAGGAAGTAATTAATGTTTACTCTTCATACCCTTCTCAAGGGTAGAATGATAGCCCTTAGGCACGGACGGAGATCTTGCTGATAAATGTTCCAATGATTCTCAGTTTCTTCCTATGCTTTCTATGGTTTTAAATGTTCATTTCAATCAAAATGAACAGTATTTCTCAACCAGAAATGATATTAACATATCGTTTCTTTCAGCATTGATCATGGCAATAATTGCCATCCAATAATCCTTACTGAAAAAATGATTCCTTATAAACGAAAAAGGGAGTATAACCAAGGACTCAGTTATCCATCTAAATCAGTAAGCATGTCACTGTATATAAATCTGCCACTTGGTACTCTCCCCCTGCCCTTTAACACAGATGCATCTGTTTGCTTTCTTAATGCTGTCATTATAATGTTGAACTGTACAAAAGTATCTATCTCGACAGTGTTCCCTCACTTTCCTTAGACTTTCTTATTTTAGGTCATAGTTGGCCACTTGGTGACTTTTAGAGTATTGTCTACTAGTTACATCCACAGTCTTTGTGTCAGGCAGACCTGGGATCTATTGCTAGAGTTATCATATATGTTGTGTCCTTGGGTAAGTTGCTTACCCTGTCTAGATTTACATTCTTCACTCCTGAGAAGGTCATAATAATAGTCTCTATATTAAGTGGTTATTTTAAGTATTTGTTTAGATAATGTTGATAAAGCATTAGCACTGACCTTATCACATTTTAAATACTCAATTTAATGATTTTAATATTACAATAAGTCCCCTACGTACGAACCTTCAAGTTGTGAACTTTAAAAGATGTGAACATGGAACTTACTAATGGAGACCTGTTGGAATTGGAGGCCCAGAAAAAGGACAAAGAGAGACAAGAGGAAGAAGAAGTAACTGAAGAACCGAAGAGATTCACGACACAGGGAATGGCAAGAGGATTTTCTTTATTTGAGGAGGCACTGTTAGTTTTTGAGGCACAGGACCCAAACGTAGAACAGTACACGAAGGTCGCAGCAGCCGTTCAGAATGCAATCCAGTGCTACCGTGTCATCCATGACAGAAAAAAAAGAGCTACTACCCAGACATCACTGAATTGTTTTTTCAAGAGGGTAGATAGAATTGAATCCAGCAAGGAACTAGAACCTGTGCCATCAACGTCAGGCGTGAGTGCAATTGCAGCTTGCCCTCCGTTTCCTATCGCTGACGATCCTTCAGCTCTACCATCTCTCACCTCCTTTCCCTCCTCCAGTCAGTAACTCTTCTTGCCTGTTCACTCGATGTATGCCAGCTGTTGTGCTGTACTGCTGTACTTTTCAAGGTACTGTACTGTAAGATTAAAAGTGTTTTCTTTATTTTTTGTGTTTGTTTTTTATTTGTGTGAAAAGTATTATAAACCTATTAACAGCACAGTATTATATAGCCAGTTGTATTAGTTGGGTACCTACGCTAACTTTGTTGGACTTATGAACAAATTGAACTTACAAATGCACTCTCGGAACAGGACTCGTTCATATGTAGGGGACTTACTGTATTGAAATTCAGTTTAAAAAGTCATAGTGCATGTAACCAGTTTTTGGATATGATACCAAAAGCTCAAGAAATCCTGCCATTTGCAACAATGTGGATGGACCTGGAGGACATTATGCTAAGCAAAATAGGCCAAACACAGAAAGACAAATACCATATGATCTCACTTACAGGTGCAATCTAAAATAAATAAACTCATAGAAACAGAGAGCAAAACTGTGGTTCCTGAGAGTTTGGGGAAGGGGGAAAGGGAAGATGATCAAAGGGTAAAAAGTTTTAGTAATGCAAGATAAATACATTCTAGAGATCTACTCTTAGCATAGTGTCTATAGCAAATGATACTGTATTGTATACTTAGAAGTTGCTTTGCTCATAGACCTCACTTAACAAAGCCTTAGCAGTATTAGTCTAGGCTGCTAACCATACCAGTGCTTCACAGACTCTATGGCATTCTCGGCACCCTCAAGAGCGTCTAAGACTCCCACATTACCATATCTCTTTCTCCTTATTTCTAATACCAGTTCCCAGCCTGGTGCCAGGCTGGTACTACAAATTCCCTCTTCCACTCTCTCTCCATCTGCTTTGAGTTTACAAGTTCCAACTGCAGAGTTGTTTTTTTATTTACAAACAAAACAAAAAGAAAAACAAACAAACAAAAAACCCCTTTCTTCCCAATGATATACTCTAGACTTTCCACATGATTGACAGCTGCTCCCTCAAATATGGGACCATGTCATCCCAGGTTCTCTTTTCCTCTCTTACTAGCTGTTTGTTACAAATATCAACACATTCCATTTTGTTGTTGTTGTTGTTTAAATTTTCTCTTCTCTTAGCAAATAACCTGGATTCTCTGTAACAAAAGTGACAGTAGGTAGCTAATTAAAGAAGCAAACATTTTTTACCCTTGAGACTCTGGATGGATGTTAAGGGGACTGTGTATGTCCACCCATTAAAAAATATTATTCCTTGTCCTGAATACATCCATTCTCTTGTGTGTGTTTTCCATTATCCTATAATTATTCCATTCGGTTCTAGTGGATTCCATATGATTCCTCATGGAGGATCTAACTCAGTTTCTCCTTTTTCCTCAAGCCTTCAATCTTCTCAAATCCTCTCTTGTTTACTGATTTGCATCTTCAGGATTTTCATTCTTGAAAATCAAGCAATTCCTGAAGACTCAATTACAGCAGCTCTGTATGTAACTGTTGGGCTTGCTTACTAATGCAGAGAATAAGGCTATTTAATATGATACTGTAATTTAATTTATACCAATTTCAACACATAATTAAACATATTTTTCAGTACTTTCTCTAGCCTCAGAGGAAATGTGTTTTCTTTACACTTATATCCTCCGATGAATTAGTTCTCAGCCTCAGCCTCAACAAAAATGATTGAGAAGAGAAATAGGGAATGAAGAGGTTGTTTGATTTTCTTCCCCAGAAAGTGTTTTGAAGTCAAATAAGTATTTTTATTACATTACATGGTTCCTTTATGCACTTCTAATCTCCCCAAAATAAAGCGTATTGTTTAATTAACTATATAATTATATTATGCAAGATCAATATTTTCATGAAATACCATTATGACCACCTAGGTATATCACTATTCAAGGTAGTGTCTAGGTGCTATAGAAAAAGGGATGATTTTGATATAAGCACAGTTCTCAAGGAGGTTTGAAGAGAATTAACAAAAGTTATGGTGAAATAGGTGGCACTGAGAAGAAACACCAGTTAAAATGGAGAGAGGTGGACAGAGGCAAGGAAGTATTTTTTGGAGATAATCGTACCTAAGACTTTGCCCCTTTTAAAGTCTTAAAATATGGGCAAAAGTTAGTCAGGTCATCTTAGTTTTTGGAGCCATCAAAAGCAGAGTCTGAGACTGAGCCTAATGAGCAGGTAGATTGTTTGGAAATTGACCCTAAGCGGCATAAGGGAAGGTGGGGGCAAAAAAAGGAAGGAGGGAAAGCCAAGATATCTATGTGTTTTGGGGAAGGTCACCAAGACTGGGATGGGTGCTTAATTATGTGGAACATTCTCAGGAAATGTAGACAGTAGTCTCAAAACAATCACTCAGAGGATGAAAGGGAAACATTTATTTATGTCCCCTGTTTAGTCAAGAAGGACCCCACAGGCATCAACTTCCTCCGTATCCACACATCACATGGCTACAGGCACATTTCCACAAGCATCTCACACCACAATAGCATAGAAACCCATGGCAGGATATGAAATGTACACATACAGGTCCTCACCTGTGTGCAACTCTTTGAAGCCAGCACAAAACTATTCACATATAGTGTCTGAAGTCAGAAGTGAAGCCAAGAGGATATAAAGCGACACATAAGAAATACCTCATTCACAGGTCAAAGGAAGAATGGTAGCAGATACATAATGAAAAACAATACAGTTTGTGTGTGGGCCGAGACTAGTAAGAATGATATTGCAGCAGGAGTATTCGTGTGAAGCAAGGTAGGGTGAGACAAGAGATTGGAGAAGGAGATGAAGCTTTAAATGCCATGTTAAGAAATTTGGATTAATTCTATAATTAATGGGAAATAATTTAAAGGAATGTACTCACAAAGGTTTCAATCTGTAATAATGCTGTTGGCAAGAATCAGGATAAAAAATAGTGTTTGAAAGCAGTAAATGAAATGGGAGGAAGAAAAGAATTATTTGAAAGGTGGGATTTTTGCTCCAGGAAATGATGTACTATATTATTGTTTCTAAACTGGGGCAATTTTGCCTCGCAATGGACATTTGGCAATGACTAGACACATTTTGTTTGTAGCAATTGGGAGGATGTTACCATATGGGTAGAGGATGACGATGCTGCTAGATAGGCAACACACAGTACAGCCTCCAATAACAAAGAACTATCCAGCCCTCAATGTCAGTAGTACCAAGGTGGACAAACTACCTCAGTATCCGCAGTTCCCAACATCAGTTGATTGAATCCGTGGATGCTGCAGAACCCACAGATATGGAAGACCTATTGTACTATACCATTTTATATAAGGGACTTGCCCATCCTCAGATTTTGGTATCTGTAGGGGTTCCTAGATTCAATCCCAGCTGGATATCAAGGGATGACTGTGCTTTGGTTCAGCTAAAGATGTATGTATGTATATACATATATATAGAATGAAGGCATTGAAGAAATAAAGCAGTAAGGAACTGTCAGAGCAAGATGAGCAGCATAAGAAAATCCAGAGACAGTAGGATTTTTATTGTGAAAGTGTTGAAATAAATTTGGTGAGAACATATATCTTAATAATGATGAGGGGCTTCCCTGGTGGCAGAGTGGTTAAGAGTCCACCTGCCGATGCAGGGGACATGGGTTCGTGCCCTGGTTCGGGAAGATCCCACATGCCGCGGAGCGGCTTGGCCCATGAGCCATGGCCGCTGAGCCAGCGCGTCCGGAGCCTGTGCTCCGCAACGGGAGAGGCCACAACAGTGAGAGGCCCGCATACCGCAAAAAAAAAATAATAATAATAATGATGAGTTTTTCACCCCATGAACATGATACAGCTCTAAATTTAGGCTTTTAAAAATCTGTTAGCAATTATTTGTTGTTTTCAGTACAGAATTTTTTGATGTATTTTTAGAACTATCTTCCTAAGTCTTTTAGGTTTTATAATGCTCTTATAAATATTATTTTACCTTCCAATTGTTTGTTATTAGCATATAAATAAAATTGACTATCAAAATTGATCTTACTAAATTCAATTACTAATTCTAGAATTTAAAATTTTGTAAATTTAATTTTCTCTGGTGGATTTTTAAATAATCTTGTATTTGGGTAACTGAAAGCGCTCTGTTGTACCCTAAAACTACTCACTCTGACTGTCCGGTAATTTTCAAACATTTTTAGTGGCAAAAACTTTTATTAAAATGAAATTTTAACTGAAAGCCCAACAAATGTATCAGATAAATCAGAGGTTTCTCTGGCTGAAGCTGGCGTGAGGAACTTGTATGGGGTTGGGGAAACAAAACCCAGTGACCCCCCCCCCACGTGGATTGTGTGGGAACTCGATGGAGCCCCAAGGGCTCTGTGGAACATAGCTAGCAAATTGATGCAGGTTCTGGGGCCTCTACATTTCTAATTAAAATTTGAACTTCAGAAAGTTGTCAAATTTCTATACTTCCTGAATAAAACATTTTTATTGAAAGAGAATGTGATGTAAACAAAGAGAGAGAAGCTTAACTCTGCATAGGAGACTGACCATTTTGAAAACATGAAGCTGAAGCAGGACCCCGCGGGGCCTTCCCAGGGATAGAAACTCTTTTTCCCCTGCCTCTTGTTTATAGAAAAGCTTTAGTCTCCTAGGCCTTCTTCGAGTTCCAAAGAGCAAATTTAATCAGAGAAGTGAGAAAATGCAGAAACGAAGGAAAAACAAGCAAGATAAAATAATAATAGTTTAGCCATAAAACAAAGTTAAGGACTTTTAGTTCCTCCTCAACAGCTGTAGATAATATTCTGAGCCAAATCCTTGAGTTGTTGTGCAGATACTAAAACCCCCACCAGGGGGCGTCCAGTAGTTAAGACTGCGCTTCCAACGCAGGGGGCTGGGGTTCAATCCCTGGTCAGGAACTAAGATCCCACATGCTGCAGGGTACGGCCAAAAGAAAGGAGCAAACATATGAAACCCCCACCAGGTGGAAAAAGGTAATTGCACCCGATGACAAGCACGTAGACTCCAGATTGGTTAGAACCAGAAGGTCGATGAGGTCCCAAAATACCATCGGGTTACCTCACCACCAACCAATCAGATGAGTATCCACAGCTGATCAGGCACCCTACAACCCTCACCGTTAATGTTGCCTTTTAAAACCCTTCCCTGAAAGCCATCAAGGAGTTCAGATCTTTTGAGCATGAGCTACTCATTCTCCTCTCTTGGCCCCATGTTGGACACCTTGCATTAAACCTGGTGTCAGCAGATTGGCTTTGCGGCCTATTGGGTGAGCAGACCCAAGTTTGGTTCCATAACAAACATAAGAAAATATTTATAAGGAAAGTGGAGTAACTGACTATAGGCGAAAGTCAGAATGGGAATCAGAGATCGTTTATGATCCCAGGAAAATCCAAATTTCAAATTAAAGACATGGAAAAGCAAAGGAAATACGAAGGGAACGCACACACACACACACAGACACACACACACACACACACACACCCCTCTATGCCTAGAAAGACTGTAGCAGAAGTGTTACGCATGCTATGAAGCCCAGGCATAGAAACTTTTTAATCATACAGGCTAGTTGTTCTTTATCAACCACAAAGCTCCCCAACAAAACCAGACTGAACAGGCTAGATCCAAGACAGCAGGCAAAGCAGGCTAAAGGTCATTGATTTCCTGCCCTGATTTATCTCTGTGTTGGTTTCCAAGTACCTGGTGTTTGGCAGAGATGTTTGGCGGGTGTACTTTGAGAGATATGCAGTGGTCAACCGTCTGGAACCAGCTCTGACTTGACCACAGGAAGGCGCCTACGCGGATGAAACCTGGAGGTATCGAGAGTTACCTTTGCTTCATTGCTGTGCCAAGATCTCTGCCCAAAGCCGGGATTTGTACTGTGCTAGGCACAATTCATGCCCAGTGGAATGCAAGGGAGCCTGAAGGACTGCGCATGCCTTCACTGTTCCTAGAACTCTCCGCCCTTTCCCCCAGTTTCTGAAGATGCAGCGGCCTCTTACCCCTTAGAAGTCCCCCACTTTCCTCCCTTTGTGAAGAAGGTGCCTTTAGGGCGTGAGTTCCCCTTCTCCATTCTCTGGCCATTGAATAAAAGCCTGTCTTGCTTGATCCAAACTCAGTTTTGTTACTGGCAGCGTGAACCTGGGGGTGCGGGGGGAGAGCACCCTGACCCACCAGGGGGGCTTCGGGTTAGTTTAGGCCCTGAGAGAGGAGGCTTTGCATCTAATTTGATAATAGAAGCTTTTGAATTAAACGGTAAAAATTTGAATCCTCGCTCAAATTGATATTACTGTGTGACCTTGGCCAATCACCTCAAACTCTCTAACCGTTAATTGGTTTATCTATAAAATCAGTATTTTTGAGGTTAAGTAAAACACTTCCGATTGTGTCTGAAATCAGTAAGAGCTTAATTACTGGTTTCTTTATAGAAAAGGCGTTTCCCCAGATTCAGCATTATTCTACATCAGGCTACCTTTCCCCAAACTGTAGATATAAAAACTAAACGGTAACAGTGACCTTGTATATATTTGATTTTCAGAAATTATGTCATAATAGCAAGAGCATTCATGCCATATAAAAAATTCAGTTCCAGGTAGATTTAAAACCTGCAGTGACCATGAAGAAAAATATTAATAAATTCAACTATGTGAAAATTACAATCATAATTTTGCCATCTTCAAAAGATACCATTAAAGAAAAAAAGTAAAGAGCCATAGGATGGAAGGAGGTATTTGCAATACATGTAGCTGTTAAAGGACTTTTAACCAGATTATTTCTGGTAAGGAAGAAAACGCATAAAAAATCAGACAACCAATAGAAAAATAGGTTAAAGATTTAAAGTATTTCACAAAAAAGAAACCCAAATTACTAACAAACATAGGCAAAAGCACTAAACTTTAGAAGTCAGGAAAATGCTAAATCATAACATTTTTCTTAATACTAAGATGTGTTGACGAGCATGTAGAAGCTGCAAGAATTTTCATATATGTCTAGAGGGATTGTAAACTGGTGCAATCTCTTTGGTAAACAATATACCATAATCTAGAAATATTGAAGATGTATTTATTCCCTTTGATTCAGAAATTTCACCCCGTGCATAGCTCATAGAGATAAAAATACTTATTTGCAATAGGTACAAGAACGTTTAGAGCACAATTGTTCATAGTTGTCAAATACTGGAAACAATCCAAATGCCCAACAATATGAGAATGGGAAATACATAGGGGGTATATAAATAGAGCAGATCTCAGATATAGCAACATTAGTGTATCTAAAAGGCATCATTTTGAACAAAAGAAAGTAACAAAAGATTATAGATACTGTGTTTATATGAAGTTCTAAAAAAGGCACAATGAAACTATGTTTAAAAATGTGATGAAACCCAACATCAAGCCTTCCCCACCAAGAGAATGGAAACTCCTCACCCAGCAAGCCTCAGTTGGAGTCAAAAGTTGGAGTCTTTCCCATTAAGTGTACAAGCACATGTGTGCCCAGCTGCCCTCTGGCTCTGCAGGCATCTACTCATGTAACACACATGTTTATTGCCAGCATATTTGCACATGCAAACCCCTCATACCTACTTGAACTATTTGAAAGATACTAGCAGGGTATCTTTCATTTTTAGCATTGAAAAAATATTTATACATTTTTTCCTTTGTAGCAAAGGTACATAGGAACTCAAGAAAACACTTATAAATGAATTAGGAAAGTAGGTGCCTCTGGGGATAAATGAGTGATCTATGCTTTGTAAGGTGTATCAGCCAGGGTCCAAAACAACTCTAACAGAGGAATAATTACAAACACGTAATTAGAATTCTGAAGAAAACTGTAGAGCTAAGGGAAGTATACAGGAAGACAAACTTGGAAGGGGATGCCCCTCCCCAAGACTGGGGTTCAGACTTCATTCAGAAAGTGTAGTTGGAGCCCACAGCATGGTGAAGTTCACTGAGTTGTCCAGGACAAGGTTGCTTCACAGTCAGTCACTGGACAAGCAGGACACACCCCTCTGGGGTGCAAGAGGGCAGAGGATGGCTAGTAGACACTGAGGGAGTTGGGACACCACGTTGAGAACCCAGCATGAGCAAGGCAGCACCTATGTACAGACCATAATAAACACACCAGGAGAAAGATGCCAAAGTCAGCACCCTGGAATCAGAAAGAGAAGCCCTTTCCTCCCACAAGGTCCCTCTAGGGCCCTGTACCAAAAATGCTTAATATTGCGCTGACAGCAAAGAAGAAAAGTGCTTAAAGCTCCATCATCTCAGAGCAGATAAAAAAAAAGGTGGGTTTTGGGGGCTTCCCTGGTGGCGCAGTGGTTGAGAGTCTGCCTGCCGATGCAGGGGATGCGGGTTTGTGCCCTGGTTCAGGAGGATCCCACATGCCAGGGAGCGGCTGGGCCCGTGAGCCATGGCCACTGAGGCTGCGCGTCCAGAGCCTGTGCTCCACCACGGGAGAGGCCACAGCAGTGAGAGGCCCACGTACCGCACAAAAAAAAAAAAAAAAAAAAAAAAAAGGAGTCATGTACCACAATGTTCATTGCAACTCTATTTACAATAGCTGGACATGGAAGCAATGTAAGTGTCCATCAACAGATGAATGGATAAAAAAGACATGGCGCATATATACAATGGAATATTACTCAGCCATTAAAAGAAACGAAATTGACTTATTTGTAGTGAGGTGGATGCACCTAGAGTCTGTCATACAGAGTGAAGTAAGTCAGAAAGAGAAAAACAAATACCGTATGCTAACACATATATGTGGAATCTAAAAAAAAAAAAAAAAAAATTGGTCATGAAGAACCTAGGGGCAAGACAGGAATAAAGACACAGACCTACTAGAGAATGGACTTGAGGATATGGAGAGGGGGAATGGTAAGCTGGGACGAAGTGAGAGAGTGGCATGGACATATATACACTACCAAACGTAAAATAGATAGCTAGTGGGAAGCAGCCGCATAGCACAGGGAGATCAGCTCGGTGCTTTGTGACCGCCTAGAGGGGTGGGATAGGGAGGGTGGGAGGGAGGGAGATTGAAGAGGGAAGAGATATGGGAATATATGTATAACTGATTCACTTTGTTATAAAGCAGAAACTAACACACCTTTGTAAAGCAATTATACTGCAATAAAGATGTTTAAAATAAATAAATAAATACAAATAGATGACAACAACAACAAAAAACCCCATAGATAACAATTCCACACGTTGGTGAAGATGAAGAGCAACTGGAACTCTCACACATTGTTGGTGGAACCATACACTGGAAAAATGCTTGACAGTATCTACTAAAGCTAAGCATATACACATTCTTGATCCAGGTATTCCATTCCTTGGTAGAAGCTCTATAGAAATGTATAAGTGTATGTATGTCCCAAGAGACATATACAGGAATGTTTACAATGGCACTGTCATAATATCCCCAAATTGGAAGCTACCCAACAATCTAATAGTAGACTGGATAAATAGTTGTATATGTATACAATAAATACTATTTAGCAGTGAGGATGAACAAATTATAACTGTATACAACAACATGGATAAATCTAATGGACAGTAAAAGAAACTAGACCCGAAAGAGTGCAAATGTTATGATTTTACTGATAAAAGTTTCCAAAACAGACAAACTTAGCCTATGGTGTCAGAAGTCAGGAGAGTGGTTACTCTTAGAGACTTAATAACTATAAGGGGACAAAAGAGGGCTTCTGGGATCTGGACAGTGCTCTGTTTTTAATCTGGGTGATGGTCACATGGGTTTGTTCACTTTATAAAATTTATTCTGATACACACTTTTATTCTACACTTTTTGAAGATATATTTAAATTAAAAGTTTGCATCAAAATCTATATTCATATAGAAAGAGGAGCTGCCATTAGCTAGATTAAGATAACTGTCTTAGACTGAGATTAGTATCAACACCCCAGTGTGTATTAAATTCTTCTGTTAGATGCAATTGATTTCTACATTTGTGACTATCAAACTACTGAACAAATATTACTGAAATGCCTAATTGCTATGTTAGTGGTAAAAACTTAAGTCGAAGATATGATATGATCCCCAACTTCATTTTACAAAAATACTTTGTATTTACAAAGTATATACTTTGTATTTACAAAGTATTTACAGTCGGTTTGGGGAGATAAGATTAGAGACAAAATTAGCAAATAGAATTTGAAGTCTAAACTCCTCTTGAATCCCGGGAGTTTTCAGCTGATTGAGTTTGGGAAATTGCTCCAGCCACCAAGATATCCTTTGAGGATCACATTTTCTGCTTGCAGAATATGATGTTTATTTTTAAGGTTTTTTGCACCTATGTTTATGAGGAATATTGACTTATAGTTTTCTTTTCTTGTAATATCTTTGAATAACACTGGCCTCATAACCTAGGAAGTATTTCTCCTTCAAATATCTGGAGGAGTTTTTGTAGCATGGTACAAACATTTGATAGAATTAGTAAGTGAAGACATCTCACTTGGAATGTTCTTTGTGCATAGGTTATCTTTAATAGATAGTGGACTATTTAAGTTATCTAATTATTGTTTTTCCAGTTTTATTGAAAAATAATTGACATATATCACTGTAAAAGTTTAAGGTATACAGAATGATCGTTTGATTTATATAAATTGTGAAATGATTACCACAATGGATTCAGCTAACATTTATCTTCTCATAGAGATACAATAAAAAGAAAAGAAAGAAAAAAAGGAAAACAAACAAAAAAGCACGTATTTATTTTTAAAGCAATATTACTATCAAAACGTACCAAGAGGGGCTTCCCAGGTGGTGCAGTGGTTGAGAGTCCGCCTGCCGATGCAGGGGACACGGGTTCGTGCCCCGGTCCGGGAGGATCCCACATGCCGCGGAACGGCTGGACCCGTGAGCCATGGCTGCTGAGCCTGCGCGTCCGGAGCCTGTGCTCCGCAGCGGGAGAGGCCACAACAGTTAGAGGCCCGCATACCGCAAAAAAAAAAAAAAAAAAAAGTACCAAGAGCTAAAAAGTCTGTTATTCTTCTACTAATTGAGAATCAAGAGCATGTACACAGTGATTTACTCAAAAGTAAATGTTTCTTCTCTTATTGTTTGAAGGTATATTTTTCAAACAGAAAGTGACAGAAATTATCTGGTCTATTTTTAATTTATAAATATGGACATATTAATGCCGGAAATGTTAATGTTTTCAGTTAGTGAATTCCAGGGTCAGAAGTAGAATCCAAGTCTCTTTGCAACTAGAGATTATCATGCTAAGTGAAGTAAGTCAGAAAGAGAAAGACAAATACCATATGATATCACTTATACGTGAAATCTAAAATACGACACAAATGAACTACCTATGAAACAGAAACAGAATCACGAACATAGAGAACACACTGGTGGTTGCCAAGGGAGAGCGTTTGGAGGAGGGATGGAGTGGGAGGTTGGGGTTAGCAGATGTAAGCTTTTATATATAGAATAGATAAACAACAATGTCCTACTGTACAGCACAGAGAACTATACTCAATGTCCTATGATAAAACATAATGGAAAAAATATAAAAAAGAGTGTATATATATGTATAACTGAATCATATGCTGTACAGCAGTAATTAACACAACATTGTAAATCAACTATACTTCAAAAAAAAATTTTTTTTTAATTTTTTAAAATCCAAGTCTCCTTACATACAATTCATGGTTATCCTTAAATGGTACACATAGGACCTTAACAAATCCCCTAAAGTTGCAGAAAATCTATGAGTGTGAATGGAGGCAGTGGCTATGGTCTACTTTCTTTTTTACTCATTTGATTTCTCCTCTTTTGAGTGGGTTGGAAGCTGAGATTTATTACCAATTGGTAGCCTCTGGCAGTGTGAAAGGAGGATGAGCCTGCCATAGTGGAATAAAAAATGTAAAGTGTGATAAGATGTAATGAAGTGAAATAAAATCTCTGCTCAAAGCCCAAATAAAGCTGTCAGTGTTTGGATGCCGCAGCCTGTTAGGCTGGGCTTAGATAAGAGCAAGTGGGATCAGTGCAGCCTTGAGTGAGCATGCTGTAACTTAATTTCTGAAACCACATATACTAATAGGTTGATATAAAGAATGAACGGCAACACAACATGCTTCTCATAATGATATTTAATCTTGGTTCAAATCCAGTTTAAAGCAAATATTTGAAGCAAAGTTTGTGCCTGTCCTATAATTACTTACAAATGTACACACTAAATTCTGATCTCATTCTACCATAGAGTTCATTAATAGGTTAATGAAATGCACTCACAGACAATAATTACTATATTCCCATTGAAAATCAAGCGTAGGTTATTTGAGCGACTTGGGCAGAAAAAGTCTTTCTTACTAAAATCAGAAACCCTGAGTCCTCAGTTAACTTCTGACTTGTATAGGAGTTGAAATAGCTCTGACATCCTCCATTACCTGTGGAATGTAAAATGCAGCCATTCAGCAGCTGGATGACAGTGACAAAGTGCAGGCTAATGGTGATCACCCTCTGCCCTGACCCTGATGTACCTGGCCTTTTCAAAACAGGGAGGCTAATGTCTAACAAGTCATGTAAAAGTCACTGTGAATGAACCTTAAAGTAAATGCAACCTAGCGTCCTTTGCATTTCAGTGTTCCCTGAAATATCACCACTTTAAGTTCAGTGTCAAAGCCAAAAGGCAAAAATTCTGGATAAGTTTTGAAATAGGTGTTAACTTAACCAGAAAACAATCCAGTAAAAAGGAGTTGATTCACTTGCCACCACCTGATAGTTTTAGAACGCAGTTTCTGCTTTAGTAATCAAGGTGCTGGAATTGGATTTAAGATACTTTCCTTAAAATTGGAATTTAATTATTTTCATTCAAAAGCTAAAACAGTGGTTTATGAAAATATAAATTAGTTTCATCATAGAAAATCCTGGAAATGGGAGACTTACTTTTAGAATACCTGCTACGTACAGATATTTTTGCATATATTATTTGCAAAATGAGTATACGTAATCTTACCAAGTAAATATATTTAGATTTTTTTCTCATTTTACCAACATGGCAACTGAAGTTCAGAAAAGTAAAAGAACTGTTCAAAGTCATAAATTCAGTAAATGGTGGCTCATAATAAAACCCCAGATTTGTTTATGATGTTTTGTTTTAAATATATAACACAACTCCTGGTGCAAAGTGAGATATTCTGTTAATCGCTATTTTAGAGCAGTAAAAAATGCATAGTATATATGTTCAACTGTCTAGTTTAACCTGTCTGTATATTCTTCTTTAATAGAATACTGGGTCTGCATCCTTCTAAGCCTGGAAAGGGAGGTGGAAGGAGGCAGGGGAATCAGAGATATTGTACTATAGAAAAAAGGTGATCAAAAATGGCATATAAAATTAGTAAATCAGAATTTCGGTGATCTGAAGACCAAGGCACAGCACCCTAAGAAGATAAAACTAGGAGAAAAAGGTTAGGATTTGAGAAAGGAAATAGAATGCTTCCTCAGCTTGGCCTTAATCAGCCTAAGGGCTTTAAGTTGTGATTTGTGTCTTTCTGCTTCCTTCTTTTAGAGACATCTTAAATATTTAAAAGCCTTGTGATTCTCCTTTAAACAAAAACTTCAATATAGAAAGGCTAAGGTTTGATCTTTCAATAATTGTAAATTATGGTTTGTGGCCCTATTTTTTCTAGCTTTATTAAGATATAATTGACAAATAAAAATTATATGTATTTAAGCTGTACAGTTGATGTTTTGATATATGCACACATTGTGTAATGATTACCACATATCCATTATCTCACCTAGTTATGTGTGTGTGTGCGTGTGCATGTGTGTGTGTGTGTGTGGTAAGAACACTTAAGATACAATCTCCTAGAAAATTTCAAGCACACAATACAGTATTATTAACTATAATCACCATGCTGTGCGTTAGATCCCCAGAAGACCCTGTTCTCATAGAAAAGGCCATCACTGAATTGCCTGTAGGACAGTTTGACTTAAATAAGAAGAGTAAACCTTGAAGCTCCTGGTCCTGACTGGCAATGAGATTCAACTAATTAAACAAAGAAGCAAAACTAAGACTAAGAATGTAATTGTGTAATCTATAGCTATATATCAGCAGTGACCAGCTAACTGTCAAAGAGAGATCAATATAGATTCAGAAAATATTCAATTTAATATCAGGATGTGAGCTTCTTAGAAAGCTGCCTCCCTCTTGCTACTTCTCTAATAGGAAAAAGAATTGTTTTCTCATTGTAATTATTTTGCACAATAAAATAGGTAGTGCAAGTTGTATAAACATACCCTTTCCTCTTGGGACTCAATGAAGTAAAATACAATTAATGTGTTTTTGTTGCTCTTTCTGGGTGTTGGTGATTTTTATTGTAGTTGGAAGTATATAGTTTGGATGTTTTTAAGTGAACATTTATCATTTTTTTAAAAGATACATTTTTAAGACTACTTTCATTTGTAAATATCATTTTAAATGACTTTGTTTTCCATAAATTGGTTCTCATGCCAAAAAAATGCTGACTAAGGGTATATATAACTGAGTCATGTATAATCAGCATTACTCTCTTAAGTAGACCATATAGGATGGCAGGACATTCCAGATCTGGATAATAAACTTATCCTGTTTAGTGATGGTAATAAATCAGCATCATCTGGAAAGTCCCAACACTCTAAAATTTCTTGTAATATTCCCTAACCCTTGGTCAATGCTCTTTTTCTTTAGAATCACAGATACTGGTATGGAAGAAAACTTTCTGGTTATATCATGATACACAAGAACATGTTCCAAGCTGTTTTTGTTTGGGAGGGGAATGCTTATATTGTTCTGTTTAGTTTAATTTAGCTTACTTTAATTTAGTTCAGTTTTGTTTTTAACTGAAAAGAAGGAAAATACATAGATGCCTTTCCAAAATTGCACAGGGAACAAAAATAGAGAGAGATAAGAAGTGCCTGTCAAATGGAGATTTGAGTGATCTGAGTAAATCACCAGCCCCAGCCTACCACATTTTCTTCTGCTTGACAAGAATAGACAGAATATTAGTGAGAATGATCAGAGTTACACTCAGGGCTGGTGATACCTCTTCAAGAAATAAAAACAAACTTGTTCTTTCCTCAGTTAATCATTTTCAGTTTGAGGTATAGGTTTCCAAACACATACGAGTCCACTGAGAATCTATTTCTACAGGTTATTTTCTAAAGTGAGAAGGATCTTGAATCCAGCCTCTTTTAGGTAGAAAATTAGTCTTTCAGGACAAACTGGTTGAACACAATCTCACTACATAAACATTTTCTTGGAACAAAAATATTTTAAAATACATTCTTTATAGCTGTCATATGTTGAGCTCTAAAAGTGCCTGCATATATTAATTCATTAAACACTATAAAGATATAAATACCTTTCAAAAATTTATTGTTCTTACTATTATTCTCTTGATATTACAAATGAGGAAAACAGGGCATAGAAAATTGTCACATTCTCAATGTCAAATAGCTACTAAGTGAAGAGTTAGAATATAAACCCAGGTCTATCTGAGTGCTGAACTTGCACCTTCAGTGTTTGCCTTCTACTACCTCTCAAGCAAGAAGCATGGCCATGGATGTCAGTACAGGAAACAATCTGGATGATATCTGAGAACTAATTAATGGGTTGCAGCCATAGTATAGTTGTCTCTATTAATCGGCAGTGTCAGAGAAATTATAGTGTTTGCTATGTGGATTTCTTAGGAAATGATGTCTATATAATTGCATAAAGTTCAGACATTTTCAGAGAAACTAGCAATTTCAAGTTCCAACCATGTTCTCTATTCTTTGTATATTAGGGAAACTTCTATCTCCTATTTTGTTTTAAAAAAGGCTGTAGTTTAGGCTGGGATCAAGGATTATCCATCTGAATTTTTAGAGAAATAAGTGGAATCTAACCAATGAAAGATGGTTACATGAGTTGGCATTCTGACTTTCTTCTTCTTCAGACCTTTGGCACATCAAGCTTCAGCTTCTATGCTGAATTCCAGCAAAGAGAGTATCTGACCCTTCCTTGCCCTTCCCTGTTCCTCCACCCCTGGTTCCACCTTACAGCTCCAGAGAACTAGGATCGGACATTACTTCTGTCTGCAAACAAATTATCCACTGTTTTTCTCAATACGCTAATAGCAGATAGCAGCTGAAGAGTCATGTAATTTTCTTTCTATCTCTAATAAGTTTTCAAATATCAAGGCAATAATAACACATGTTCCTATCAAAGATATTCTAAACACATATCAATTCTCAGACATGCCAATAAAGTTTTATTTAAACTTTCTAAAAGGCATTGAGAGTGCATGGGCAGATGTGTTTCTTTTCGAAATTTTAAAGGATCTCAAGTGTCCAGACTAGGATCGATCATAATCCAACTGAACATTTGTGACCTCCCATTGTGTAGGTATATATTTACTAAATTTATGTGATTAGATTGTTTGTTTAGTTTAACATAATACATATTTGTGAACATACCACCCAGAATGAAGGTGATATTCTTTTTTGTCAATTTTACTGGGGTACAATTTATAGAAAAGAAAATGTACTCATTGTAAGTATACAGTTCAATGAATTTTGATAAATATGTAGACTTGGGTAACCATTACCACAACCTAGACATAGAAGACCATCATCATCCCAAAGAGCGCTCCCTGATCCCCTTTTGCAAGGCAATACACCTCCCTCAGCTCCAGGCCCTGGCAACCGCTTAGCTACTCTCTCACTGTAGTTTAGATGCTTTAAGAATTTCATGTAAATTGAATCACATAGTATGTACTTTTTCTCTGATTTATTTCATCAAAATTCTTTTGAAATTCAGTCATGTTGTTGCAGGTATCAACAGTTAATTTTTTTAGGTAGTATTCCATTACATGGATGTACTACAATTTATTTACTTGTTGGCAGACTGTTGGTTTGTTTCTGCTTTTTTGGCTATTCTAAATAAAATTTCTGTGAATATTTATGAAAAAGTATTTGCACATTTTTCTTTTTTTCATTTCTCTTGGGTAAATACTTGGGAGTGAAATGGGTGGACTGAAAAGTAAGTGCATTTATTTTTAGATAGCACAACGTAATGACTTAATATATGATAACATTGTGAAATAATTACCACAATCAAGTTAATTAACACATCCATAAACTCATATAGTTATCATTTTTTGTTTGTGCAATGAGAACACTTTAGATTTACTCTTTTAGCAAGTTTCAAGTATACAGTACTGTATAATTAACTATAATCACCAGGCTGTATATTAGATCCCCAGAGCTGATTCATCTTATAACTGAAAGTGTTTACCCTTTGACCAATATCTCCCCATTTCCCCCAACACCCAGCCTCTGGCCATCACCATTCTACTCACTGGTTCTATGAGTTTGACTTTTTTAGGCTCCACATATAAATGAGACCATACTGTATTTGTCTTTCCGTGTATGGCTTATTTCACTTAGGATAATGTCCCCCAGGTTCATTCATGTTGCAAAGAGAAGAATTTCCTTCTTTTTATGGGTGAGTAATATTCTATTGTATATTATATATATATATATATACACATGTACATATGCATATATATACAAATACATATATGTATATTCACACACACACGCCACAGTTTCTTTATCTGTTGACAGACACTTAGGTTGTTTCCATACCTTAGCTATTGTGAATGATGCTGCAGTGAAATTAGGGGTACAGATATCTCTTCAAGACACTGATTTCATTTCCTTTGGATACATACCCAGAAGTGGGATTGCTGGGCCATGTGTAGTTATATTTTTGATTTTTGAGGAACTTCCATATTTTTTTCCCATTATGGCTGTACCAATTTACATTCCCACCAAAAGTGCACAAGAGTTTACTTTTTTCCACACCCTCATCAATATTTATCTCCTGTCTTTTCGATAATAGCCATACTAACAGGTATGAGGAGATATCTCATTTGACTTGCATTTTCCTGATGATTAGTGATTTTCAGCACCTTTTCATATAACTGTTGGCCACGTGTATATCTTATTTGGATAAATGTATGTAAGGTTCTTTGCTCACTTTTTAACTGTATCGTTTAGTTTGCTATTGAATTATATGAGGTCCTTATATATTTTGGACTGTAACCTCTTATCAAAAATATACGATTTGCAAATATTTTCTCCCATGCCATACATTGCCTTTCCATTTTTCTGATTGTTTCCTTTGCTGTACAGAGGTTTTTAGCTTGATGTATTCCCACTTTTTAATTTTTGCTTTTCTTGTCTCCTTTTGGTGCCATATCAAGAAATATATATATTGTTGCCAAGACTAGTGTCAAGGAGCTTTTCCCCTATGTTTTAAGGAGTTCCATGGTTTCAGATCTTACATTTATGTCTTTAATCCATTTCAAGTTAATTTTTATTTACGGTGTAAGATTAGGTCTCAATTTCATTCTTTTGCATATGAGTATCCAGTTTTCCCAGCACCATATATTGAAGAGACCATACTTCCCCTATTGTGTATTCTTGAAACCTTTGTTGTTGGCTGTATACGTACGGGTTTATTTCTGGTCTCTCTATTCTGTTTCATTGGTCTATGTGTCTGTTTTTATGCCAGTGTCATACTGTTTTGATTCCTATATCTTTCTTTTATCAGTGTTTTATAGCAGTGGTCCCCAACCTTTTTGGCACCAGGTACCAGTTTCATGGAAGGCAATTTTTCCACGAGTGGGGGGGAATTGTTCAGGTGGTAATTTGAGCAGTGGGGAGTGGCCAATGAAGTTTTGCCCCCTCACCTGCCTGTGGCTCACCCCCTGCGGCCCGGTTCCTAAGAGGCCACAGACTGGTACCAGTCCGCAGCCTGGGGGTTAGGGAGCCCTGTTTTACAGTTTTCAGTTGTACAAATTTTCCACTTCCTTGGTTAAATGTATTCTTAAATATTTTATTCTTTTTGATGCTATTGTAATTGGCATTGTATCCTTAATTTCTTTTTCAGATAGTTCATTGTTAGTGTATAAAAATGTAACTAATTTTTGTATGTTAATTTTTTTTTCCTTCAACTTTACTGAATTCATTTACTAGTTGTAATAGTTTTTGGTTGGAGTCTCTGGCCAGAGCAATTAATCAATAAACAGAAATAAAATATATCTGATTCAGAAAGGAATAAGTTAAATTGTCTCTGCAGATGATACAATCTTTTACATAAAAAAACACTAAAAGCCAGATTTTTCATGGTAACTCATTTCTAGCTCTATGGCTTTTCCCCCTGTTTTTCTCCTATTTCTTTCATCCTTTTCACCCAAAGAAACTGTCACCTGATTCTTATGTCCATCATTCTCTTGCTTTCCATTTCATATGTTCTTTTTAACTATTTCATGTTTCCATAAAGTGTATATGATTTTAGTTGTTTTAACACTAGTAAGGAGGATATTGTACTATAATGTAATAATTTAGTATATTTTTTCACTAAATAGCATGCAATTAACAGTCATATACAGTGTTGCTATAATTTGTTCAATTTGAATGTTGCTCTATAGTCCATCATGTAAGTACACAATTAATTCATCTACTCTCTTGCCAATGAACATTTGAGTTTTTTCTATGGTTTTGCTACTATGAACAGTTTTGCTATGAACATTCTTGTACATGTCTTCTGATATATATATGTATAAACATATATATAAACATATGTTTCTCTTGACTTTATATACAGGATTAGTATTACTAGTCTAAACTTACAAGGTAATACCATGGTGCTTTTAACACTTAGCACTCCTACCAGAATTGCATAAGAGAATTAAGGTGTATATCACTTCCAACACAGATGTTGACTTTAAAAACAATGCACAAAGTGAGAGTTGCGATTAAGTTTTATTTGAGGCAAAATGAGGACTGCAGCCTGGGAGACAGGGCTTCAGATAACTCTGAGAAACTGCTCCAAGGAGGCGAAGGTGGCGGGGGGCGGGGAGGTGGGGGGGTGGGGGGAGCCAGGCTATATAGAAATTTTGTAACAAAGGGCAGGTAGTCTGTACATCAAAAGATTATTGTTAATTAAAGAAAACCAGGTATCTCAAGTTAAGGAATTGAGCGCTTTTCTACGTATGGGAAGATGCAAGAGTCTGGGCTCACTGAAATCATTCCTTTGATATGCACCTCAGCTATCTGGGGCCAGTATGCTGTGTTTTCACATCCTGTGTTTCCTGAGAGCTCACTGTAGGGAGTGGCTGCAGTCTGATGGCTGCTAGATGGCAGGTATTCTTTTCAGCCCTGAGTTTCCTCAGGGCTCACCAGCTCATGTTGGAGGGCTGCAATCGTTGATGACTGTGACATCCTTTGTTTACGGATATGGCCGGAAATATTCCATTTATCACAGGGTTCTTCCAAGCTTTTAAAATATCTGCTCGTTTAATGAGAGTTACAATGGTATCTTATAGCAGTCTTGACTTACATTGCCCTGACAATGGATGAAGTTCATTTATTAGCGATATGTATTTTCTCTGCTGTTAAATGCTTTTTCATGTCCTTTGCCCCATTGTTTTCTTTGAGTTGTAGCTTTACTTACTAATTTGTAGGAGTTCTTTAACTAGCCTTGATAAAATTTATTTGTTGGCTGTGTTTATTGCTGATAGCTTTTTCTCATTTATAACTTATGTTTCACTTAGGAGTATTTGTTGATGAACCAATTTTCTTAATTTTAATATTATCAAATATTGTCAATAATTTTTGTGCCTAAAATATGTTCACCAATATGTTCTACTAAGATGCTCACAGTTTTGTTTTTAATATTCAAATCCTTAATCTTTCCGGAAATGATTTTATTTTTGTGGATAGCCAGTTTTTCAGTTTCACTTATTGAATCCTCCCACCCTTCCTTACTGATGAGACAGGACATCTCTGACTTAGTTAAAGTTCTATGAATGGGTGAGTCTAGTTCTTGGTTCTCTATTCCATTGGCCAGTTTTCTATTCCTGTGCCAGCTACATGCTATCTTTATTACTATAGCTTACAAAAAGTTCTGATAATTGATATGAACAAACATACAATAAATTATTTACTTACACAATGAAATATGAAACAGTCAAAATGAATGAATGTGATAATATACATAAACCTAAACAATATATTTTTAGTAAAAAGTCCTAAATTATTACAAATAGCATGGTATACTTTATAATAAATTTTAAAAGAACTGAAAAGTATGTTACCAAACCAAACACATGTCAGTTCGCCCACACGCAGTAAAGCCAATCTACTGACACTGAGTTGTGGTGAAGGAAAGTGCAGCGTTTATTGCAGCGTGCCAAACAAGTAGTCCAGGGTAGCTAGTGTTCAAACATACCAGAAATCCCTGATAGGTTTCAGGAAAGTGTTTTTAAAGGCCAGGTGAGGGAGGGGAGTCCCAGGTTATGTAACCAGCATAGTCCTGTGATTGGTTGATGGTGAGGTAGCAGGGCAATGCCACAGGGGTTAACGTTATCAATCCTTGGTCTCCAGGAGGCCTGCAGGCTATGTGCCCATGGTCATCAAGTAGTTAATGTCTCCCCTTTGGTGGGGGTTTTAGTAACTGTAAAACAACTCTTGAAATGTGCCTCAGATACTGTTACCTAAATACTTAAGAGAGGAACTAAACCAGAGAATATGGGGGAGGAGTCTGTCCCAGGAAGGCCCAGTAGGGCCCTGCTTGGTTACAATTACACTTGTATGGGTACATATAACAAAGAAAATAAATTATATGAAAAGAAAATGCATAAAACTGCTCTTCCTCAGGCTTATGATTCAACAATCCATGACTATAATTTACCACATTAAGATATTAAAAGAGAAAAACAATATGGTTATTTCAGTTAGGTGCAGGGAAAGTATTTGATAAAGTTCAACCTAAATTCATGTCTTAAAAAAGAAAACCTCTTAGTAATTCAGGAATAGATGAGAACATCATTAATCTGACAAAAGTATCTTTGAAAACAAAAAGTCAGACACTGCTGAGCCCCCATCCATCTTCCACCAGCCACTTTGGACATAAACATCCAGTCATGAATGAAAATAAGCTGGATCAGAAACAAAAACTGGCTGAGCAGGCTGAGCAATGTGATGTCACATCAGCCTGCATGAAGTCTGTAACTAAGCAAGGAGCTGAATTATCCAATGGGAAGGGTAATCTTCTCTCAGTTACTTATAAAAATGTTGTAAGAATTTGTAGGCCATTTTGGAGGGTCATCTCAAGTACTGAGTTAAAGACAGAAGATGCTGAACAAAACAACAGATGACTTGTGAAGAGAGGAGGTTGAGACCAAGGTTAGGGTACATCCGCAATGATGTACTGTCTCTTTTGGAAGAGTTCCTGATCCCAATGCTGCACAAGCAGAGAGCAAACACTTCTATTTGAAAATGAAAGGTGACTACTACCGTTACATGTCTGAGGTTGCCACTGGTGACAAGAAAGTGTTTGTGGATCAGTCACAACAAGCGTACCAAGAGGCTTTTGAAATCAGCAAAAAGGATATGTAATGGACTCCTCCTATCACATTGGATCTGTCCTTAATTTCCCTGTATTCTATTTTGAGATCTGAACTCCTCTGAGAAAGCCTGCTTTCTTTCAAAGACAACTTTGGATGAAACCATTGCTACATTAAGTGAAGAGTCATACAAAGACAGGAGGCTAATAACGCAGTGACTGAGAGACAACGTAACATTGTCCACATCAGATACCCAAGAAGACAAAGCCAACGCAGGAGAAAGTTGGGAAAATTAATCAGTCTTTCAACTTTTGTCTGCATCACCCTAAAATTTACAAAAGACCATTCTCATCCAAGCTGTTTTTTATGCTTTGTGACAGTTTTATATTACTTCTATTTGAATTTCTTTCTCATGTGGTTTTTATGTTTAATACTAGAAAAGAAGGGTCAGTTAGCATTTAGGGACTTACCTGTTTTCATTATGAGGTGCTCAATATGGTGATGTGGAATTTTTATGCAAGTTATTAATGCTTGGCATAGTACTTTTGGTACATTGTGGCTTGACAAGGGCCAGTGTGAAAACTGTTTCCATGTCTAAGCAAAAAAACTGCCTGGTGGGAGATAGAAGGGGTAATTGGTTCTAGACAGAGGTGTCGTTACTGTGGGTCCTTTAAGATTTAGAGTTTAAGGCTGTAATACAAATATATATATACCAATGGATATTGTATGTTGAACCAAGTGTATCTGTGGAATACACAACCTCAATTTGCACACTTTTGACTACATCTACAGAAGTGTTCCTTTAGAGAAGGTTGTGTCCCAGTTTGCTTTGGATAAAGGCAGAAATGGTTCATATTCCATAATTTGTAAAGTTGCCTGCTTTTTACTTTCATTATTTTTGCTACACTTACTTGTATCTAAATGTTTTAGGCAATCTAAGAACAAATGTACAATTAAAGATGCAGTAAAAATGCATTTCCTGATATCCATTACTTTATAAATGTCAATCACAGTAGTAAAACAAAGTTGTTTTTAACATTTTTTAGGTTTTTTTCATTTTCGTGCTGTACTTGAATGACTGTAAAAGTAGTTAACAGAGAAATAAGTTGACATGATGGATAGGTTTACTTAATTTCTTATAAAGTTTTCAATATCAATTAAATTTTTAAGAACATATGTATTAAGTTAATGTAAGTAGAATAAAAGTTTTATGAATGGACTTTCAGAAAGAAAAGATTGCCCACTATTGTCCCTTTATTCACTTTTATTTGACATTATAGCCAGTGTAATAAGGTGAACAATTAGAGATATGGGGATCAGAGAGGAGGAAATAAAACTCTGTTTCTTTATCAATCATGTTACCATTTACAGAAAATTCAAAATAATCTACAAATTATTAGAAGGCAAAAAAGTTTTGTCAAGATAGCTGGATAACAAAAGCCAACTACATTTCCATACTCTATCAACAAATAAGTGGGAAGTATAAGTAAAAATATTTTTATAATAGCATTAGAAAATATCTACTACCTTAGAGATAATTTTAGTAAAGCCAGGCAGGCCTTTTACTGTGAAAATTTTACAACTTTTATTAAGAAACATTGAAGAAGAGACTACAAAAATGGAGAGATACACCATATACATTGATAGGAAGACAAATTGATTTGTAAATTCAATGCAAACTTCAATAAAAAATCTGAAAGTTTTCCAGAGAACTTGATATATTTATTTCCAGATTTGGTCAGAAGAGTAACATGCCAAGTATAGAAAGGCAAATACCATATATTTTCACTTATATGCAGAATCTAAAAAATAAAACAAATGAATAATATAACAAAACAAAAACAGACTCACAGATATAGGGAAAAAAATAGTGGTTACCAGTGGGAAAAGGGATGAGGAAGGGGCAAGATAGGGGTAGAGAATGAAGAGGTATATACTACTATGATGTATAAAATAGATAAGATATGAAGATATATTGTACAGCACAGAGAATATTGCAAATATTTTATAATAGCCCTAAATGGAGTATAATCTATAAAAATACTGAATCATTATATTGTACACTTGAAACTAGTACAATGCTATTAATCAATTATATTTTAATAATAGTCATAATATAATAATAATACTCATATTTCTCTGGGGATATTTACTTCTTTGGTCAAGCAAAGATGAAAAGATGATTTGGCTATTGACCAGACCCTCGTTTGTATCAAGCCCTGTGAGTTCAAGAATAGTGGGAGATAGATGCACGCTAGTGTGAAGAACCTCAAGCACTAGAAACCTTACCAAAAGAGCTTTCAGGTCAAGGCTCTACCCTCTACAACCAGAGAGAAGCAGCCTTGGGGGGAGTCACTGCTTAGGTTGGAGTTCATCATCCATGGGGATTTAGAAAGGCAGAGGCCAATTCATCTTTACCTATTTTTCTCAGCTCTTTGTCTCTGCAGTACTGCTATATGTTGTGTTAAAGTCCTGAAGACATTGATACCAGCAAGTGTGTCACCAGATGAGGGAGTAGGCATTGATTATCTCAAGACAACTAATGAGGAGAAGGACGGGCAGAATTCCAAGGACCTCTCCCTTATTTTATCCTGTCACAGTTGTCTCATGCTTCCTTCCCTCTCAGGTTTTGACAGACAAATAGGCTAAGGTTGACGGGAATTTAAGAGATTCCTAATGCAAGAAGAATCAGCATTTTCCACCCTGTCTCTAATGGCAAATGATACAGAGTGCAACACACAAAATTTATGGGGACTTCCCAGGTTAAGAACAATTTCTAATAAAGTGCCTTTAACACTACTACTTTCTTTCACTTGAGAAGCCTTATCAAAATACAAGAGAAGGTGAAGATATTTAAGGTATAATCTAGACTGCATTGTATTTTTAATTAGTAAATTATACACAAACTCAAGAACTTGAACTATTTTTAGTGTATTAGGGTCAAAATTTACACACAAAAATTCAGACATGAGAAAAAATTAATTTGTTTTCAAAAACTGGTTTCATCTTTAATCTGGAGCTTCCATTCTCATCTGATAGTAACAAAGAAAACTTAAATTTCCATTCAAGGTAACAATCTCTTCCAGTTTAAAAAACATATCATAGTTGTGTTTAAACATGTTTTTAACTTCGATCCACCCACAGTAAGAAATACTTTTTTTCTCACTGTGATGTAGTATAACAGAAGTATAAATATGTATGTGTGAGGATATAGATAGATTTAGAGATAGAAATATTTGACTGTTGATATAAAACTGAACCTCATATTTCGCCAAACAACACTTAACACCATGTGGGATACACTTGTATTTTTTTTACTTTATGCTATTTTTAACCCACAAATTGATTTCAAGATCCACCAATATGTTACGGCTACAGTTTAAAAGATACTGACGTAAAAACACCAATCAACAGCAATTTATTTTAATTTCAATTAACTCTGGATTTTCTATGTCTCTTTTTATCTTTTTTTTCTTCCTTGAATAAATTCAAATTCTCCAGCTGTTGGAACAGGGAAAGGTGAGTGCTGAGCTTCTCTACATTACCAGACTATACCTGAGAAGCAAGGTATCACCCCCAAACTTATCATGTTCTTTCTAGCCCTCCCTCCCTAAAATTTAACTCCAATGAATGGTGGAGTATCAGTAAGATGGGACAATTAATGAGCATAAAATATGCTTAAAGGATACTTAAATGTTTAGTTTTTCATAATTGTTTTTCTCATCTATCTCCATTAATATTATTATATAATTTCTTTTAAAAGCTGATTAGATATCTAATCAAATCTAATTCAATAAAAGATTTTAAAATCACATTGTTTCAGAATATGAGTAACATACATAAGATATTGAGTCTAGCCACTTGGCTCTCTCTCATTCCCTCTCCTCCAATTTCTTTCCCCAGTACAAAAAGAGTATTCTGTTTTCCATTCTTTTCCAGTAGAAATTGCCCTTAAGTGTCATTCTTTTCCTTATCTTGGTAGTATTTGTCCCTCCCTTTGCTGAGAAAACAAATCTCAGCCTCAAGAACTAGTCATCAGAGCAGAAGAAAAATATGAATAAGGGAAAATCTTGTAATGTTTCCAAATATTATCCAACTAATTAGGGAACAAATTTCTTGCAGTGTGTTTCCTAATGCATTATGCTGTGCTGCTATGCAGAAACCTTAGAGTTGAAAAATCACGAAAGTCCAACATCTTCTTTTCCAAATGAGTTAGTGGGAACCCTCAGAGAGTGGGAGTGATTTTCTCAAGATTGTGCCCTTGATCCTGTATAGTTTCTTCTCCCCTCCCCTGTGTTCTGATTTTCAAAAGGTGTAATCAGATATATGTCTTTTGGACCAAATAATGGCAAAATGATAAAACAGATAAAAGAAAATATAAATATGACCTGTCTTCCCATTCCATTATCTCTGCATCTTCTCCTACGTTTGCATCTCTACAACAACCTGTGCCCTCAACCTCCAACACTTTGCTTCCCATCAGATTGCCTTCAAAACTTTACACTATGGTGGTTCTATTTTTAGTTTTTTGTTTTTTTTGTTTTTTTTTTTTTGCAGTACGCGGGCCTCCCACTGTTGTGGCCTCTCCCGTTGCGGAGCACAGGCTCCGGATGCGCAGGTTCAGCGGCCATGGCTCACGGGCCCAGCTGCCCCGCGGCATGTGGAATCCTCCCGGACCGGGGCACGAACCTGTGTCCTCTGCATCGGCAGGCGGACTCTCAACCACTGCGCCACCAGGGAAGAAGCCCTATTTTTAGTTTTTAAAGGAACCTCCATACTGTTCTCCATAGTGGCTGTATCAATTTACATTCCCACCAACAGTGCAAGAGGGTTCCCTTTTCTCCACACCCTCTCCAGCATTTATTGTTTGTAGATTTCTTGATGATGGCCATTCTGACTGGTGTGAGGTGATAACTCATTGTAGTTTTGATTTGCATTTCTCTAATTGTAAGGTCGGATCTTAACAAACGGCACCGCGAAACAGAGGAAAGCTACAAGTGAGCTTTATTCCCGGGCGAGGTTCACTGGTCCGAGAGAAAGGGGCCAGAGAAGTCGCACCCGGGCGAGGGTTGGGCAAGATTTTATTGGGGAAGAAGGGAAAGTGGTGTGGTGAATCTGGGAGGGCGCAGGGTATTCCTTATTTGGTGATCTTTTCAGGTACCCTGGGGGACCGTTAGTCCCGCCCCTCGAAAGGCGGGAAGGCTGGGCTGGGTTCAAAGTCCCCAGGTCAGTTCCGGGAACTGGGTGGTCCGGAATGTCTCCAGGGCAGTTTCTGGAAGTGGGTGGTCAGGAGAATTTCGGTCTGATGCAACCTGTGAATCTGATTGTGTTCCCCTGCCTCCGGCCAGTTGGCCTTACACTAATGATTAGTGATGTTGAGCATCCTTTCATGTGTTTGTTGGTGATCTGTATATCTTCTTTGGCAAAAGGTCTATTTAGGTCCTCTGCCCATTTTTGGATTGGATTGTTTGTTTTTTTGATATTGAGCTGCATGAGCTGCTTGTAAATTTTGGAGATTATAATAAAGATGCAGACGTAGAGAATGGACTTGAGGACACGGGGAGGGGGAAGGGTAAGATGGGACAAAGAGAGAGGCATGGACATACATACACTACCAAGAGGGAAGAGATATGGGAACATATGTATATGTCTAACTGATTCACTTTGTTATAAAGCATAAACTAACACATCATTGTAAAGCAATTATACTCCAATAAATCTGTTAAAAAAAAAAGAAAACTTTACACTAATCTCATAATATGACATATCATTTCCTCAAACTAGAATATTTTTGTCAACACCCTGTACCATAAAATTCAAATTAAATATCCAGGCCTGGCTCAAAATTGAAGGCAGTGCTTAAAAAAAAAACTTACTGAAAGAGAGATTTTTGCGTCAATTTTCTAGTTATACTCACATTTCTAACATGATATATTAGCACTGCAGAGTCATCATAGCCAATTCTAATACAATAGGAAGTTTTGTTATATATTTAATTATAATATTAATCACATTAATAACTGTCCCAATTAAAATAATATTATTCTTGAGATATGAGAAAAGTTCACTTAGATAACAAATATGTCTGATTTTGAGGTAGTATGAAATACTCCAAATTCTTATACATTGTTTTTTAAATTAATATAATATATGTAAACAAGAAATTAAGTGGATCTGATTTTACCATAATTATACTAATGAACAAAGCATCTCTCCCGTCTTAAACATCCACATGTTTAGGAAATAATTATTTGGTAAAGGGCTGTGTGTTAATTAGAGAATTAGAGCACATTAAACACGGTGCCTTATAAACATGTTTCAATTTCTCCTTTTCTCATGTCCTTTGTCATGTTAATATGATAATAACCCAAAGTCATCTCATAAGAAGCTGAGAGTCATCTCATAATAACCAAAGTCAAATTAGGTTAAATATATCAAATATATTCCTAATTTTAAAAAAATATGATTTATGCTGCCTTGTATTTTAAAATATGAGTTAAAAACAGTTGCCCATTGCTTTTTCACCTATTGTCCTTCTCTTCCTTCCCATCATTAGAAATCAGGCCCAGTCACTGTGATTTGGTGATTGCTCTTGTAAAAGTTGCAAGGGGATAAGAGCACTTGACCTACATTTTCCCTTAGGCTTTTCGTTCTGCAACCTAAAAGAAAAAAATCAGAGTTCACAGTGAGAACAATAGTCTTTCCTGCACCACCTACACCTTTATTCTCAGGGTTCTGTAATCAACTGTGACAGCATTTGAAAACGCTAATCAGCCAGACTCTGAGATTATTGATCCCAGAAATAAGTGTATGAACTATTTCCTTTCCACTTCTTCATATCTGTGGGTAGCTCCAGATAGAAAACTCAGTAACATCAATGACTCAAAACCTCCTACAAATTGATGTGTTAAGTCATAACACATACAAAAGTAAAAGACATGATAGGATTTGTGTGATACTGTTTATATCTGCTTGGTTTTGAGAGAGGTTCTGGTTCAAGGCATACTATGCACAACTGCTCTTTCTTATGAAGGACTAAGGAGTTGCGGGTAGAGGGGACTTGGTTACAAACACTCCCACAGTTCTCTTCTGATTAGATTCTTTGATACGTTATAGCTTGAGCCCTAAGAGAGTGAGCCTTTAGCTCTACAGAGACAATAAGGATTCATGTTTGATCGTGTATACAAGGATAATGTACAAGGATCAGCTTAAGATAAAGAGAATCCAGATAATGATGTTTTGTTGCTCCTTCCATATACATCTCCTAAGGAAAGAGGCTCAGGGTGTAATTTACACCCCTTACATGCTAAAAGCCCATTTTAATCTCACACATTGCATCCCTTTGAGCAGCTAATAGTGCATTTTCCGCATCTTATTTATCTGTGTTTTCCCAGCACCTAATATAATGCCTACCACATAGAAATTACAAAAAAATTGGGGCTGAACTGAACAAAATAGAGGCACTCTCACATACTATTGCATCATGAAGAGTTAAAAATCACAAATATCCCTGTATTACAAAATGTCATCTAATCTATGAAATTATATTTATGAAACTCGAAGTAAAGCTTCTTGACTTCCAGTATCCTCCCTGCGGGGAGGGATGGTTATGGTTTTGGAAATATTTGGAAGTAAATATCAAATATGAACCAATAATATACAACATCTGAGACTAAATTCTGAAACAGAAATATAGGAAACCACATGGAAATTCATCACATCTACCATTTTAAGTCGAATTGTTTGGGAGGTTTTGACATTTTCTCTGCACAAAATCTGTGTTGCATTTGGTAGGGCCATTACCTATCTTTAAGGCAAGAACTTTGCAGTGTTCTTCAAAGAAAGATTATCTCTAGGCACACTTAGTGCTTGGCTTGCTAGACGGTTGCCCTAACAGTAAGAGTCTGGTGAATTACACTCACAGTGTATTCAGCCATATAATTCTCTGCATCGTCAGGGAGGAAAAATAAGTGTTTTCAGTACAGCCTCCCCAAAAGTTGCTTTCTTTAACCTAGCGTACTTTTAGCCAGCAGAGTTTTGAAATAAAATGTTATAGGGGGGCTTTATACTTTCCTTTAGTAAGGTCCTTCAAAGTTAAGATAGTTTCTTATCTGTCTGGCTGTATATAAAGATAAAGAAGGAAGGTAATATTTCCTTTAGAGAATTTTTTCCACCTCTGTGGTAGACATGATCCTCCTTCAAGGTAACAGAGTGCATATACAGAGTGCAGTTGGCAGATGGTTTCCAGCTGTCTGCTCCTTCAGAGTCTACTTCAGCAGCAGTGAGCCACTTCAATCTGATGTGGAACAGCTCAGACAGGCACTCCTCACTCCACATGCTCCACAGTGGGTTAACCAAGGCTTTTGTGCTCACCTCCCCCATCACACTTCCTCCCTCTGTCCAATACAGTTCCTTCCTCCTTCCTTTCACAGGTATTGCTCAGCAATAAACTTGCACTGTATATTTTCTTAGCATCCATTTCATAGGAATCCAAACTGAGGCAGTAGATACCAGGACTGGTTCAAGAATGTGGGCAATAAGATGGAGTTGTGGATTACTGACTGTCCTGTTAGATAAAGACCCCAGCCCTGGTGGTGGTGATGGGGTTAGGGGTGGAACAAATTGTCCTTGACGTAGGTGGCAGTTCAGTTGTTAACATTTTTACCAGAAATGAATGGGACGGTGTCCCAGTAGAAGGGGATGGACTAATGATTTTGAGTATTGGATGTATGAGTGACCTAACTGCAAAGAAAATTAAATGCCAGACCAAGGAGAGTCTGCTATGCCAAGGTCAAGGCCCTACTTGGAAAAATTTGAGGCTTCGACATCTAGGTCTATCCTCTAGATGAACTGATCATATCTGAGTGCATGCCCCTCTGTATTTTGACTCCCCAGCCTCCTCCTAAACTTCTGAGCTTGAAAAATCTCCCTGCCTTTCCCTACACTCCCCATACACATACTACAAACAATATATCCTACTCCCATAGTAGAAGAAACTGCAGAGGCTTCTATCTTTAAAAGTCAAGTTACCTTCTCAGGATTTAATCTCACCTCTCCTCATGGCCACAATGCCAATAACTGGGATTAGTTTACAATGTAATCTTGCTGGGGCATTGGTAGGCCTGACATAGGAGAAAGAAGATTATACCACAAAATAGTTGCAAGACCTAGCCAGCATGTAATGGTAGGAGCTAAGAGAGTAAAGACAGTACCAGGTTCTGAAGGTGCTAAAGAATTTGGGAGTATACTCACAAGACACTATGTTTACACTTTGGCAAAGAGTAGGAGCTGCAAACTTGCAGCTAGGATGAAACTTACTTAGAAGCATAGAAAAAGTGATGCCTGTATTGAAGAAAGTTGAAAGGACAGAACTGCCATGGTAAATGGTAAGGGAAGGGATTAAAAGTATTAGGGAAGTGGGCATTTGGGAATGGCTATACAATGTATTCCCTAAAAAGCCTCCAGATGATTGTATTCCACAGAAAAACCCAGAGGACACACCACATACCAAGGCCATAAAGAATGCAAAGTCAAGAGGAACATAAGTACCACTAAAAGTTTTAGTTGTGGCTTCGTCTCTGGATGGTGAGACAGGCTGTTGATGTTGATGATAAGAGAGGTTGTTACAGAACTTGGCTCACTGATACCAGTGAAGATGCTATAGTACTGAAAAAGTAGAGAGGTCAAATGGCGTTGTTTAAGCACCAGAAGGCAAGGGGTTACTATTATTGTAATGACCTATACGTTTGGAGTGGCAGCCAAGGGGGCCTGATCTGTAGAGTGTTACTGACATGATCAAAAGAGAACATTTTACTTAGGGGCAAAATAGATGGGTACCTTTAACATCAGAGGAAATAAGAATGGGTGACTGAGTAGCTGATAGCAGCCATTCCATAAAAGTCATGGTTCCTTGTTTTATTTTAGAACAGAACCAGTTTTCAGATGTGGAACGCATTGACTGTAATGTGTCCATGTCTCTAGGAAGAAGGACCCTGAAACATCATGGCAAGTACACATGGTAATGTGTGTAATTTTTCCAGTACTTTTCCAAAGTGACCTGTGACTGTTTGTTCAAGTAGCTGTACATCTGAAAAAGGGAGAAATCTAGAAATTCTGAGGAATGTTGGACACAGTGTCTGGGTTGGCACTGGTGCCCAGAGCCCTCACTAGCGTTAGGGCCCTTATAAAAGAGATAACATCTGCAGGCCAAGTGGTAAATAGGCAGCTTAGTGGTCCTACTGGGTCTACAGACCTCCCAGTGTCACTTACCTGGTCGCCATATGTATACTTTGGAGTGACATATTTGGCATCTGGTACAAGCCCCACATTGATATTCTGGAGAGTGGAAGATAATCCTACACAGAGTGAAAATTCCAACAACATTCATACAACTTTTTCAAGACCCAGTGGTCATGTGTATGCTGGATCATCTCCACAGTAGAAGAAAAACAATTTCATTTTGCATATCCTACCATGAAAACAAAAGCACAATACCCAGTTCATTTCTTCAGATTCAGCATGTTACACACCTCAGAATACTTCTCAGGCCCTTATACTGAATGAAGTGAGATGCTGCCAACTTTGAAAGGATCCCAGAGCAGGAAAGGGCTCTGCAGCAGATCCAGGTTACAGTGTAAGAAGCCCTGATACTTGAGTTGCGTGATTTGGCAGCACCTACATTACTGGAGATGTCGTGGCTGGAGATGATGAAGTGTGGAATTTGTGGCAAGCCCCAGAGGAAAAATCACAATGCAGGACCCTGGGATTCTGGATCAAGACCATAGCATTCAACCAGAGAAAATAATATGTCTTCCCAAGAAACCCCAAGGATTCTGGAGCAAGATCATGCCAAATAAAGCAAACAATCACACACCTTTTATAAAACAACCTGTGGAATGCTGTTTGGGGGCCTAGTAGGGACAGAACACCTGGCCACAGAGTGTCAATGACCCTGGATCTACAACTGCCCTTCCAGAGCTAAGTCTGTCAGCCCAAGTCATTAGTTTAGGAGGGCCAGCAGTAATTCGTCATAAAATGAAAAAAAATATATCCCAAATTGACCATGAGAAGGACCATAGGGTACAAGAAATCTGCATAAATAGGAAACCCAGACCACAGCGGTATCCATCACTTTGCACCAGTGCCTACTCCTGAGCTTACAACTATGGTCACCTCAGGGCTCCCACATGACAAGCTAAAGAACAACAAGGCCCAAACTTGGATTATGAGTATGTTGGCTCACTATAGTGGTGAAAGTCAAAAATGGATGTTAGTTGCATCACAACCTCACTTTGGGGGGACCTTGCAAGACTGCCATGAGGAAAAATCCTTCCCATGGGCAGAGTTTGGGGCAGTGCCACTGGTCATTTACTCTGTGTTGAAAAAGAAATAACCCAAGGTTAGACTACATAAGGATGTTCAGGATAATAGTAAATGGCCTGGTCAGCTGATCAGGGTCCAGAGAGGGAAAAAATACAAGATTAGGGAATAGACAGATCTTGAGTAGAGGAATACAGCTGAGCACATGGAGGTGGTGATGGGGTTAGGGGTGGAACAAATTGTCCTTGACGTAGGTGGAATACCTTGAGTAGAGGGTATACAGCTGAGCACATGGAGGTGGGCATTGTGTGAAGATCTTTATAGTACATACTAACAGCCGCCAGAGAACATTTATCAGGGAAGAAGTAAATAAACACCTGACATTGTCAGTGATTTCTGTCAATAGCCACTTCAAAGTAAGGTACGATGGGAATATAAATGAAGTGGTCAAGGTGACAGATATAGAAGCTCCATTCTGGCTGCTATAACAAAATACCATAGACAAGGTAGCTTATTAACAATAGAAATGTATTTTTCAGAGTTCTGTAGGCTGGAAGTCTGAGATCAGGGTGCCAGCGTGGTCAGGTGAGGATCCTCTTCTGGGTTGCAGGCTTCTCAGTGTATCTTCACAGAGTGAGCTAACTCTCCATAAGAGCACTAATCCCATTCATGAGGGTTCCACCTTCATGATCTAATCACCTCCGAAAGGCTCCTCCCCTAATACCATCACTTTGGGCACTAATTTTTCAACATATGAATTTGGGGGGATACATTCAGACCATAGCAGAAGCTATACATATACTCAACAACATGGGCTTCCAATCACCAAGGCTGCTCTAGCTATTGTTAAGACCCATTGTACAACATACTGGCAATAGAAAACAAGTCTTAGCTCCCAATATGGCACCATTTTCAAGGAGACCAACTTTACTCCTTCCACGCTGGAAGGTGTAGACATTGGTTCTCATAACAATAGACAGATATTCTGGGAGTGTGTTTTCCTTACTTACTCCCAGAATTTAGCACAGCTGTGTGAGGTCTTACAGAGTGTTTGTCCCTTGGCATGGAGTCCCACAGCATCTCATGGAGACCAGGGGAACATTTTACAGGAGACAAAGTGTGGGAATAGGCTCATGACCACACTATCCACATACGCCACTACCCAGAAGCTGCTGGCCTGACAGAGCACTGAAATGGCTGTGAAGGTACAGATGAAGCACCAGCTCAGAGGCATTATTTTCTAAAGACAGAGAACCTCCTCCAGAGTGCATTGAAAGAAAAAATTTTATGCGGCACAGTGTCACCAAATATGGATGAATATGTAAGTCCAGAAATCAAGTGGTGCAAGTAGGAGCGGTCTCGTTTACCTTCACTTCTGATGACCCCCTGGGAGACTTTGTGCTTTCTGTAACTACAGTTTGTGCTCTGAAGGGTCCTGCTCTACAAAGGGAGTTCACTTTCACCAGTAAATACAGCAAGCGCCCAACTGAATTATAAACCGTAGGTGCTTTGATTTGGTCAATGCATTCATTTCTACTCCAATCTGAAAAGGAGCACACATTCTGAGTTGTCTGTTTCCAAGGACCATCACTCTCCTCAGGAGAAGAAGCCTATAGAAATCCTGTAGGAGCTGCTCTCAGGATGTATATGTAGAAGTGGAACTTAGCACCAGTGAGGACTATGGTAGACACAAAGATGAATGAACTTCCCAAATTCCTTTCCAAGGAAGGACTTGCTGCCCAGGTGTAGGGAGCATTGTCAGTAGACAGCCACCTGTTGTCATCTACTTCAGTGTCTGCTGCTACTACAGAGAACCATCTGAAGTCACACTGTTTTCCCTAGCAACCACCTGGTAACTGAGCAAGGTAGACATGTAAAGGCCCAGCAGTTCTGACTCAACGTGGGACAGTTCTGATGGCATTGCTCAGAGTTCTTCATCATTTTGGTTAGGGCTTTGTCAGACCCGGTTCATAATTCAACAACTCCCTTTGCCTATTCCTACTTCCTCCCCTTCTTTCACAGGCACTGATGACCTAATAAACACTTAGCTCCCCAAAGTGTCTCAGCTTCTGCTTAGGAGATTCAGCTTTTCAAAACTTTTAGCTCAAATCCTCCATTTCTGATTATTAATATTTTCATTTCCCCATTTTCTAACTCAGCATTTCCCCAAGTATTTTCCTAGGAAACAAGATCCCATCAAGATATTAACTTTTATTCCACCATAGTAGAAATCCATGATCAAATAACTTGATAAATGCTGGGTAAGACTAAGTTAAATGAGTTTTCTTACAGCACGACCAATGGTTTGACCTGCAAAGGAACCTGTCACAAAAAAATATTTTCCCTCTTGTGAATCCCTAAGATATCAATCCTCCACCCACTGGCAGTGATAACTTTTCAGGAAAATACGTAGTCATATACTGATTTTTTTTCAATATTTTTCCAGGAGCAGAAATAAGTCTTCATAAGTATTGTAAATCATGAAACTAAAAATTAAAAACACCATTTGTAACAAGAGTTATAAGGCTACTTTATGGCAACTGTGATTTTTACCCTTTGGAAACTGGACAGAGAATTAATGAGCATAAAATATGCTTAAAGGATACTTAAATGTTTAGTTTTTCATAATTGTTTTTCTCATCTATCTCCATTAATATTATTATATAATTTCTTTTAAAAGCTGATTAGATATCCAACCAAATCTAATTCAATAAAATATTTTAAAATCACATTGTTTCAGAATATGAGTAACAATTTTTCAGTCAAAGATTACTGCTTTGCATATACTTTAAAAATTATGGAGGTTGGATAATTCATGTATATATATATATTTTTTTGCCCAAATGAAAGCCATTTTTTCTTTAGCTTTGAAGAACTTATAGATGGAAATTTTTATACTTTTTTTTCAAAAATGTCTGTCCCTATACATACATTTTGCAAACAAAATATTCTTTGGTTGACTAAATTATTATTCTAAGCCAGTCACATTCTCCTTGCCACATTCTCCTTACTCTGGACGTGTAATCAAATGCAGGACAATGAGACATGAGAAAATTTTCTGTAAGACATATAGGAAATAGGTCCTTGCTGCTTAGATGAAGACACGAAAAAAAGACGGACTTCCTTCCAATGGACATTGCTAACTCTAGATATAATGCCTGGAAATTCCAGAGTTGGGTGTCTACTAGCCTGGGTGTGAAGTCAAGACATGGAGGGTAGAGGCAAGAGAAGCTGAGCCGCAGCCTCCACATTTCCATCTTGCACCTAGACTTCTTTTTACATGAGATAAAACTTATTAAGACTGTTCGCACTGAGGTTTTCGGTTACACGAATGTAAGGCATCCTTGCTTACAGGAGATTTCAAATTCCTTTAGAAAAATCTTAAGAAACAGAGAACAGTTACCTTCCCATTGTAAAAACTAGTACATTCCATTACAAAGAATAGAATTACTGAATTGTGAGTTAAACATACTAAATAAATTAATGATTAAGAAATGCAGCTTGGGCTTCCCTGGTGGCGCAGTGGTTGAGAGTCCGCCTGCCGATGCAGGGGACACGAGTTCGAGCCCCGGTCCGGGAAGATCCCACATGCCGTGGAGCGGCTGGGCCCGTGAGCCATGGCCGCTGAGCCTGCGCGTCCGGAGCCTGTGCTCCACAACGGGAGAGGCCACAGCTGTGAGAGGCCCGCGTACCGCAAAAAAAAAAAAAAAAAAAAAAGAAATGCAGCTTTCATAAGAAGTAATCAAACTTGAATAAGTGACCCTTTTCTGGTGTTCTTTCCCCTGCAGAAAAAAAAATATTTTATATACAAATTGACAAATATATATATTAAAAAATATATATGTATATATAGACAAAGAGAAGAGAGCAAATTTTGAATATTTATATTTTTACGAAGTCATCGGTGAGGTCCTACGAGACACAATTATTTTGTTTTATTTATTTATTTTTACATATTAAGGTATGATTGACACAGTTTCTGAGCTAGCCTCTTGATATATTGTGGATGATTGGAAAGCAGTGGCTGTTCATTGAAGATGATGGCTGAATAGGGATTTTAGAGTGGTCAGCAACACTACCCTTGATTGAACCTGGCTTTCTAACACAATCCTGCATCCCATTCCTGAACCCCAGCTCTTGATTTCAGTTTAAGAATATTTTCAAGAAGGAAAGGCATGATGAGAGAGAGAGAGACAGAAAGGCATATATAAAATGTACTTCTTCAAGTGGAAGAATGTGACTTAACATTGCCCTTTATAATGAATCTGAACAAGAAGTACAGATGTTGAAATCTTCAAACTAGTAGAAGGCTGTATCTCTTCTTTGAGGAGTGAAATGTCAGACTGATGGGTCAAAGTTCTCAGGAGACTATATGGGTAGCCAGAGGCATAGTAGGTGAATTGTACTGCAGTAGAGATAGTTCAAGGTAATGCATTAAAATAAAAGTAATCCAAAATTTACTTAGGAGAAAATGGTCTCAATTTATCTATTAAAAATACAGAAAATAGATTCTACTGCTTTGATTGGGCATTTATCCTTGAAGAGCAGCTGGACTGCAGAACCACAACAATCGCTGAGGCTGACATGAATCTACAGACTTACAGCCTTCGTTAAAAAGAAACTACTGGAGTTAGTTCAGAAGTCAGACAACTGAAATTAGTTTTATAAAGGGACAAATGAGACCTTCTAAAAAGACATCTCCAAAATCATCATGTCTACACATTCAGCTGTTTGTAAGGACAAGAATGTTCCCTATGAGTTTGTATGTTCCAAACAGGTTTTGAGGTAGACCTGTGGCATCTTTAGGATGATCAGAGCATGCTCTCTTACCATCAATAAAAAAGACTTTGCAGCTGAATCAGCAGATTCATTCCAACAGTTCATTGAGAGGTTCTTGGTCTAAACCTGTGATCTCTACTAAATTCCTCCTTTTGACCCTTCCCCCAGAGGGATTAAGTTTTTATCTCTTCTCACCTTCCCCTTTGAAACTGAGCAGAGAGTGGTGGCCACATTCAGAATCAGGAAAGAGACAGAAGAAAGTGCGCAAAGCCATGATACAGAAATTCTCTGTGCTTTCCTCAGACATCTCTTACTGGCCACCAGTATGTAGAGTACATTATGCAGAAGTACATGAGGGCATACTACAGTATTTCTTAGTCTGTGTATTTCATCTAAAATGTGAGTCCTTTGAAAGTAAATAACTTCAACTTTGTATCCCTTGTCCCCGCACACAGAGATATTCCACACATGCATAAATTAATGAGTGGTTTTCTTTACTCTCTATGAGGTATTAGATCATTTGAGAAGGAAACGTGCTCTGTATGGTTTTCACATATATGTCCATGTATACAGTTACTAATAAATATCCTTACCGGTTTTCTGTGTTGATGTAATTTCACACTCTTTCCTCTGTCTTTACTTCTGAGGATGGTGGCAGGCACACAGAACAAGAATTCAGAATTTCTTGCTACAGAATTTCAGAGGGGTCTGAGCTAGTAAGACACAGAAATGATTAACCTAGGCCCCAAGGAAGGGTGGGATCTAGACAGGAGAAGTATGGGCAAAGGCCATTAGGTCTCTGTGGAAGTGTTAGCTGATGCTGGGTTGAAATATTCTGGGAATTCATGGAAAACCAGCTGGAGACCTCAGCAGAAATTATTCAATCTGAAGAAATATCTTCTGGGTGAGGATTTTCTTCAGTGGACATTTTGTACTGAGAACTTAAACCCTTTCTTGCATTAATATGCCATTCATTTTTGTGAGCAACTTAATAAAATATAAATTCATATTCCAAATTTAAAGAGTATGGGAAATAAAAGATATGCATTCTATTTTTTCCCCAATTAGGATTCATATGCACTTAAAATATATTAAATTCAGATCATTGAATCTCTAAAATGACTAACACTGTGATAACACTTTTCTTCATATTGCAAAATAAAGAGAACCCTCAATTAAATAGAGTCAGGAGACCAGAAGGGGGAGCTCTCACTCCCTACGATGATAGCTGTGCCGGACAGAAAGAAGAAAGACTCCTCTTCTTTCCTGGCAAGGTCTCAGCCAATGAAAAGCCATGGACTCTTTGTTTACTACAGCCGTCCCAAATTCCTTTTCTCCACCATAAAAGCAGTTTCCTTCCCTTGCCATGCAGGCACTTGCACATGGCTTGCCATTGCTGCAGATCCAAAATTGAAAGTCTTTGCTGGAGAAATCTCTGCAGTCTTTGTTTCAGGTCAACATTTTGGTGGCCTGTACAGTGCCCAGAGAAGACCCCTGACAGCTCTGGGGTTGGTGAGCAAACAGGTGCAGTACCCAAAAGCAAGCCCTTTGCTGATCAGTGCTTTTCTGGCTACCCTGGAGTTTGAAGATATGTCTTTCTCCTTGATCTGATGTCCCTACCCACCCACCCACTTTGCTTTTGAAGCTCTCCAGGCTTTATCTGAGATCTAGTTTAAGGTTTCATCCTTTCTGATTAAGACTTTCAACTGTATGTGAGTATTTTTCGCACTCTGGTCTGACTTTGAGATTAGACTCTTTCAACTAAAACTGGCTGAGAAGGCTTCAGCCCATCCTTTGGAAATAAGTGCTGTTTCACTGAAACTGTGCCTGTTCAGCAGTCGGCCCATTCCTTTGGAATAGGGGCTGTTCTATGGGAAGTGGCTAAAAAGCCTTTGGCTTAGATACTCTAGGACCAAACTGTTCCCTTAGAACTGGCTGTTATAAGGGCTTCAGGCTATTTGAGTTGCAAGCTATTTGAATTGAGCTGTTTGCGCTATAAACTGTTTAAGTTGTTTGAAAATCGTTCTTTTAGTCAAGAGAAAAGCCTCTGACAAAGGAGATCCCAGTTTTCTAAGTATTTTGAGGGCTGGCCCACCCCATAGGGACTCCAGCCAATTGTATGTTGATAAATCAAGATCTTTCCTCATGCACATTTCTAACTAAATGGACCGACCTGACCAAAGACAATTTAGAATATCAATGGCCCTTATGGGGAATTCTTGAAATCCCCAAACGCAATTTTCTTGAAACTGAATTGGACTACAGTTGCTCTAAAATTTCCAGAAATGAATGGCATGACTATTTCATTGGTATTTCAAGGCTTCCAAATATTATCACGAGCCAAAAATTGACAATGTGCAAAATAAGATTAGCTGAGGCAAACAAATGATTAAACTTTAAAATGATTAAAGAAAGATGAGTTGGCTTCCTTGGCTTCTTTGTCTCAGGCTCCACCTCTGATGCCATCTTGACTTTCTTGGCTCCCCATGGTCAGATTTTGCCTCTGACACCATATTTCTCCTTCCCTTCTATGCCACATACATCTCCTCTCTACCTTCAGTTCACCCATCCTAATTCTCTCACCAAACGTCCCTTTTCTCTGAAACTCTCCCCACTCACTTTTCCTCTGATCTTATCAGAACCTGTCCACTTAAAAATAAATCTTTTGAGGATGCAGAAGCTAAACCTTTAATTTCTTATTTTCCCTGAACTAAAGCTGAAATATGAGCCATAGTCAAAGATTTTCCCAAAGTAACCGAAGATCCTCACAGATTTGCTGAGGAATTTTAATATAGTCATTCAAACTTATCAACCTGGTTTCTCTGACTTACATCAGCTAGTTCATATGCCTGTCTGTTAAGGACAGGGCCAGCATTGGATAAAAACTGGTAATTGGGAAAATCCTAAAGGTCCCTAGAATTACAACCAGGAATTAGCCCCATAGCTTGTTATGTAATCAGGCTCAGGCAATTGCTAGGCAACTTCATTGAGCAACTCCTAAAGCTTTTCCAAAGCTTGTTGATTGGAACACAATTCAGACTTGCACACAAAAATCTGCTGAACCTGTTCTTAACTAATACAATCGACTTCAGATTTAAAAAAAATTCTGTCCTTACTTCAGATATTGAGTCCACCTGAGTAGCTTTTAATTCTATATTTGTTAATGGGCTGAACTGGGACCTTTTTCTTCTATAGTAAAAAGTACCAGGATGAAATGGAAAACCATGTCCACTCCGGATTTAGTCAATCTGGCAAACCAGCTCTCTCATACTCTAGATGAGTCATCTCAAAGGAAGACCACCAAAATTCTCAATCTTCAGCTCCAGAAATTGAAGGCACCTAAATGAACAAAAACCCTCCTACTTTCTAATACTATTGCAAAAAGCCAGGACACTGGAAAAGAGATTATTATAAATTTAAGTGCTTCTGACACCTTCAGCCCTCTAACCAGCCTTTCCAGTGTCCTCCCATTTCTCAATGATGGAGCTCTAAGGAATTTCACAAGTCTTTTCTAATTCTTTTTCTCAATTGGCTTGGAAATATTTCTCCAGATTAAGGATGAATCTTTTCCAGTCATAATTGACACCAGAGCCATATTCTTGGTGCTCAAATCCATAACTATAAAGCAGCCCCTGCCTTGGAGTACTCAAACAGTTCAAATAGCAGGGATTTCTAATGAACCTCAAGAGTTCCTGTCTCTGAACCTACTCCCTTTCTTTAAGTCATTTGAGAGATACACATCCTTTTCTCTTTGGCTCATTTGTCTCTACCCACCTATTAGGCTGAGACTTCTTAGAGAAGTATTAGGCCAGAATTTCTTTCTTCCAAAAGTGGGAAATAATTCTAGAAATTGACAGTAGTCATCATGCAGGCCCTCAACAATAAATGACCCTTTGATATCTTTTCTTTGCTCTGTCTGGTGGTTCTGCTGCTACTGGAACTGATTCTGGAAACTGAAGATTTATCCCTGTTGAATCAGCTACCACCCTCATTATGGGCAAAATCTCCAATTGATATTGGCAAAATTCACAGTGCACTTCCCCTTAAGATTCAAATACATTCCTCAAAATCTCTTTCCACAATTAATCAATATCCTATAAATAAAGAAGCCCTTCAAGAGATAAAGCTCATAATAGATTACAACACTCAAGGCCTCACTCTCCCTTGTATTAGTTCCTGTGATACTGCCATTTACCAGTGAGAAAACCTTAGGGACAAAGGTGAAACATTGGCCAGGACCTCTGAGCAATAAACAAAAATGTTATCCTTTGACATCCTTTTGTTCCTAACCCTCATATGTTACTAACATTCATTCCCATGAGAAGTCAATTTTTTACTGTAATTGACTTATGCGGGGCATTCCTTAGCATTCCAATTGATGACACCAGCCAATACTGTTTTGCTTTCACTTGGGAAGAAAAACAATTCCCATGGACAGTAATTTCGCAGGGTTTTACTGAGAGTCCATATTTCTCATAAATCTGAAGACTAATCTGGATGGCATAAGTTCCCCAGAGGTTCTACTTTGTTGCAATAGGTGGATGATTTGCCTGTTTGCTCTCCTTCTCAAGCCTCCTCAAAGGAAGACAGCATTCATTTGCTAAAGCTTTTAGCCTTAAAGGGACATAAGGTCTCCAAAGAAAAATTGCAGCTTGTCCAAACCCTGGTTCAATATTTAAGGCACCTGATATCAGAACAAGGGCCATATCTAGATCCAGATAGAATTTATTGTGCCCTAAGTTTTTCAAAATCCAAAACTAAGTACCAATTGGGAATTTTCTTGGGCTAGTCATTATTACTGAAATTAAATTACAAATTTCTCTCTTATGATCAAACCTCTGTATATTGCTCCTAAACAAGAACAACCCCAATCCAATTTAATGGGAAGAACTGGATGACATAGAAGGCCTTAAAATGAGTTTGATGAACCCACCTGCCCTTGGGCATCCCAGTTATCAGATTCCCCTTTTCCCTTTCATATATGAAAAAAAAGGGAATGCCTCTGGGGTACTCACCCCAAAACATGGGTCCACTATCAATCCATAGGTTATTTAGCCAGCAACTGGACCCTGTGGCACAAGGATACCCTCCTTGCCTTAGAGCCATTATGGCCACTGCCCTTTTGGTTAAGACCACTGGGAAAATCCACGTGGAATCCCCTTTAACCATTTTTGTACCTCATGCAGTAGAAGCTTTCATGAATTTTTGTCACACTCAACATTTCTCAGTCAGCTGCCTCACCTTCTATGAAGTCTTTATGTTAACTTCTCCTCACATAACTCTTTTATGTTGCAATAATCGTAACCCTGCTACTCTTCTCCCCTCCATCACCAGTGAAGTCACTCACGACTGCTTAATCACCTCCTGACTGCTCATGAAAATCTGCAGGAAATTCCTTCAGGTAATGCTGACTTCCCATGGTTCACTGATGGTTCTTATTTAAAAGGTGACAATGGCAAATATTGTGCTAGGTATGCTATTGCAACTCCTTTTAATGTTATTGTGGTGGCATATATTACCTATGGCTACTTGGGCCATAGGTAATTCTGAATTATAAGCTCTTACGTGGGCTTGCACTTTAGCCAAGGGCAGAATTGTTAATATTTATGCTGATAATATATGTGCTTTCAGAGTAGCTCATGATTTTGGATTGTTGAGGAAGCACTATAGCTTTCTTCCAGTGGGAATAAAATTTTAAATGGCCTTTATGTATAGGAATTATGGGATGCAATAATTTTACCTGTTGCTTTAGCTATTATTAAGATTCTCGGGCTCTAAACTTGACTTCCTGGAAGCTAAAGGAAATCAGCTTGCTGATGTTTCTGCAAGGAATACTGCCCTTAACAGAACCAGAAGCAGCCAAACCTCCATCATGGTCAAAAGAGATATTTCACCAAAATGATAACTTAGAAAAGCTGGCTATAGAAGCTCAAAATTTGGCCTCAGAAAAGGAAAAACAGATTGGAAATTCAACAATTCTTGGTTTGATAAAAAAAGAAAGCTCTGGTTTGGACCAAATTACAACCTGGTTTTACCAGAGACTCTAAAATTCACACTCCTCACCACTGTACATGCATTACACCATTGGTCTACTGAAAAAATTATAGCATTCATGAATCAAAATTGGTAGATAAACATTAACAAGGCTGCAAAAAGTGCCTACTTCACTTGTCCCACTTGTCTGAAGTGCAACCTAGGGAAGCCTCCTCATACTGCTCCTGGACATGTTAAACTGCCTGTTGGACCATATGAGGTCTAGAAAATGTATTTCATACAACTTTATTTCATGGCTATAAATATGTTTTAGTCATGGTCTGTATGTTTTCACACCGGACTGAAGCCTTCCCTTGCAGACAGGCTACTGTCTCTTCTGTGCCTAAAGCCCTTTTGGAAAAGATTATCCCTACCTGGGGAACTCCTCTAGAACTTTATAAAGATTGAGGATTTCATTTTACTGGTCAGATACTTCAAAATGTCTGCACTGTTTGGCTGGTTTTACAGCACTTTCACTGAACTTACCACACTAAATCTTCTGCTTTATTCAAATGCATTAGCAGCATTATTAAGGCTTAATTGTCAAAATTAATTGAGGCCTTCCAAATATCTTGGCCAAAAGTGTTGCTGTTGGTTCTTCTAACCCTCAGTCCTACCCCTTTTGCAACTCATAAACTCTTACCCTTTGAGATAGTCACAGGATGCCCAATGTGTTTGGCTCCTGCCTCATTTGACCTACAACTGATAAAAGGAGAGATACTCCAATATTGCAAAGGCCCAATTACTTCAAAAATACCATATTTTGGCTGTAGATTGGTAGTTCTATTTGTAGTTTTTTAAGGAACCTCCATACTGTTCTCCATAGTGGCTGTACCAATTCACATTCCCACCAGCAGTGCAAGAGTGTTCCCTTTTCTCCACATGCTCTCCAGCATTTACTGTTTCTAGATTTTTTGATGATGGCCATTCTGACTGGTGTGAGATGATATCTCATTGTAGGGGTTTTTTTTTTTTTCGTTGTAGTTTTGACCTGCATTTCTCTAATGATTAATGATGTTGAGCATTCTTTCATGTGTTTGTTGGCAGTCTGTATATCTTCTTTGGAGAAAGGTCTATTTAGGTCTTCTGCCTATTTTTGGATTGGGTTGTTTGTTTTTTTGTTATTGAGCTGCATGAGCTGCTTGTAAATTCTGGAAATTAATCCTTTGTCAGTTGCTTCATTTGAAAATATTTTCCCCCATTCTGAGGATTGTCTTTTGATCTTGTTTATAGTTTCCTTTGCTGTGCAAAAGCTTTTAAGTTTCATTAGGTCCCATTTGTTTATTTTTGTTTTTATTTCCACTTCTCTAGGAGGTGGGTCTAAAAGGATCTTGCTGTGATTTATGTCATAGAGTGTTCTGCCTATGTTTTCCTCTAAGAGTTTGATAGTTTCTGGCCTTACATTTAGGTCTTTAATCCATTTTGAGCTTATTTTTGTGTATGGTGTTAGGGACTGATCTAATCTCATACTTTTACATGTACCTGTCCAGTTTTCCCAGCACCACTTATTGAAGAGGCTGGCCTTTCTCCACTGTACATTCCTGCCTCCTTTATCAAAGATAAGGTGACCATATGTGCGTGGATTTATCTCTGGGCTTTCTATCCTGTTCCATTGATCTATATTTCTGTTTTTGTGCCAGTACCATACTGTCTTGATTACTGTAGCTTTCTAGTATAGTGTGAAGTCAGGGAACCTGATTCCTCCAGCTCTGTGTTTCTTTCTCAAGATTGCTTTGGCTATTCAGGGTCTTTTGTGTTTCCATACAAATTGTGAAATTTTTTGTTCTAGTTCTGTGAAAAATGCCAGTGGTAGTTTGATAGGGATTGCATTGAATCTGTAGATTGCTTTGGGTAGTAGAGTCATTTTCACAATGTTGATTCTTCCAATCCAAGAACATGGTATATCTCTCCATCTATTTGCATCATCTTTAATTTCTTTCATCAGTGTCTTACAATTTTCTGCATACAGGTCTTTTGTCTCCTTAGGTAGGTTTATTCCTAGATATTTTATTCTTTTTGTTGCAATGGTAAATGGGAGTGTTTTCTTGATCTCACTTTCAGATTTTTCATCATTAGTGTATAGGAATGCAAGAGATTTCTGTGCATTAATTTTGTATCCTGATGCTTTACCAAATTCATTGATTAGCTCTAGTAGTTTTCTGGTAGCATCTTTAGGATTCTCTATGTATAGTATCATGTCATCTGCAAACAGTGACAGCTTTATTTCTTTTCTGATTTGGATTCCTTTTATTTCTTTTTCTTCTCTGATTGCTGTAGCTAAAATTTCCAAAACTATGTTGAATAAGAATGGTGAGAGTAGGCAACCTTGTCTTGTTCCTGATCTTAGTGGAACTGCTATCAGTTTTTCACCATTGAGGACGATGTTGGCTGTGGGTTTGTCATATATGGCCTTTGTTATGTTGAGGAAAGTTTGCTCTATGCCTACTTTTTGCAGGGTTTTTATCATAAATAGGTGTTGAATTTTGTCAAAAGCTTTCTCTGCATCTATTCAGATGATCATATGGTTTTTCTCCTTCAATTTGTTAATATGGTGCATCACGTTGATTGATTTGCATATATTGAAGAATCCTTGCATTCCTGGAATAAACCCCACTTGATCATGGTGTGTGATCCTTTTAATGTGCTGTTGGATTCTGTTTGTTAGTATTTTGTTGAGGGTTTTTGCATCTATGTTCATCAGTGATATTGGCCTGTAGTTATCTTTACCTGTGACATCTTTGTCTGGTTTTGGTATCAGGGTGATGGTGGCCTCATAGAATGAGTTTGGGAGTTTTCCTCCCTCTGCTATATTTTGGAAGAGTTTGCGATGGATAGGTGTTAGCTCTTCTTTAAAAGTTTGATGGAATTCGCTTGTGAAGCCATCTGTTCCTGGGCTTTTGTTTGTTGGAAGATTTTTAATCACAGTTTCAATTTCAGTGCTTGTGACTGGTCTGTTCATATTTTCTATTTCTTCCTAGTTCAGTCTCGGAAGGTTGTGTATTTTTAAGAATTTGTCCATTTCTTCCAGGTTGTCCATTTTATTGGCATATAGTTGCTTTTAGTAATCTCTCATAATCCTTTGTATTTCTGCAGTTGTTACCTCACCTTTTTCATTTCTAAATTCTATTGATTTGAGTCTTCTCCCTTTTTTTCTTGATGAGTCTGGCTAATGGTATATCAATTTTGTTTCTCTTCTCAAAGAACCAGCTTTTAGTTTTATTGATCCTTCCTATCATTTCCTTCATTTCTTTTTCATTTATTTCTGATGTGATCTCTATGATTTCTTTCCTTCTGGTAACTTTGGCATTTTTTTGTTCTTCTTTCTCTAATTGCTTTAGGTGTAAGCTTAGGTTTTTTATTTGAGATGTTTCCTGTTTCTTAAGGCAGGATTGTATTGCTATAAACTTCCCTCTTACAACTGCTTTTGCTGCATCCCATAGGTTTGGGTTGTCGTGTTTTCATTGTCATTTGTTTCTAGGTATTTTTTGATTTTCTTTTTGATTTCTTCAGTGATCACTTGGTTATTAGGTAGTGTATTGTATAGCTTCCATGTGTTTGTATTTTGTACAGATATTTTCCTGTAATTGATATCCAGTCTCATAGCGTTGTGGTCAGAAAAGATAGTAGATACAATTTCAATTTTCTTAAATTTACCAATGCTTGATTTCTTACCCAAGATATGATCTATTCTGGAGAATGTTCCATGAGCCCTTGAGAAAAATGTGTATTCTGTTGTTTTTGGATGGAATGTCCTATAAATATCAATTAAGTCCATTTTGTTTAATGTATCATTTAAAGCTTGTGTTTCCTTATTTATTTTCATTTTGGATGATCTGTCCATTGGTGCAAGTGGGGTGTTAAAGTCCCGTACTATGATTGTGTTACTGTCGATTTCCCCTTTTATGGCTGTTAGCATTTGCCTTGTGTATTGAGGTGGTCCTATGTTGGGTGTGTAAATATTTACAATTGTTATATCTTCTTCTTGGGTTGATCCCTTGATTATTATGTAGTGTCCTTCTTTGTCTCTTGTAATAGTCTTTGTTTTAAAGTCTATTTTGTCTGATATGAGAATTGCTACTCCAGCTTTCTTTTGGTTTCCATTTGCATGGAATATCTTTTTCCATCCCCTCACTTTCAGTCTGTATGTGCCCCTAGGTCTGTCGTGGGTCTCTTGTAGACAGCAAATATATGGGTCTTGTTTTTACATCCATTCAGCCTGTCTTTGTCTTTTGGTTGGAGCATTTAATTCATTTACATTTAAGTAATTATCGGTATGTATGTTCCTATTACCATTTTCTTAATTGTTTTGGATTTGTTATTGTAGGTCTTTTCCTTCTCCTGTGTTTCCTGCCTAGAGAAGTCCCTTTAGCATTTTTTGTAAAGCTGGTTTGGTGGTGCTGAATTCTCTTAGCTTTTGCTTGTCTGTAAAGGTTTTAATTTCTCTGTCAAATCTGAATGGGATCCTTCCTGGTTAGAGTAATCTTGGTTGTAGGTTTTCCCCCTTCATCACTTTAAATATGTCCTGCCACTCCCTTCTGGTTTGCAGAGTTTCTGCTGAAAGATCAGCTGTTAACCTTATGGGAATTCCCTTGTCTGTTATTTGTTGTTCTTCCCTTCCTGCTTTTAATATGTTTTCTTTGTATGTAATTTTTGATAGTTTGATTAATATGTGTCTTGGCATGTTGCTCCTTGGATTTATCCTGTTTGGGACTCTCTGTGCCTCCTGGACTTGATTAACTATTTCCTTTCCCATATTAGGGAAGTTTTCAAACATAATCTCTTCAAATATTTTCTCAGTCCGTTTCTTTTTCTCTTCTTCTGGGACCCCTATAACTCGAATGCTGGTGCCTTTAGTGTTGGCTCAGAGGTCTCTGAGACTGTCCCCAATTGTTTTCATTCTTTTTTCTTTATTCTGCTCTGCAGTAGTTATTTCCACTATTTTATCTTCCACGTCACGTATCCATTCTTGTGCCTCAGTTATTCTGCTATTAATCCCTTCTAGAGAGTTTTTAATTTCATTTATTGTGTTGTTCATCATTTTTTGTTTGCCCTTTAGTTCTTCTAGGTCCTTTTTATACATTTCTTGTATTTTCTCCATTCTCTTTCCAAGATTTTGGATCATCTTTACTATGATTATTCTGAATTCTTTTTCAGGTAGACTGCCTTTTTCCTCTTCATTTGTTAGGTGTGGTGGGTTTTTACCTTGCTCCTTCATCTGCTGTGTGTTTCTCTGTCTTCTCATTTTCTTATCTTACTGTGTTTGGGGTCTCCTTTTCGCAGGCTGCGGGTTCATAGTTCCCATTGTTTTTGGTGTCTGTCCCCAGTGGCTAAGATTGTTTCAATGGGTTGTGTAGGCTTCATGGTGGAGGGGACTAGTGCCTGTGTTCTGGTGGATGAGCCTGGATCTTGCCTTTCTGGTGGGCAGGTCACGTCTGGTGGTGTGTTCTGGGGTGTCTGTGGCCTTATTTTGATTTTAGGCAGCCTCTCTGCTAATGGGTGGGGTTGTGTTCCTGTCTTGCTAGTTGTTTTGCATAGGGTGTCCAGCACTGTAGCTTGATGGTCTATGAGTGGAGCTGGTTCTTGGTGTTGAGATGGAGATCTCTGGGAGATTTTCTCCATTTGATATTACGTGGAGCTGGGAGGCCTCTGGTAGGCCCATGTCCTGAAGTTGGCTCTTCCACCTCAGAGGCACAGCCCTGACCCCTGCCTGGAGCACCAAGAGCCTGTCATCCACACAGGTCAGAATAAAAGGGAGACAAAAAAGAAATAAAAAAATAAGAAGATAAAGTAAAGTAAATAAAAGTTATTAAAATAAAAAATAATTATTAAAAAAATTTAATAATAAAAAAAAGAAAGAAAGAACGAGAGAAGGAAGAGAGCAACCAAACCAAAAAACAAATCCACCAATGATAACATGTGCTAAAAACTACACCAAAATTAAAAAAAAAATGTGGGGGGGGTGGACAGACAGAACCCTAGGACAAATGGTAATAGCAAAGCTATACAGGCAAAACTACACAGACAAGTATACACATACACACTCAGAAAAAGAGAAAAATATATACATATCGTTGTTTCCAAAGTCCACCTCCTCAATTTGGGATGATTCGTTGTCTATTCAGGTATTCCACAGATCAGGGTACATGAAGTTGATTTTGGAGATTTAATCCACTGCTCCTGAGGCTGCTGGGAGATATTTCCCTTTCTCTTCTTTGTTTCCACAGCTCCCAGGGTTCAGCTTTGGATGTGGACCCGCCTCCGCGTGTAGGTCTCCTAAGGGCATCTGTTCTTCGCTCAGACAGGACGGGGTTAATGGAGCAGCTGATTCGGGGGCCCTGGCTCACTCAGGCCGGGGGTGGGGGCAGGGGTACAGCTGCGGGGCGAGCCTGCGGCGGTAGCGGCCGGCATGACGTTGCACCAGCCTGAGGCGCGCCGTGCGTTCTCCCGGGGAAGTTGTCTCTGGATCATGGGACCCTGGCAGTGGCGGCCTGCACAGGCTTCTGGGAGGGGAGGTGGGGATAGTGACCTGTGCTTGCACACAGGCTTCTTGGTGGCTGTAGGAGCAGCCTTAGCGTCTCATGCCCGTCTCTGGGGTCCACGCTGATAGCCGCAGCTGGCGCCCATCTCTGGAGCTCCTTTAAGCGGTGCTCTCAAACCCGTCTCCTCGTGCACAAGGAAACAAAGAGGCAAGAAAAGTCTCTTGCCTCTTCGGCAGCTCCAGACTTTGTCCCAGACTCCCTCCCGGCTAGCTGTGGCGCACTAGCCCCCTTCAGGCTGTGCTCACGCTGCCGGTCCTCTCCCTGCGCTCCGACTGAAGTCCGAGCCTCAGCTCCCAAGCCTACCCGCCCAGGCCAGTGAGCAGACAAGCCTCTCGGGCTGGTGAGTGCCGGTCGGCACCGATCCTCTGTGCGGGAATCTCTCCGCTTTGCCCTCTGCACCCCTGTTGCTGTGCTCTCCTCCGCGGCTCCGAAGCTTCCCCCCTCCGCCACCCGCAGTCTCCGCCCGCGAAGGGGCTTCCTAGTGTGTGGAAACCTTTCCTCCCTCACGGCTCCCTCCCACTGGTCCAGGTCCCGTCCCTATCCTTTTGTCTCTGTTTATTCTTTTTTCTTTTGCCCTACCCAGGTACGTGGGGACTTTCTTGGCTTTTGGCAGGTCTAAGGTCTTCTGCCAGCGTTCAGTAGGTGTTCTGTAGGAGTTGTTACACGTGTAGATGTATTTCTGGTGTATCTGTGGGGAGGAAGGTGATCTCCACGTCTTACTCTTCTGCCATCTTGAAGCTCCTCCGGCCTACAAGTTTTTAAACATTGTTCATACACAAAATGTCTTCTCTTGTCTAAGGTGGTGTTTATTTTAAGTGAGGTGATTTAGGATATTCTAAAATAGGAAAAAATTACTTGCATTGACATTAATTATACTTAGTTTAGATAAGTTTGGAACCTGAAGGCATGCTATCATCCCACTTGAAGTCAAAGTTATCTGGGGAATAAGATCAGGTTTGCATAACAGTATTGAACTTCTTTTTTGAGCAAGGTGGGTCAGCTAAGTTTACAAAAGCCTGACCTTTTATTTGTTAATTAAAAACAGTTTCATTGTTTCTCTGATACCAACTCAAGCCACTAGTGCTCTTTAGATTATCATCTTGTTTGTACTTGCTGTGTAACTTGTTCTCATTCTTTCCTTTCTTTCCATTGCTGTGTTCTTCTAAAAGAGACATCACTTTTAGGAAGAAGAACTAGGGCTGAAGTCAGCACAACTAAGTTTTCCAAATGGAGGAGATAATAGAAACTGTTCCTGTACTATCCTTTTATCATCTGAATGCTTCCCTAACTTTTTTTGTGATTAAGTGTATGAAATCCTAAGCATACAGTTATGCTTGGGAGGACATTAAACTAACCTTTAAGGACAGTAAAACAAAGAAATTGCCTGATGTAGAAATTCATAAGAAACTATAAGTTGTTGATATTAAGTGCCCTGCAAAGGGAGAAAATGTTGAGGGAAAATGAAGATATAATGCAATTTTCTCCATAAAGTTAGAGAATAGCCTATTAAAATTTGAAACTAAATTAAAGAAAATGCTGCTTTTGGAGGAAAGGACCCTATGCAGCCGCTCTTCTTATCTTTTTGAATGTATGACAACAAGCTTATAAATAACCAGCAGATGACATGAAAAAGTACTTATTTGTTTCTTACAGAAACGGCCTTAGAAGAAGAATCCAGAAACTTTATGCTCATAAATATGATAAATTGGAAGACAAAATAACCTTGACCAAAGTAAATGAATGTTAAACAAGTGACAAAATTCCCTTCTTGGTTACTTAGTGAATGGATAGTTGCAGAGGTCACCTCTGTGACACTGAAGAGACAATTTTATTTTTGTAACAATGGGTTAATTGAATTTATCTGCTATATGAGTTTTATAAGTCATGTAGCTCACTGACAGAGAAAAGCAAAAGTCATAAGTCTTTCTTTTTTTTTTTTTTTTAAGCCCAAAAGTCATAAGTCTCTTAAGAGAAGTTCCATGGCTGTTCTATTTATTAGGTAATTTAAGTGGTTAGAAATACTTCTTCGTGAGAGTTTTACATTCTGCAATTTTCAAAAATACAGGAAAAAAAGAATGGAAAAGTGTGCTGCTAGTTTTGTGATCATAGTGATATAAATCATATAAAGTTTTTTTTCCTTTCTCCTTGTTATTCAGTATTACTTTACTTGTGGGCTTATGCTAGAAGCTTGTCTTGCAAATGTCAAAACAGAATAGTTCATTCACTGCACATATGTTACTGAAGCTATGTCTTTAAGTCTACAAAAACTAATATAGTCTCTTCTTGTCCTACCAACACTGCTGAGAATGACCTAAACATTCGAATGAATCACTATCATCAGGGATGGTGCCACCTAGTGCATGGAGTTTGGATTGAAGAAGGTACTATTTCTTCCACAAATGGTGATGGAAGAAGCGGACACTGATATGTGAAAAAAAAAAAAAAAAAGAAACGAAAAGGAAAACAAATCTAAACACAGGCAAAAATTAACTCAAAATGGATCATAGATCTAAACTTAAAATGCAAAACTATAGAACTCCTAGGAGATAACATAGGAGAAAACCTAGATAACTGGATATAATGATGCGTTTTTACATACAATACCAAGGACATGATCCATGAAAAAAAATTTGATAAACTGATCTTCATTAAAATTAAAAATTTCTGCTCTGCAAAAGACAATATAGAGAGAAATTGAAGACAAGACACAGACTGGGAGAAAATACTTGCAAAAGACACATCTGATAAAGAACTATTGTACAAAATATACAAAGAACACTTAACACTCAACAGTAAGAAAACAAACAACCTGATTTTCAAATGGGCCAAAGACCTAAACAGACATCTCACCAAAGAAGATATAAAGGTGACAAATACATACATGAAAAGATATTCCACAACGTATGTCATCGGGGAAACGAAAATGAAAACAATGAGATACCACTGCAGACATATTGGGATGGCCCAAATCTGGAATACTGACAACATCAGATACTAGTGAGGATGTGAAGCAACAGGAGCCCTCATTCATTGCTGATGGGAATGCAGAATGATACAGCCACTTTGGAAGACAGTTCAGCAGTTTCTTATAAAACTAAACATACTCTTTCCATATAATCCAGCAATCATTCTCCTTGGTATTTACCCAAAGGAGTTAGAAAATTAAGCTGCACAAGTATATTAATAGCAGCTTCATTCATAATTGCCAAAATTTGGAAGCAACCAAGGTGCCCTTTAGTAAATAAATAAATAACTGGTGCCTCCAGACAATGGAATATTATTCAGCACTAAAAAGAAATCAATTATCAAGTCACGAAGCAAAGAATATTAAATGCATATTACTAAGAAGAAGCCAATCAAAAAGGCTACATACTATATGATTCCAACTATATGACATTCTGGAAAAGGTAAAAATATGGAGACAATAAAAGTTCAGTGGTTGCCAAGGCTAAGAGGAAGCTGGGACAGATGAAAAGGAAAATCACAGAGGATTTTTAGGGCAATTAACATGCTCTGTATAATATTATAATAATGGATATATGTCATTATATATTTGTCCAAACACATGGAATGTACAACACCAAGAGTGAACCCTAAGGTAAACTATGGACTTTGGGTGATTGTGATGTGTCAATGTAGATTTATCATTGGTTTAAAAAAAAAAATACCACTCTAGTGAATGATGCCGATACTAGGGGAGATTATGCATGTGTGGGGACATAGAGTGTATGGGAAATCTCTGTACCTCCCTTTCACTTTTGTTGTAAACCCAAATCTGCTCTATAACTGTAGTCTTTAAAATTAATAATAAAAATAAATTAGTAGATAAATAAAATGCAAAGAAGATTCCATTAAAAGCTTAAAGCCCAATTCTGAAAGTTAACCCATTCTCTAATATCTAGCTCATTACAGAAACTAATAATAAAGATACAGAACCTCTCACTGTTCAACTTTTTTCAAGTTCCAGAAAAATTTTGAGGAGTAGGGGTAAGGGTAATGTTGAGAGAATCATAAATAAATGTCAGCTAAAGAGGCATAATTAACAAAAATGGACCTTGTTGAAGGTTAGTGTGGCCCTCTTTTGTGAGCAAAATATAAACTCCTTTTTTCTTACTCTTTAAGGGAAATTGAGCTTTACCAAATTCCTGGCTAGGAGGGAGGCAGGGAAATCAAGAGTTTATTATTTCTCCAATATCAGGGGCTGACTTCTCCAAAGAAAAGATTGGTTTCTCCAAAAGGAACCCTGTTTCGGAAGTGCTGGCTGTAGCTTGCCTAGGTTTTGAGTTTGCTTGGAATATGTTGCTCTACTGTTAGGATTAAGGTAGTGAAGTGGGGTGAGAGGTGGGGTGAGAAGACCAATTATGTGCCACCTCTGGCACATGAATATTGAAAATGACATTTGGCTACTCTAGTCAATGTGATCAATACAATAGTTTACCCACATAATTGGTAAAATAGCTTTTGTGCCTTACCCTTCCAACAATCTGAGATCTAACCAATAAGCTAAGGGGAACTTTTAGGAAATTTGCTTATTTGTAAATTGGGGCCTGCCTGTAATCCTAATGTGGAGATGCATAGTGCTGGTATTGACATAGCTGAGGTGTGGACCCTAGTGTCAAACTTAAAGTCTCAGCACTGCCACTTCAGGATTTGTAAACTTGCTGAGTTTATATAACATTAGTTTGTTCATCTGAAAATTGGTCATAAGAATAGTACACAATCCAATGAATTACCGTGAGAACTAAATCAGGTAAGAAGATACTAATTATGTAAGTCCTTTTATAAAAAGCAATTTTCCTGAAAGGAAAAGACAGTGTCTACTTTTATTATTATTTGTATTGTCTACAGCTGTATTCTGCATACAGAGATTTTCAATGAATATTTGTTTGCTCTTAGTTACTCTTTAATCCATATATCCACAGAGGCAGTCACAGTGCTCAAAACATTACTCTTACTTTGAGGAATCTATTTATGAGGCAACAGGTAGCATGGGTGTCTTCGTAGAAATGAAAATACCTTGAATTAAATTACCTGGCAACAACAGGAAGCTCACTAATGATGAGCTTAATATGGCCATAGTATCAATATGAGATTTTAAATTGAAGCATTTAATCTTGCATTTGTTATCAAGTGGGGTAGCGATGTAAATAATATATAGTTAAATTTTATAACAATACTTCCCTGATAGAAGACAGCCCCAATCAGATGCTTGCTGCATGCCAAATTTTCAAAATAGTTTACGTAAAAAGAGGGCATACAATTTTTTTGTTTTGTTTTTTTAAGTTCCAATTACCTGCCAGACTTCAAAAATGCAGTAAGCCTGTTCATGGAATCTGCAAGCAATTTCCTTCCTCTGAGTTCTCCCACACATCATTTTGTAAAGCACTTAATGTGAAACAAAGTCAGAATTCTTTTAATAATGCTTTAAAAAAAAATTGAAGGAACCTGGAGAACGTTTAGGTATGTTTTATATTTTTTTTTCTTGTATGCTTAGAGATGAGGTGACCATATTTTTCTCTTGCCTTTCTAGGTACCAAGAACTATGTCCCCACCACCAGAAAGAATGAGAATTTTCTTTCCATATTCCTTGCTGAAGTGCAAAGAGTTTTATTGAAGTGATTCCAGGGATAAATCATAATCTTAAACTTTTTTTTAAAGGTAATCAATTTGAATGTGTTACCCTAGAAAAAAGTATCTGTCAATGGATATAATCCACAGCCTACTTATCCTTGTGAGGCCATGAGGATGAAATGCCTAGAAGTCTATCTTGGTAATATGGCAAACTTTTACAGATCCACTTTAATTGTTTTAGCTTAGAGAAATTTCAGCACTACTCCATCTTGAAAGAAAAGATATGATAAAACCTCACACTTCAGACTGCTTTCTTCCCATAAGATTTGATGATATGCCACAAATATGACCTGGTTTTGCTTCACAGAGTTATTGAGCTTTAAGTATCAAATACTATATTCCCATATTACATATGGAGAAGAACCATAAAGTTAATAAACTCTCCTAAGGGGACATAGTAAGCTGACGGAGAAACTTAAAACTGAACTCAGATGAGACCAGACATTCTGATTTCTGCTTTGCATCATAAAAATGCCTTAATGTATATTTAAGAATTCCGCTTTAAATACTTGGCATTGTTGATCCCTTTGCTTTTTTGTAAACAAAAAGAAAAAGAAGCACAGTATTCCAAGAAATCAAGTACAATATTATATGCATGTTTCACCATTCCACTTTGTAAGCTCTACTTACTTAGACTTTCAATTATGAGAGCTGAGTTTCCTTAGCTACAAATACCTCTCATTTCATAGTGCTTTTAGTGTGAGGGTGTATGTATGGATGGAAGAGAAATATTTCAATTGAACACAACTGTTATAGTTTTGTTTGAATTATAGCAGCATTAATATCTCATAATTATTTTAATAAACTTTTGAAATCTATGGAAATCACCCTATGTAAGGGAATTTACATTAAATGAGCTTATTTATGTTAATATATCAAACAATCACAATTCTGGGGCGAAAGAGAAAATAAAAAATTTCAGTGTGTTTAACAACTAAAACATTTATTACATGCTACTTTTTGTGTATATAGCATACTCAATTCACATTCTGTTAAAGTAGATTTTTCTTCATGAGCTTGGTCAAATTCTATGTATACGAAGTATTTCTGATTCCTAATTCTGGAAAGAAGGACGGCGTAAGAAAAGTAGCCCAACCTCTGTGACTTACAGAGGCTCTTGGAATTACTTTTGTAGGCAGGGACTGTGATTGGTTTCTTCAGTCCAAAGGACAATGGATCATTTAGCTCCCAAAGCCTTTTTAGAGACTAACTGGTTCAGAGAAACTCAAGACTAAGGGTTGCTAATGTATTTCTATTAGTTTTGATATTTTAAAAGTATTTCCTTGTTTGTATAACAATGTGGAAAAAATAGTCCCCATATTGTATTTCATCACCTTAAGTTTTAAATATCTATATTTTAAAATATTATTCTGCACACAAACATAAATTTTCTGGAACAGAACATAATTATTTACTGATAGCAAATATTGCTCCAGTTCCACATGCATCAACTTCTTCCTTCTAGAACAATGTAATGAGGCCCAGATGAGCTGTCACTGAACCTGCAAAGGAGATTTTATCATAGGCAAGGAACTCCAGGCATATAAATTTGTGTGGTTATACAAGGAAGGGGCAGGGACAGTTGTCCCTTCTCCCTTCCTGTATTCAGTATGCAACTTTCAAAGACAAAGGCTGAAATACAATTACTAAATTAAGGACATTAAAACCAGTATTTATCTTATTATTTCTAGATTCATCTTCTTTCTTGCTTTCTCCTTCTCTCTCTCTCTTTCTTTAATTTTGGAAGGTATTTTTGGTAAAATACTCAGATATTTTTGATACGTATCTTTTATATAAGTAAATATGTGTTTACTGTAACTGATGTGTTCCAGTATGCAAATTCAATTATATAGCTAAAGATATGAATTAGAGTTCCTAAACATGAAGATAATAAGTTTCAAAACCAATTTGAGGTGCTATAAAGTACCATCAAGGATAGGTTCACAAACCAACAGAAAATATTCATGATATTATTCTTATCTATCGTCACCACAAAGTATGGAGTCCTAGATTAGAGGACTAATGCACTAATGCACAAGCCTTATGCACTAATATTTGTATCCTGGGGAAAATTTAGCCTTCTTTTGTGATTTTGATTTAGATCAGAGTTTTCCTGTCTAATCATAACTCTCCCCAGGTTTTCATTTCATTCCCTAGAATTACCCTCACAGCTTCTCCTGTAAGAATAATTCTCTAAAGTAATCCATGAACTGTTCAAAGTACACTCTCAATCCTTAGGCTCTTAAAATAGAAACCAGTTTATTTGGGGTTACAGCAGTCAAACAGGGCAACACAGTTACCTCCTCACTATATCTTTCTAAAGTAGGATATCTTTAACCAACCAAACAGCGTGGGACTATGGGTTCTACGAAGCAGAAAGCAGCAGATGTGAAGGCATATGCTCTTTGCCAGACACATCCTGGATTTCTGGACTTATCAAGTCAGCAATTGCTCTCTCAGTGAAAGCAGGAAAAGCCTGACCCCTAAGTCTTCCATGGTCTAGAGATGCTCTCTGCAGCAGATCTATCAGCTGTTTGGCACTTTAAATGTGTACTTGTAACTATTAGAAGTTGAAGAAGTTCAGCAATTGGTCAACTCCCAGCATGATATGAATACATGAATAGATTAGCAATGACAATTGGGAAGTTTCTTTCTTATTCTTTATGAGAAATTGTCTTTTGTAGATTGTTTCAGTTAGGAGTCTATCAAAGAAGCAGAACCACCGTGAGTGATATGAAATATGGGAGTTATTGGACCATAAACAGTTCATGAAAGGTGCTTGCCTCTACATATAGTGATAGACTTGAAATACCTATAAGTTATAAGGTACAATAATCAGGAAAACAAAGATGAGCGTGAGGCAGCAGAAAGTAATAACAAACTGGTACCCAAAGGACAAACTGAAACTACCTTCGATCTCAATGACACGGGTGACCTGTAGAAAACCTGGAGACCTCACCATAGAGCTTAACAGGTATGTGGCCCAGAGTTGAGGAAACCTGTAGGAAGTAAAGGAAGCTGCATAGCTGGCAGCTGCCCCACCAGATAAAGTGAGCCAGTAGCTCAGTGACAATTTGCACAAGTTACAGTGGTGTCTGGTGTCCTACACTAACCTTCAGTATGTAATGGTTGATGCCTCACTTCTACCTTTGAAACCCATGGAAAGTTTTCCTTTGGAGTTTGTTACAATGACATAAGGAATTTAATCTCTCATTTAGAGAGTTATATTTTTAGCTGTATAAGGATGGTTACATCAAGCTAGGCAGAATCAACATTTTATTGATGTCTCTATTTGGAAGTTAAATCTAGATAAAAGATATTTGCATAGATGTCAATTTGACAAAGTTGGACTCTGGTTGTTTTATACTGAGTCAGCCTAGGTAAGGCAAAACTTTTCTTAAAATCCCCTTCTCTTTATGGTCTTAGGTTATTGCTGGCCAAAAGAAAAACTTACATGGGTTTCAAAGGTGGAAGTGAAGGATCAACCATAGACCTTGCATTTGGTTCTCATTATAATTTCAAACTTTGGCCTTGCAGCTAAAAGAGGTAAGAGTTTGATGTTGCTGTTGTTTTAAGAACAGTTATAGGAGATTCCTGCTCATTTACCTCGATCTTGTGCTGGGAAGTGAAAGCCTTGAGCTGACTATTTTCTTTCCCCGAGTACTTCAACACATTTTCTTTTTTTAATTTTTTTTTTTTTTTTTTTTACTAAAATGGTCTTTGGCAGCAAATACTTGGTCACTCAGAGATTTTTCTTCTGTAGGCACTTAATTAATGGTATCTGTGGGTTACAATTTAAATAATTCTTGTCTTGGTGGGCCATAAACTCTCAGTTTCCTCTTTATCAGTGGCAACAGGGTTACCAATACCTTTAAATCTAATCAGATCAAAAAGCAGTTTCAGATAACCCAGAAGTAATTCACGTAACCCATCCATAAATTTTCTTTCCCCTGAAACAACTTTGCCTACCAATTTCTGTACTAGTTAAGATTTGATCAGGGGAGCACAACCGCTAGAATGGTGTGCAGTAAGTGATTTATTATCGAAGTTAGACTTTACACAGTTGTGGGAATCAGTGAAGAATGCTATTCTCTGTGTGTCTGGTTGTGGGCCTGAAATCACTGAAGGTCTGTGGGGCCGGAGCTCAGCAAACAAATCTGGACAGAAAGCATGAAGGAGAGCAAAGACAGAATAAAACCCACAAAGACTTACAAAGACTCATGTCTGTCTCTCCCCAGCTCCAACCGCAACAACACAGGTGATCTGCAAAAAACTTGAAGCTTTTGCCACAGAACTGCAGTCAAGCCTGGACCATGACTCAAAGAAGCTGCAAGAAAGAATCCAGGTAGGAGCTGAATTTTGCCTTCCTTCCTTTTTTCCTTTCTATTCCCATTGTCTTTTCTCTTGAGAACTGCTCTTAGAGGATTGCATAGACAGCAGAGAGTCTAAGCCCTTAAGCTATCTTCTCTTCACTGAGGTTGTCTGTTTCAAATCCAAATTCAAATAGCCCATCTGCCTTTTCGAAACATTTTTTAGGAAAACAAGACCTTGAATTGGTTTGGATGGTTGTGATTTTGAGATTCTAGTATTTACATACTGAAATGCCAAAGGAATATAAGCTAAAACACGCTTGTAGAGAAATGCCACCTCTTCTTGCCAACGTAACAAAAATAATAATAATAATTTTACCTTTTTATTAGTTACAGAGCACAGGTATTAGCTAGAAAAAAGAAGGGGCTTCTAAGATGTTTAAATAAACCAATAATGTTCATTTTCATAGGATTTGAAGTAATTTGATGATCTTCAAGGGTCCTGAAAGTTAAGTTGTTAAAACTTCATTACAAGGGGTCTGGGCACAAGCTGAATGCTAGAATTATCATCGAGTGGAATTGCAGACATGATGCAAAATATAATAAATTACTATGATTAAAGTCATATTTGAAGTATTCATCTACTAAAAGGGAAAAATAAATCAAGAAATTAGCAATGCAGTTCAATTTAGTAGGATCAATTAGTAAATTAAACAACTGAGGTATTAATTTAACACTGGACTTATGAATATATAGCATTGCGTGAGAATTTACAGAAGTCCTGGAGATAGTTCTTGTCCTCATCTTGCTCCAATCCACATAAGAAGTAATAGCCTGTATATAACAATAAAGTATACTTTGTAATGTATTCCTTTCTTGAACATCCCACTTTGTTTGCTAGCTGGATGATTCCTTGGTCTGCCTTTGAATTGATGCAATTTTCACTGAAGAGAAGATATCTCTTTTATGCTAGGTCGAAACAAAGTCTTAGTTTTGTTTGCTCTTTGCAATAAAGAAGTGAGGAATCAACTGTGTGAAACGCCACAGACTTGAGATTGTATTTTTAAAAAAAGATTTTCCTTTTTTCTTAAAGAGATGGAAGGACCTCAAGATAAAAAGAAGTGGTTTCTGTATAAATAGTTGTGTCTCAGAGCAGCATAGTAAGACTTGGCCTCTTCGATCTCAGCACTAACAAAGTGACACCACTGGCCTTTGATGATTTGTGACAGTCATTGCATTTCAATTGTCTGCAACAAGCACTACCCTCCAGCATCCTCCTCTTGAACATGAAAAGCCATTTATCAGCTCTGCCTGATGAGGCCTGAGATGACTCAAAACTTCAGCTGGCTTGTAGACCTCTTTGTGCTTGGACCTGTTGCCAGCGCTTATACTGAGCAAATTTTCAGCACAGTTTAGTGTTAGGTACACACTCTCATTCTTTGCAAAATTTAGATGATAATTTTTAGTGTGCTTATGTTTATGTATATATGAACCAAACCAATGTTGAATGCAAACTGCTAGCTCAACAAGTTATGTATGGCACATGTATTTCCTAAGCATGGCACAATAAAGCAGCAGTGGGAAACTGAGAAAGAAAGAAAACTGCACTGTGTTAAAACATAAGGATGGTGTCAGAGATAAGAGGCCCAAAGACTCACATAAGTGGTAGACACTGCTTTTGTGTGTGCTTGGAGAATAGCAGGTGGTATCCTTCAGATGTTTACTATTTGTGCTGCTTGGAGTTGATTTATGTTTACACGTTACTTCAGTGTGGTTATTATTATTATTATTTTTTGAGCAGAGAAGTGAAAAAAACTAATAAAATCAAAGAAATCAATTTAGCAAGTTTTTTTTTAGAGTATACACTATTTTTCCAACATTGTGATAGATTCTTAAGGAGAATATAAACACAGCCTACATGTAAGAAACCTCCTGGTCTTTAAAGAGTCTACAAACTTGGTAGATGATCAAGGTTAATAAACATCAAAGTGCAGATTTAAAAATAATCAAGGACCAAATAATGTGGTTCTAAGAAGATATATGCTTTTCTCAGGAGAGGTTTCCATTAGGACAAGGGCCTTGAAGCTTATACGGACTCTGTAGCTGTGAGGAGGCCAGATTAAGGATGACTGAGATCTATGTGTTAAATTCCCTTTTGGAGTTGTCCTACCACAGGTGTCAAGAGTGAACACGAGCAGAGGAAGAGGCAGGCAGGAGAGTGTTGCAGCAATAGGACAGAACACGGTATCAAGGTGTAGGTCTCTTTCATTGCTATGGCTTTCGGTTTTTATGGTGCCTCCCACTTTGGGCCCACATCCTCTTAGGCCACCGGTCTGCTCCCCACAGTCATGGGACCAATTCCTGGAAGTTGTCCTTCTATCAGTGTAATTCCTCAGGAGGCCTCCCCCAGACCTCCTTCCCTTCCCCAGTAGGGAACTACTAATGACCCTTTTCATTCCCTCTTCTCTGTCCTCTCCCCGATAACTCTAAATAGAGGATTTTCCCCCTAGCACTCAGGTGACAATAAATATTTACTGAATAATGTGTTTAAAGGAATCAGAAGTCTCAGCTATTCTGGTTAGTTTTTACTCTGTTTTCTTCCCTTGTGGGTCCACAGTGCCCTAGGCTTGAAATTTTTTACTTTAGATTAGAGTTCAGAATGCTGGTTAGAAAAAAGGATAAAGTGAGGAAGTAGTGGACACCAAAGTTAGAGTCTTTGATGCCTTGAAGATTCCCTAGAGCTCTGGGTCTCAGATTATGACAAAACCTCTTCTATCTACAAAACCCCATTTGACAGAACACAAGGCTAGATTAGATGCTCTTGGTGTCTCAGTTAGATGCCCTTTACCAGACTGGTGCATCCACCTCCAGTTACTAAGAATGTCAGCTGCCAAGAATCCACAGCTGCAACTTCCCTTGAACTGTCCATGGTAGCCACCTGGCTCAGAAATGCCTGAGAAGCTTTGGCGTCCTCCCCAGAGGAGGTCTGCAACCAACAACTAACTCACAGAGGGGCAAACACTGCCCCTGTTGCCTCAAAGAGGAAAAAGTCTGCACTGCCATTCATGCTCCAGGGTTCTCTGCAAGATCAGGATAAGGCTAGACTTCAGTTGGACCTGTGATTCTCAAATTTTAGTGTGTACCAGAATCACCTAGAGGACTTGTTAAAATACAGGCTACTGGACCCCACACACAGAGTTTCTGATTCAGTAGATCTGGACCTGAGAATCTGCATCTTAACAGGTTCTCACCTGATGCTGACTCTACTGACCTCGGGACCACATTTTGAAAACCACTGAGCTGGACCCACATATTCCCTACATCTTTCCCTTATTCTTATCTGCTTCACTTTCTTTTTTGTTTTCTCCTGAGAGCACCCTCCCAAGGATCCATTAGCATAGGAGTCCCCATCTCAGGCGCTACTTCCAAGGAACCTGACCTAAAATAATAGTCCATCCTGAATTAGACCTACAGGACTTTAAAAAATGTCCTTTTGCATATGTATGTAGGCATACATGATGGAAAGCTGGATCACGAACTGGAACAACATGTGCCACCTAAATTTATTGAGGGCTACATGGGCTCTTTGTACACATGAAGTCACTTTAACAATAATAACCAAGGTTTCCCTAGCTTAATAGTTCCTCCTAGAATTGCTTCTGTGACTCTTTCTCAGTAGGCATCAGCACCAGTGCAATGAAGCATCCATAGTTGCTAAGGGACATGAAGCTTAAGGAACAGTATGGGAAGAAGAGATAGGAGCGAAAGCCACTCTCCCATTCGTGTTAACACTGTTAGAAGAATCGCAAAGCACTGTTATAGATGATTCCATATTTCACAGAGCTTATTGAAACTGTTCTTGCAGAAATGAATGTCAGCCTCCCTCTTCCTCAAACCTGGAAATCAGTCAGTGCAGGAACATAGAAAAGTCATCACAGGCTTCTCAAAATCCTTCTTCCCTCTCACAACTAAACCTTCCTTCCTGGGTCATGCTTATTTGACTCTCTTCTTTTAATCTCAAGTTGAGTTTTCCCAGGAGTCCTTCATTGCTCATGTAAATGTATTTCTTAAGGACTAACTCTTATGATTTCTCTCAGTCCCCCTGAGACTCAGGTGGGGAAACAGTAAATAAACTTTGTTTGTAACAGAAATTGGACTTCAAAACTTTATCTCTGTAAAGTATTGACTTACGCTGATGTGCTGTATTAAAAAAGTCTTGATATGAAATACTGAGAAGGTAAAATTTATTATGTTAAATATATATGTGCATATATATACACATACATGTATGGTATATATACCTCCCACAATACCAGAACTATTTTTCCATCAACCTCCTGGTTATCCATACCAAATTTATTTAGAGACTGGAACATGAGTTTCCAAGCCCGAAAGCCAGCTCACTATTTCTTTTTCCTTTCTATATGACTACCTCAAGTCTCTGTATACACTCCAAGAGTTCAGTGGCTGAGACAGCAAATCTCTTACTCCTCACATATCAGTGACTTTTACAGATTATTTCCCTACATTAAGGAGAGGCACAAGGCAGCAGAAACATGTCCTGGGTTCATATGGAACATTTAGGAATCACTGAAATCTTACAAAGGAGCACATAAATCCCCATACATTGGTGTGTTTTATTAGTTTGTTACTGTTGTTTACTTCACTTTTTGCAACTTATTATAAACTCGCCTCAGGACAATCATTTGGATACCAATACATGGCATCAACTAAACTCCAAATTAATTCACATATATTTGGTTGCAGAACTTTCAAAGTTGCAAACCACTTTCCCTGGGATGCTTGCTACCAGACAAAAGGGGCCTCAGGATTGATGTAATGATATAATTCAGACTTGATTACATACAATTTTGTTTCCACCATCTTTAAGCCTTAGCCAGGATTGGAAGATGCAGGCATTCTGTGGCATTTGAAGTTTCTAATAAGGTAACAAATAGACTACCCCACCTGAGCAACCTGCTACATAAAGAAGAACAATGACATTTAGCAGTTTTTATGTCTTCACCACCTTCAGGATTCCTTTCCTCACTGTTTAAAAGTAATTTGTGATCACATAATCCATTTATATGGTGAATATTATATACTATCACTAGTTGAATATGCCCGAACACAGATTAAAAGCCTCCATAATTTAGGATTTGGGGGGAGTGACGTTACAGTGTCATGAATTAGTTCATAAGATAAAAGTAAATATTTGATAAAATATTATATTGACAGATAAATCTTTTTCATAGCTTCACAAAGTTTGTGAAAACCTCAGCATCTCCCAACAATGTGCATAAACACAACGGTGTGACTTTTATTCCTCACAATCTCAGACTTCTTAGGTGTTACGTACAAATTCAAACCATGCTGCCTTACCTTGTTTTGTCTTTCAGAGGCTGGCTTGAAGGGACCATGACTTGTTTAATTGAATTAAATTCTAAATCCAGTTTTTATATAATCTCCTGATAGATTATGATGTCCTACTCTATGGATTTTACTTGAGAAGAAACAAGAATAAATTATGAACAGTATGAGGGAGTAACTGAAAATAGTTGGTTTGGGATATACTTTGATGTTTTAGTTTATTGGTTCAATGAAAATATATTTGACATTCATCATGACTGTTGATGAGCACAAGTGCGGGAAAACATGAATATTCCCTTTTACAGAATGAGATCAAGGAATAAGATCTCTGGGCTGGGCAGGTGGTGGTGAGACATTATTATCCCATGGCACGCAACCAGTGTAGTCTGAATTTCACCAGGGGTGGCAAAAAATATTCCCTAAACTTGGAAACTAATTTTGCTTAATCTTGTTTTGTACGTGTTGCTACCTAAGTACATGGGACAAAGACTCTTCATTACCTCTCTTCTCCAATGGATTTATCTACAAGTGGACTTGGGAAATCTCACAAGTGCATGAAAGGCCTTTCAAACACTTACTTCTCTTAGAGTGTGCAAGTATATAATAAGCAGGATTCTCACTACAAACTTGAAAACACATCATTTTAGATAGGATTCTGTAAAGATTAGTGAACAATTGTTTGCATCAGGGAGTCTGATGAAGTGCATAAAAGAGGAAAGTTCCGTCTATTTATAATGTTTTCATAGAACCCAGAGCCATGGAGACTTAGCTGTGGGACTTAGCACACAATACCAGCATTTCTATCTTTCTCCCCCTTCTATAGCCACCCATCTTATTGGAGGAAAGGAATGAATGGAGTGAAGAGCATCTGAATTTCACTTTTCTTTTTTGTACTGGCTGGGCACATTGTTATTCTTTCAACAAATCCACCTATGATGATGCTTCTTTACATAATGGATGCAATTCATGTAGAGAAACTTCAATAATATCATACTGAATATGATAGAGTATCAATACTATTTAATTGTATCTATCTTTTATTGTATTTAATTGTATCTATCTTTTAGGCACATAGTTAACAAAATGGAACACAATGAGCGTGTTTGAAGAAAACATTTCCTTTGTTTTAATTGTCTAAAACTCTGAATGGCTATTTAAAATGCTAGTTTTCAAGCCATATGTAATGCCAAAAATAACACTGTGAATCTGATGACTTTATATTGCAGCTCATAACTTTGTTATTTCGGGAGATGTTTGAATATTTTCAAGATAACAAATATGTCACCCTTCTGAAAAGACTATTATTTTATAAATAGAAGAATATATTTTATTTAATTTTAAGGATAAGTTATAATTGATGAAAAGAAATATCATTAACCTATATTATTTTTTCCCTCTCATTGCACTAGTATTTATTTCCTTGGTAAATATAGTTTAGCTATATTTAAAATAGTTTAATAAAGATGATAAATCATATAATGATTTCAAGGATTTTGATTCTGATTTTTTTCAAAGAAAAAATGTAAAGTATTTTAATATATCTACAAACTGTTAAAATAATCTTATTTAACAGTCATGTATTAAATATTGGTCATATTCTAATCATGATACAGGGATAAAATGGTGAAAATTTGTGGTCTCTGCTATCAAGGAGTTTGCAGAAAGGGCATAAGTGTTGTTTCATAATGCTTCAAACTAAAACATTTAAAGGAAGACATATTAGTCAGCCCAGGCTGCTAAAAATAAAATACCATAGACTGGGTGGCTTAACAGAAATTTACTTGCTCACAGTTCTGGAGGCTGGAAAGTCCAAGATCAAAATTCTGGCTGATTTGGTTTCTGCTGAGGTCTCTCTTCCCAGCTTGCAGACTGCTGGCTGCCTTCTCCGTATGTCCTCACTTAAGCAGAGATAGAGCAAGGTTTTACCTTATGTTTCATTGTTTCATTCTCTTCTTATAAGGGCACCAGTCCTATTGGATTAAGGTCCCACCTTTTTGACCTCATTCAACCTTTATCACTGCCCTTTTCCCAAAAACAATAACATTGGAGGTTAGGGCTTTAACATATGAATTTCAGGGAGTTGCAATTCAGTTCATAGCAGAAGGCTTGACTGAATTACCTTGTTAAAATGAGGCTTCTTTACTTAGTTGTTAGTATTTGGGAAACGAGATTGCCTTAGATGGAAACTTTATCATGGAACCAAATCTAACTTATGTGACTTAATAGTTTCCCCATATTCATTTGCATGAGCTCAATTACATAAATTGAAAAAATTGTACAAGTTATTACATTGCACCATTGGGATATTGCAAAAAGAGTTTAAAATGTTTCTTTATAAATTCAAAAAATTTTAAGCTAGCTGCAAAGAAAGAATTTGTCAGGAAACCATGATTCAAACATTTAGGGTATTTTGAATTAGGAAGAACAATTAAATGTGTTGATTCAAATTCACTCCCTACCATTTTACAACAGAAGAAAGGGAAGCACAGACAGGTTAGGTCATGATCTTATCACACAGTTAGTTTGTGGGAACAATAGAACCAACCCTAGAACCAGAATTCATTTTCTCCTAGTCCAGTGTTTTGACCAGCACATGTCATGAAGCTCTAGCTATATTATGGGTACTTTGTTATGAAATTGATATTTCCTGCTAATCAGCATTTCAAGTACTAACTAAAATATTTGTTCTCAATGTTCTATAAACCTGAATTCACCTGCTGTTTCAGTGTTTTAGAAATCAAGTAAAATTATTATAATGTTGATTTCATTATTTCCTTTTTATTGAAGCATAGTTGATTGACAATATTGTGCTAGTTTCAGGTGTACAGCAAAGTGGTTCAGTTCTATATATATATATATATATAGTTTTCAGATTAATTTCCATTACAGGTTATTATAAGATATTGAATATACTTCCTTGTGCTATACAGTAATCCTTGTTGCTTATCTCTTCTATATATTGTAGTTTGTATCTATTAATCCCATATTTTTTTAAACATCATTATCAGGGGAATCTACCTTTCTCTTATAAAGGGAGCTATTAGACTTTCTCTTCTCATATGACAAGTGACATTGATATGGTTCATATTTATAGGCTTTGGGAAGTAACAAGATATGCTGCTTCATGCTGTTTTCATCTGTCATGGGAATAGAATGAAGCTTATGCTATATGTAGTCTGTACAGTTGCTGGCACCACCCATTGGGAATTAACTTTCCCCAGTAAAGAATCCACAGTGAAAACTGAGACAGTCTTCTATCATTCAGTGCTTTCTTTCTTGAACAATCTTAGAACTAGAATTACAGTCAAATCAATTATTTGGTATTTCTTTAGGGACAGAGGAAAGAGGAAAAGGTAATTATGTTTTGAACTCAAAAACATTTTAACTTGGTAGCATTGAATTTTTTATTTTTCCTGTCAAATATAAGTGAAAAAAATAGGTGAAATTTCTGATATAAATCAAATATTATACAAGCCTGTGGAAATGCAGGCAAAGTATAAGCACCTCTAAGATTTTTTTTTTAATTTGCTTAAACTTACCAGATACCAGAACAAATGTCCATGGCCCTAAATCAGGGGTTAGTTGGAGCCAACTGGCTTGAAGAGTTGATTTTTCTTTTTCTTTTTATATATGTACCACATCTTCTTTATCTATTCCTCTGTCGATGGACATTTAGGTTGTTTCCATGTCCTGGCTATTGTAAATGGTGCTGCAATGAACATTCAGGGTGCATGTACCCTTTCAAATTATGGTTTTCTCCAGATATGATTTTTCTGTCTCCTCCTCTCAACTCCTCTCTTCCAGATTGCACTATCAGTGATGTCACCTTGGTACCTGAGATTGGTTATAGTGGGAATATTTATACATTTGCAGTTACTATAAATCAGGATTTTATTATTATTATTATATTTTGGAGGGGCTGGTTTAACCAGCACACAACTATCCCCAATCCACAGTACCTGAGGTAGCGCTGTGCATAGTCTGTCTCTATGTGACAGTGGGCTCAGAATTCTGTCACTTGACACAACATGGGTGATAAAGGCATAAAAGAGGAAAGTTCCATCTTATTTATAAAGCTTTCATGGAAACCAGAGCCATGGAGACTTAGCTGTGGGACTTAGCAAACAATACCAGGGTTCCCATCTTTCTCCTCCTTCTATAGCCATTCATGTTATTGGAGTAAAGGAATGAATGAAGGGACTGAAGAGCAGTTGAATTTCACTTTCTTTTTTTCCTTTAAAGAGGAGTTTTAAAGGAGTTTCACAAGTCTTATTTATGACTATTGTGTCCATATTAAGAATAACACCCAGTATTTTCAGGTAGCTTTGTCCTCCACAATAATGAACCTAAACTTTTTTCAGTTTAATACCAGAAGAGCCTTGTAGGACAGATATCACTGTTCCTATTCTATATATGATGTATAGAGAGACACATAAAATGTATACACAGCATCAGATTCAGGATTTCTATCTCCATGATCAATGTTTATTTTCCAGTATACCAAAAATGTTGATTCCATATGTTATATGGAATTAAACTATGCTATTCTGGGTATACAAAAAGACTGATCAAAAATCTAATAGCCAGCACTACCCTTCTGGCTTAACAATATCATTGCAGAGTAAAACAAAACACATGAAATGAGCAGGTCTTCCCAAAAAGTCCTCCTGAGAGCAAAATTTATTCTTCCTAAAATTTCATATAAAGTATTGGCACTGTCAAGGTAGGCAGAGCATAGCTGAAATGTTGGGTGTGTGTATTTGTGTGTGTATGTGTATGTGTGTATGTAGGGAATGACATATGTAGGCATTACCTGGACATGTTAGAAATAGGACTTATAGTTTAATTTTCATTTCTAAATTGATGAAATATTTCATATTTTTATAGTTTAACCTGTTAACTCAAAGACCCTTTGTGTTCTGCCATAAGGCATATAAAGGATATATGCCTCTTATTCTTCTGTTTATACTCAACTGTTATATAATATTTTATAGACTAACCTATGTCACCGCAGATTTGCATTCCTTGGGCATCAACCAAAAAATGGCCAGTATTCCTATTTATACTCTCTCTGCTTTTAATCAAAATCAAAGAAGAAAATTCTCATGTCTAAGCAAAAGAAAAAAAAAGATGAATCAAATTAGGTCATCAAAATGTAAGAAAATATAAAAATTTCTCACAGCAAAAATATAATGACTATAGTCTCTTAATAGAGAACAATTCTTGCTACTGTACAGTTATGCAAAACAATTTAAACCAGCTATTATGACCCTGGAAACTCTGAAAATATGAGACACAGTCTTTGAGAAAATAAGAACTTCCAGCATTCAGAAAATTTTTAGCATACCTGACATAGAAAGACATCAAGCTATAAAAATGTACAACATTCCCAAAAACCTATTTGATGATTTACACCACAATTTAAAAGTAGACCATTAATGACTTTGGAGATTCCTCGGCCCTACCTTCACATTTTATGGTTGAGAATACTGAGGCCATGAGTGGCTGAGAGTTGCAAAAGTTAGTTACTAAAGTGGGCTCCATTCTTTCTTAACCCAGGGCCCCTTCTTCATCATCAAATGTGACAAGACTGTCATATTCATGATGTATCTGACATAAGAAATACAGATATATTGATTACTCAGTTGTCACTTAAATCAGATAACGTCTCTAGCTAAGAAAAGATGGGTCAAGTGAGTATACATGTTTTGGAACTACAGTGAAATTCTAGAGACATAAAGGCTTGCCAATCAGAAAATGTGAATTCTGTCTTGGCCTTCCCACTTATAGCTAGGCTCTGTGTCTATTTTCTCCTGGGTAAAAATGTCATTTAAAAACTTGAGAATTGTGAAAATCCAAAACAAAGTTGGATATTACTATTTTGGAAAATTGTTAAGTGCTTTCTAGAAAATGGATTATTGCTGGTTTGATTATTTTAAAATATTAGATATTGGTGAAATATTAACACCTACAACAGTTGCTAGAGATGGCATTTTTGTAGGTGTTAGGTGTGGGCCTATCTGGTGGTCGCCAGCTTCAGGGCAGAGTATCTCAGGATGCTCATGAAAAGTTAAGTTGCTGTACAAGGTTTTCAAGACATTTCAAATGATAGGCGTTCAGAAAGGTTTCTTCTGAGTTTGAGAAACTTTTCACTAAAAATAGAAAGTCCTGTATTTACTCTCCTTTTAGACAAGCAATGAATTATGATCAAGAAATTAAATATCAGTCCAAATGAGCTGGTAAGGGGAAGAATACTGATAATCACTTCTGGACATTTTGTCCCTGAAAATAGATATCTAAATACCACATTTATCCAAATCCTGTATTTAATTACCATTTATAAGATAAATGCTGCTGCTGTTGGTGCTGTTTTAATCAATTCGTGGAAAGGAAATTGTAAAATAAGATGGAGAATCTAGGTCCCTAGCTTCAGTATCTCAGGTGATGGTCCTCAGTCTCCTACGCAACTGAATAACTCAAATTGGGACTTGGATTTCTTGATCAGAGTGAGGACACATGAAAAAAGGAGAACAGGAGACTTTCAGGATGGTGGAGGAATAAGACATGGAGAACAACTTCCTCCCCACAAATACATCAGAAATACATCTACATGTGGAACAACTCCCACAGAGCACCTACTGAACACTGGCAGAAGACCTCAGACCTCCCAAAAGGCAAGAAACTCCCCACGTACCTGAGTAGGGAAAAAGAAAAAACAGAGACAAAAGAATACAGATGGGACCTGCACTTTCCAGAGGGAGCTGTGAAGGAAGAAAAGTTTCCACACACTAGGAAGCCCCTTCACTTGTGGAGACAGGCGTGGCAGAGGGGAAGCTTTGGAGTCACGGAGGAGAGCACAGCAAGAGGGGTGCAGAGGGCAAAGTGGAGAGATTCCCGCACAGAGGATTGGTGCCGACCAGCACTCACGAGCCCAAGAGGCTTGTATACTCACCTGCTGGGACAGGTAGGGGCTGGGAGCTGAGGCTTGGACTTCTGAGGTCAAACTGCCAATGTCATTTTTCACAGAACTAGAACAAAAAATTTCACAATTTGCATGGAAACACAAAAGACCCTGAATAGCCAACGCAATCTTGAGAAAGAAAAACGGAGCTGGAGGAATCAGGCTCCCAGACTTCAGACTATACTACAAAGCTACAGTAATCAAGACTGTATGGTACTGGCACATAAACAGAAATATAAATCAATGGAGCAGGAGAGAAATCCCAGAGTTAAACCCACACACATATGGTCACCTTATTTTTGATAAAGGAGGCAAGAATATACAATGGAGAAAAGATAGCATCTTCAATAAGTGGTGCTGGGAAAACTGGACAGCTACATGTAAAAGAATGAAATTAGAACACTCCCTAACACCATATACAAAAATAAAATCAAAACGGATTAAAGACCTAAATGTAGGGCCAGACATTGTAAAACTCTCAGAGGAAAACATAGGCAGAACACTCTATGACATAAATCACAGCAAGATCATTTTTGACCCCCCTCCTGGAGAAATGGAAATAAAAACAAAAATAAAAAAATGGGACCTAATGAAACTTAAAAGTTTTTGCACAGCAAAGGAAAACATAAACAAGATCAAAAGACAGTCCTCAGAATGGGAGAAAATATTTGCAAATAAAGCAACTGACAAAGGATTAATCTCCAAAATTCACAACCAGCTCATGCAGCTCAATATCAAATAAACAAACAACCCAGTCCAAAAATGGACAGAAGACCTAAATAGACATTTCTCTAAAGAAGATTGTCAACAAACACATGAAAGAATGCTCAACATCATTAATCATTAGAGAAATGCAAATCAAAACTACAATGAGGGCTTCCCTGGTGGCACATTGGTTGAGAGTCTGCCTGCCAATGCAGGGGACACGGGTTCGGGCCCCGGTCCGGGAAGATCCCACATGCCACAGAGCGGCTAGGCCCGTGATCCGTGGCCGCTGAGCCTGAGCATCCGGAGCCTGTGCTCCGCAATGGGAGAGGCCACAGCAGTGAGAGGCCTGCGTACCGCAAAAAACAAAACAAAACAAAACAAAAACTACAATGAGGTATCACCTCACACCGGTTAGAATGGCCATCATCAAAAAATTTAGAAACAATAAATGCTGGAGAGGGTGTGGAGAGATTCGAACCCTCTTGCACTGTTGGTGGGAATGTAAATTGATACAGCCACTATGGAGAACAGTATGAAGGTTCCTTAAAACTAAAAATAGAACTACCATATGACCCAGCAATCCCACTACTGGGCATATACCCTGATAAAACCGTAATCAAAAAAAGTCATGTACCACAATATTCATTGCAGCTCTATTTACAATAGCCAGGACATGGAAGCAATCTGTGTGTCCATCGACAGATGAATGGATAAAGAAGATGTGGCACATATATAAAATGGAATATCACTCAGCCATAAAGAGAAATGAAATTGAGTTATTTGTAGTGAGGTGGATGGACCTAGAGTCTGTCATACAGAGAGAAGTAAGGCAGAGAGGGTTAAACAAATACCATATGCTAACACATATATATGGAATCTAAAAAAAAAAAAAAAGTTTCTGAAGAACCTAGGGGCAGGACAGGAATAAAGACACAGAAGTAGAGAATGGACTTGATGACATGGGGTGGGGGAAGGGTGAGCTGGGATGAAGTGAGAGAGTGGCCTGGACATATATACTCTACCAAATGTAAAGAGATAGCTAGTGGGAAGCAGCCACATAGCACAGGGTGATCAGCTCTGTGCTTTGTGTCCACCTAGAGGGGTGGGATAGGGAGGATGGGAGGGAGAAGCAAGAGGGAGGAGATGTGGGGATATATATTTATGTATAGCTGATTAACTTTGTTATACAGCAGAGAGTAACACACCATTGTAAAGCAATTATACTCCAATAAAGATGTTAAAAAAAAAAAAAAGCCATCAGCCACCTTAGCAAAAATTTGAGATGTCCTCCAGTAAAGAAACCTTTTCTATTTTGATTAACACTACCTTCTTAAAACTTTTCTACCACGGAACGTTTACATTCTTTCTTTCTTTAACATGCGACTCATTCATATTTCAGAAAATTAGTGAGTCATATTCATTATGATTGACAATATACGTTAAAAAACGTGGCATATAATTTAACAAAACAATTCTGATGTGGTCTGAGTAGCAGCATATTCTCTGCGGCTATTACTTCATGTAAACCTGAATCCATGTTCCTTTTGAAGCAATTTAAGATTATGGTAAATGTGTTGTAAGCATATCGCATCATCAGTCAGAATAAACACATATGTCACTTCCAGTGAAACGGTTGCCAAAGCATTTTCTCCCTGTGTTGTTGATGTTCTTAGCATACAGGCTGGACCTAGAATTCCTGTTGGATTTCAACAGGAATGAAGAGATCAAATCTTTCCTATTCTTGATTTTACTGTCAATGTCCTTGTGCCATCCACATCCTTTATATGTTTTATTTCCTCTACATCCCATATATGTTTTGATCCCAGGAAATTATGAAAATTTAATTTAAAAAAGGCAAAGACAAAAACTTAAGTCGGCTCACTAGAGCCCTCTCACCAGTTTGATATTCGGTTGTTAACAAAAACACCTTGAGTATAATTATACCACTAGTTTTGAATCCAAACAAAAGTCACTATCTTATCCCAAAGGAGGTAATCGGGATTGCTTTATTCAAAGTAAAATACATCTTTATATTTTTTCTGCAGGTATATCAGCCTCTCTCCTATTTAAAAACTATGTGTTTACTCTTCCTTAGAAAATAAATGTAGATTCTTACTGAACCCTATACTTTTCTAAATTTTTTATATATCATTAGATAAAAATTAAATGCTATTTTTTCTATGATTGGACTCTCTTATCCAACGTGTATTTTCCAGGATTCACCCTTGCTGCCTTTTGGCAAAGCAAAACATTTTCTAAGTTTCCTTTTTAATCACTCTTAGGTCCTCCATGATTTCTCAGAGTTTTCCAAGGGTAGCCCTGAAGTCACATTTACAAGTGCTTTGATAATGTAATTCAATGAACTTACACATTTAAATCCCTTTACAACTGTAGCTGGTATTCTTCATGCTGCTATACAGCTTCTTTCCTTTAGAGGGAAGGTAAAGAGAAGTGGGAAGGCAATTAGAAGTGAGTTGTTATTAAATGACTGCAAGAAGAGAACAAATAGATGGACACTTTAAAAGAAAGAAGAAACATTATTTAACTGTTCAGATTTTGACTGGGTCAATTTTAAGCAAACTAGGCATATTTCATACAAACTTTACTAAGGTTTGGAAAAACTCTGCCTACAAAATATCCTACTTCACCCAAGGTGCAAGAGTACTAGCAATACATTTAAAGATATTATTTTTAGTCCCTGCCATTTTTTTGATCTAACACATGCACAATAAATATAAGAGTAAGGAGTTATAAGTATCAAAGTTGAAGGGAAGTTTTCCCAGTTTGAACAGTATTGGAAACCATTAGAAGACTTATCAATTCATAAATTGCTATGTATAAATCTTTATGTGCCCAAATCATGGCTCGTGAGGCTCTTTCAATCATGTGTGGCTCTGATCCTTTCTATCAGGATAAGCAAGTGATGTGATTGGATACAATGGAGGGAGCTGTGATTATGAGAAAGTATTTACATTAATACAAATAAATATGTCAGCACTTTATATGTTAGGATGCTAAAAACAAATCTAAAACATTTATTTGGTAACTTAGGGAGTTATTTAAATTATTCACCAAGCACCAAACAAGAGTCAAGAATTTTTCTGAGAACTGGAGAAACAAATATAAAAGTATTATTATTCCTGCCTCAGACAGTTAAAGAGCCAGTCTTATCTGGGAGTCAGATGTCTAAGCAAGTATGTCATTTTCAAAAAAATAAAGCAAGAACTGACTTTTTTACTAAATAGCTTTTAAGTTAGAAAATGGATATTATAAATTATTATAGTTAAAATGAAAGAATGGGAAAAATTGTTTTCTTTAACAAATTAGGAATTAATCCTTAAGATAAATGAGATGTAAGTGCTACAGCCAGAGAAATTAGTGTTTGCTAATCTTGAATTTTCATTTAAGATCATAGAACTTACGTGATAAATTCTCTATCCCACTTAATGTTTCTTCAGAAAAATTTTACTCTTGTTGATATCTGTTATAAATCACTTCCTCAAATTTTAAGATATTGAATAAAGTAAATTAATACAATTCCTAATATTGTCTGCATTAGGAAACCAGAAATTTTATAAGAATTTCGGTTTTCTGATTATCTAGGTTGGTATGAAACCAACAATTGACTTGAAGATGGGGAAAGAGACCTTTTGCATGGAAGGAAGTGGAGGTGTGTGTAACAGGTATGGGATTCTTTGAAATGTATGAACAACTGAAAGCTTTGAGAGTAGAATTCTAGTACACTATTTTTCAAATTAGCTCTCAAAACACCTAAAGAGTTAATGCTTCAGGGAGAAATAATTTAAATAGTATAGGTTACATTTCTAAGTCCAAAAGAGTTATAATGCTATGGTTAAGGTAAGTGACACAAAATCATCAATGCTGTTTTCAAATATTGCTGTTTAAGATTGCTCTACTTCAGAGGATATAATTAACCATAACAAGCAGTAGTGGAAGCAATGTTTTGTTATGTTATAAAAGCAGTAAAGACGTATCCTCTCCAAATATGTTTTATTGGGGACAAATTTGTCGTTTTGTAAGTTAGGGTAACAGTGGCTATATTCTTAAAATATGAATCCAGTCGTAGAAATTTTAGTACCTTATACATGTTTCCTGTTTGAGTTGGTAGCTGGCAAAGGTAGATAAATTTCTATTTATTATGACATGACTCTTCCTTTGATCATCTTTCAGGTAAATAAAATATACAAGGCCACGATATTTGATGTGGCATTTTTAAAGACTGATAAAACAGACTAGGGAGTATCTTATTCATGAGATGTAGAGTGAATTTAATGTTTTTTTCCTTTTTAATAAAGCTTTCATCATTTTATCAAGATCATTTTAGGATAACAAAAGAGTAAACAGGAAGAATGGTAGAGTAACAGGTGAGACCAATTACAAATGAGGAGTTTTTTTGTGTGTGCTGAGAAAACAAAACAAAAAATCAGATCTAAGAATATATAGAGAACTCTTACAAATCAATAAGAGAAGTACAAGCAACCCACTAAAAATGGGCAAGAGCCATGAGTAGGCATTTTCCAGAAGAGCAAATAGGAATGCTAACAAACATATAGAGGTAATAAGACTCATAATCGATCCACAGAAATGCAAATAAATACCACACTAAAGTACTATTATATATCATTTGATTGACAAAAATAAAAGTCTGACATTACCTCATATTGGAGGTGCTGTATATCCGTGTGATATCTTATTCTTTGCTGCTAGAAATGTAAATTTGTGCAAACATTTTGGAAAGAAATCTGATATTTCTTTCTATTGTTGAACAAGCGTATCCTCTATGACTCAACAATTGTACTTGTACAAATACAAGAATGTTCTTAGTGGAATTATTCACAGTAGCAGAAATGTAGAAATCACCTAAATGCCTTTCATGGGAGACTAGATAAACTGTGGTATATTCATATAAAAAGCAGTCAAAAGAAATGAACTACAGCCAGACTGCAGCATATATACAATATAATAATTCAAGGGAAATATAAGCTCCCAAAGAGTAAATATAGCATGACTACATAAATAGATTAAATTATTTTAGAATAGATACAGATTCAGGAAAACAATAAAGAAAGGAAAATGAATGATGAACATGAGATTTAAAATGATACTTGGGGGAAGGTAAAAAGTTAGGTTAGGTATGGGATGAGAGGACATATGTTTAGATGTAAATTATTTTTAAGATCCCAACTTTTGTTATGCGGAATGGATTTATGGTTGCCTATTACATTCTTAGAGAAAAAAAATCAAGTAATTACATTTTTTAAAGTAGGCCGTACATTGAATAATGGTGAGGGTGTGTCGTGAACCAAAGATTGATACTAATAAAATTATGTGAAATTGTGATCTTGTATACATACAAATCCACAATAATGAAAATATATGAGAGACTGTGTTGAATATCTTAGACTAAGCAAGTAAATTGACCTGTTAATTATGCCTGATTTTTCTCTTTCCTGATATTCCTGTGGGAGAAGCAGAGTTAAGAATCTTAATCTTGGTTAAGAATTATGGTTAATTCATTTCTGGATAATGTAAATTGTTCTGTATTTCACATAGTTAACCATTACCGTCTCTCATTTTGATGGAGGAAAGAAAGAGCAAATTATAATCTCTTTGGTAATAAGGTTACCTAACATTTAAGACTTTGTGGATCATGCTGTAATTCAACAATTTGAAGTATAGTGAGAAATGAAGGAATATAAATGGTCTGTAGGATCTTTTTGAACAACTTGGGCATGAGGCTAAAACAAGTATTGATACTACCCTCTCTATATCTATTGTTTATACGACAAAAACTAGTCAGCATTTGTTTAAAGAGATTTAAAAAAAAAAATTGTATCCCAGTAAAACAAGTAAAATGCACGTACTAAAATTTTACCATGTGTTATTTTCTTCCAAAAAATCACTGCATTGGGCAAGTGGGTCACTGCTTTCTTAAAATTTGTCAACACAGTCAGCAACTGAGCCTACCACTATGTTACTTTATCACCCCTCTAAGAACACTTGTGTGTTGGCACTCTTTCAGAAAGACTCGCATTCATCTTACTGTCAGTACACTTCTTGGAATAGAAGCTTTACTTTGTCTTCCTGATGTTTGCAAAGCTCTAGAAAACCCAACTGGCAGAGGGCTGAGGCATGTTATACAACATTCAATTTAACAGTGAAATTTTTCACTGATTCTTTATGCTGTGTTACTGGCTTTAGAATAAAATTTCAGCAACAATTTCTTCAGAATTATAGTCTATTAAGAGATATAATTCTTTGGATGTGGAACTATGAATAAATTGGTTAGAATGTTTTAGATGCTATAAAATTTCAAGGTGGCAAAAGCTTACTTTTGTGCTACTTTGCAGTATCACCTACTCTATGTGGCATTGTCACATGAAGATTTCATTATTTTACATTGTAGATTGTATTATTCATAAATCATAACTCATTGATGAAAACATTCCAAAATCTATTTTTTCTTCACTTATGTGTATGCCAAACCAAAAGCCTGCAAACCCAAAATATTCTAATAATTTTTTTTTAAATAGAGGTATAGTTGCTTTACAGTGTTGTGTTTGTTTCCACTGTACAGCAAAGTCTAATACATTTTTGATACTGCTTAGGCAAGATCAAATTTTAGTGAGAAAAAAAAGATTTGTAATTTGAGACAAAAGAACACAAAAATTAAAAGAATATATCTAGAGAAACTTAAGGACAATAATAAGAAGATAGCTATTTAGTAATTCTGTTTAAATGAATTTAAGCCAAAAATAACCAGTGGCCAAGAATGGATAGTTTCTAAAAAAAAAAAAAAAAAAAAAAAAGAATGGATAGTTTCTAACTTGAATATTCATTTTGTCTTTAGCTCTCAGTAAGTGATCTCCAACTATCCTTTGGGCAGGTTGCCACATGGCTAAAAGAGCACATTTCCCCTTTATCTGCCTTATAGTTCTGGTGAGCGAACAACTAAAGTCTGGGTGAAGATATGCTAGCCAAAGTATTGTGTGAGACACTCTTCTTTTTTTGAGGTTGAAGGACATTTTATTTACTGACAGATTAAAAACCGTAACTCCAGGTAGTACAAAATATACCACTGAACCCAATTACAAAGAACTGGTGTTAATACACAATGTTTAAGCAATGCTATGTGTGGGACACTTCGAGGTTGCCTTTTTCCCTTCCTCCATCCCACTCTATTTGATGGTTGGGATTTCAGATGACTTTTCGACCACAAAGAGACTTTGGAAATGGAAACCACATAGAGCACAACAACATAGGGCCTGTGATTCTGACACAGTGGAGCCACCACATGAGCCCTGGACTGCTCACCTCCGGATTTCTTTCCTACAGAAGAAATCAAGTACTTTATTGTGTAAGTCACGACATCATTTACAACCTTACACTTCCTGATACATGATCCATAGACAATAACATATGCAGCCCCAGTATAATCAGTATATACCATCTCCATATTCACCGCAGACCTCAAAACTCTATAATCTCATTCAAATTCACTTTCAAAACCATTTCCAACTATATTCTTCCCTTAATTGTATTGTCCAACCTCAGTTTTACTTCCTGTGTATGAATGTCCTTTTTACAGGTTCACCACATGTTGGTTCATTTTATCTTTACTCATTTCCTCTCTCTTTCTCCAGTTTCACTTGCTCAAGCACGGAATCCTTGGGGAACCAACTCCAACCTTTAGGAATCCTTTTTTGATCCTCCAGTTAAGGTAATCTCACTTCTTTATATTCATAACACCTATTTTTTAAAACAAACATTTGTACTTAATTGCATACTGCCTTAAAACATATCTTACATTGTTTCCTTACCTTTCTATTTAATGTTTGTTTTTGACCTTTTTGTGTGTTCATCTATAGTTGTCACCCTAACTATGCCTAAATCATCACCTGTGACTATCTACTAGCAAAAATAAACAATTAAAAAAAGACTTTCCTTCGTTTACTATCTTGGAAAAGGGTAATATTCAGTTCTAGCCTTCTCCCTCTTCACTGCCACATAGCAGGTCAATCCCTAAACCATATTACTTCCACCTTCATTATCTCTCTGAAATCTACACATTTTTTCATATCTGTTTTCACTGCCTTCATTCAGGCCACATCTTTAATTGCTAACTAGCCCAGTCAGCCCTCCTTCCTTCTTTTTTCTCTAAAGTGGCTTTATTAGAATGAGCTTATAAATGTTACCCCCAAGCTTTTAAAATAATATATCTAAGCTTTCGCAATATGCTGTTTTTACAACCTAGGTGCAATTGGCGAGTCCCGTCAATAGCTGGCTTCAAGCTGACTTCTCCAGTCCATCTCTTAGTTGATCTTCCCTTCTGTGTTAGCCTGCGAGGGCTTCCACAACAAAACACCACAGAATGGGGGGCTTAAACAACAGAAATGTATTTCCTCATAGTTCTTGAGGCTAAAAGTCCAAGATCAAGGTTTCTTCTGAGACCTTTTCCTTGGCTTCCTGATGGCTGCAATCTTGTGATCATTCGTTTGTACTTATGAGCCCCAGTGTTTCTCTGTGTGTCATAATCTCCTCTTCTTATAAGGACACCAGTTAGATTGGATTGGGGTTCATCCTAATAGCTTTGTTTTAACTTAATGACTCTTATCTTCAAATACAGTACATTCTGAGTTACTGGGGTTTAGTCATTCCTTAAACTTTAGTTTAAACATCTGTCTGCGGTTACCCCAAAGTCTCTCTCTCTCCCTTTCTTAGTCTCTCTTTTCTCACCTCCTTCCCACATCCAATTTTTGAAAACTTTGCATAGGTTTCTGCCTCCTTGTTTGTATTCATGCTACTGCCAATTCATCCTTTGTGATTCTGGTTGGAATGTATTCCTCTGGGTAGCATTCTCACAATTTCCCTTCCTGATCTTTTCCCCCTCTTCCTGTGTCTGCCTAAATGATTCACAAGGCCCTCCTAAAGGAACCTTTGATTATCCTCGGGAGAATTGAAACAACTAGTAAGTGTCAGAGCCAGACTTCAAGTTCAAGGAGTCTAACTCTGGAGTCTGTAGACTAACCGTTAAATAGAGTTGCATGAATCTAGGGATAATTGTTTATAAGATGACCATTACTGTCAGCATGATTTTCAAACTCCTTGGCCTGGTATGTGACCCCTATTGATGTGAGCTGGTCCCTAGATGACAGCTGTGGCTCATGTTTTAACTCCCATTCTAAGCATTGCTTTATGTTAGGATTTAAGGAAAAGGGCAATTTGAATCAGGAAAGGTGTAAAGCTTTCTATTGGCTGTTTCCTTTTTCTAATGTGCAGCAGAGAACGAAATTTTGAAATTTTATGTGATAGCTTTATGAATCTACTGACTGACAGATGGAGAGACAGTTTAAGGAAACAAGCACTACTTTTGTATAAAAAATAAGATGGGCCAAAGTTGTTCTAAAAAGAATGGAACTTTTTTTTTTTTTCTGACCACATTACCTTGTCTGGTTTCTTCCCTCATCAAAAAAAGAAGTCAGAAATTGTCACAAGGGTATCCACTTATCTCAGGAGGATGGCAAGTGGTAAATCACTGACTGTTGGGTAGTTTCTTCAGCAAAACACTCCAACTGCTCTTTACAGAGATATTTATTCCAACTCTATGTTTAGTTTCTGTTTATTTTGCTGTAGCATGTGTTTTGAATTGGAAAAACTAGAATGGTTACTGAATTTTAAGCAAGTGCCTTCGTTTCAAATACAACATTGTGGTTTAAAAAAACAGTTTAAGTTAAAGGCAGTTAAGATGGTTAAAAGCAATGGAGTTTGGGTTTAAATCCTGGTTCTGTACTTAATGGAGGTGAGATTTTGAGGAAATAATTAACCTAATATTGATCATTTGTAGAATGATGGTAATATTGCCTAAATCATGGGGTTGTGAAAATTAAATAATGTATATTATGTAATTAGCACAGTGCTTGGCACACAGAGGATGCTCGGTTAATGTTATTGCCATTTGTTCATCTCCCTCCTCTGTCCTGTTTTTTTTTTTTCCAGTCAGGAGTCAGGTACTATTTACAGTCTGGGGAGTCTGTGATGAGCAATACAGCCAAGTCTTGCACTAACAGACCTTATAGCTAATACAGAACCTTCTAGTACAGGTTAAGAAGCTGAGCTCTGAATTTAGACAGTCAAGGTTCAAGCCCTGCCTGTACCAGTTAATCAGCTGTGTGACCATGGCAAGGTCGCTCAACCTCTCTGTGACTGTGTTCTTGTCTATAATATGAAGATAATATTTAATAGGTTTGCTGTAGTAGTAAATGAAGCAATAAATCTAGTTCTCTTAGAATAGTGCCGGGTACATAAGAGATGTTTAGTGAATTTTTGTTACAATTTGAATTAAACCAGCAACTTTTGAGCTATTCACAGGACTGGATTTTTAAAATCTTACTGCTATGAATCAGAGATCATAAGCAGCTTCTACCTAAAATAAGTAATTTCAAGGATACAAGCAAGAGGTTCATCAAGAATGGCTCTCCAGGTCTTTCCTTCCTGTAACAGACATGTTACTCTAGGCCAGAATAAATAAATGAGGTGTATATGGCTTCTCACACATTGGGCAGTGTTTACATTATGAAACATCTCCATTTTATACCAGTTAGTTAGACAGCCTAACTGACATTCTCTAGGGAGCCACTCCTCATAGACTTCAGTTCTATTCATTAGAGGTAATCCTTAGCCAGAGACATCCCCCTAAAGAGACTACAGTGATAGATCTCTTCTTCCTAGGAAATATCATTAGTCTATTTACCCAGAGGAGGTCTAATTGCCAAGGAGATTAAACTTGGTCACTTCCTGTTATAGACTGAATGTTTAGGATCTCCCTCCCCTCAAATTCATATTGTTGACTCCCCAACTCCCAATGTGATGGTAGCTGGAGATGGGGCATTCAGGAAGTAATTAGGGTTAAATTAGGTCATAAAGGTGGGGATCTCATGATGGGATTAGTGGCCTTAGGGAGGGGGACATCTCTCTCCCTCTCTTCATGCGCACTCACTGAGGAAAAGCCACAGGAGAGGAGGAGAACACACAGAGAAGGTGGCCACGTACAAGTCAGAAAGAGAGCTCCCACCAGGGACTGAATCAGCTGGCACACTGATCATAGACTTCCCAGACTTCAGAACCACGAGGAATAAATTTCTGTTCTTTTAGCCACTCAGTCTGTGGTATTTTGTTAAAGCAACCTGAGCTAAGACACTTCCCTTTGTTTCTTTCCCCCAAGGTCTCTCCCTGAGAACGAATGAGTAAATGTACCACATGCCAGGTTTTTGAACACCTTCTACTCATCATTTTTTAAACTATTTTTTTAAATAATGAAGGAAATGCATCTGTTATTGTTTTCATGAAATTCCTCAAGAACAGTCTTTTTTTTTTTCTTTTGATAGGTAAAAATTCCATGTGGTTCCAACAATCAAAAGAACATGTAATGTCCCACCTCAATCCTTGACACCATCTGCTCGTTCCTAAACACTTTTATTAATTTCTGGTGTTTTCTTATTACACCGTGCTATTTTCACCTAAAAATATGATGGAGATCTTTGCATATCAGTATGAAGAGAAATTCCTCATTCTCTTCCATAGCAGCTAGTCTCCTGTGGCATGGATGTTTTAAAAAATGTTTTGTGAAGTGAGCCTCTGGAAATGACAACTACATCTCTGTAGCATGTTCCTATGCCACTCTGTGTTCAATGTTCTCTGTGTTCCCAGGCTCTTTAAAATTTTTTTTCATTGGGGTAATAACATTTAACATGAGATCTATTCTCTTAACACCTTTTTAAGTGCACAATACAGAACTGTTAATTATATGCACAGTGTTGTACAGATCTCTAGAACTTACTTATCTTGCATAAATGAAGCTTTATAATAGCATTCTCTTCTTTTTTTAGTATAAGGATATTGACATGGAAATAAACAATGAAAATTTCTATAACCATAAATTCATAGTGGCCTGACACCTCTCCCGTCAAGGAAATTTACAACTCAGTATGTGGCATTTTCATGATAATAATGCCTAGAAGACAGTATCATATTTTAACACAAAAGAACTACACGGTTCCAATGTTCATACACTTAAATAAATATTGATTAGATTGCATAAGCACTAACAAACTTATTCTAAATTTGATATATCCTTTTATTTGGCATAAAATATATATAAATTCCCTTAACCTTGAATAATTGAAAATTTGGTGCCTGGCTATTTGAATAAAGTGGTTAATAGTGCAGGCTTCAAAGTCAGACAGATGTAGATTCTAATCCCAACTCATTTGTGACAAAATAGCTTCGTGATCTTGGTTAAATTTGTATAAACATCAATTGCCCTATAATTTCAGTGTACAGAATTTAGATCAGTAGGTTGTGAAGAGGATAACTGAAAAAATGTACATGCATACAGTACTTAATAAATGGTAGCTTTCCTTATCACCACCACCATTATTATACACATCTATTCCGTGATAGATTCTGTACTAGATGTCAGGAAGCACCATGTATATGACACCATCCTTGCTCTCAGAGCTCATAGTGCAGTGGGAAAGGCATACCAGTAAGCAAAGAATAACTTTAATCTATAACAACTCAATATACCAACAGATTAAATGCTACCTCCAGGGAAGAAAAAAAGTGTTCTGAATATACATTTTATACAGAAATGATCTTGAAGAGATAAAAGGTTCAAGAAAGTCTCCATTGGAAGAGATTATCATCCATTTCAATTTTCACTTGTCAAAGAATTTAGGGAAATATACATTAAAACAATGCAGTTGTTATTTTAATATGGTGGATTTGGAAGTCTCTTGGATCTGACAGTACCTTTGAGTCTCAGTAATTTCTTCTTGATAATGTAGACAGATATGAGGGTATAGGGAATGGGACAAATGCTCTGACCTTGAGATTTGCTTCTCTTGTTTACTGACTATTTTTCCCCAAAGAAGCAAAGTGTGAAGTGGGAGGGAAAACATTGATTCCTATCCCCCCCTTTTTTGTATAATAAATAACAAATGTTAAGTTTGGTTTTGCAACAATCAAAAATCATTGAGAAAACTTTTTTCTTTTTCAAGAGGAGTGAGAAGTGAATGCTTCTTGAAGAGGCTCCATAACTCCACAGGCTTTCTTTTTTTTTTTTTACTTTGTTGAAGGTGTTAAAATGTCAATAGTATTATAACCACTGATTACCACTGCTGCCCATGCACCTTGTAAGCCAAAAACTCAAGGTAAGTGAAAAAGACTCTTTTAAAGAGAGCCATTAGTAGCAGAGAGCTGCTTGTGGGTCAACAGCAACCAGGAAAGGAATTTCAAGCCCAAATCTTTTTGGATAGGAGTCAGCTCTGAGTTCTGTATTTTCCTTCATCCAGCAAGTCTCTTGATTACAGTTCTATAATTCTTGCCTAAGAGTCTGCCACAATATTTAATTTTTAATCCACAGGTTTATGTCATCAGAAATTATGTTAGACGGGAACTTTTGTTGGAAATAGTTCATTATAATTCTTATTGCCACTTCATTAACCGGGAACAGTTACTTATTAATTAGGAAGAAGAGTCACTACTCGAAGAAGCATTAAACTTTGTGGCAAGCAGATAGTGTACAGATTTATACCAGGTTCGAAAACACTGGGAACATTCTCCACTTGAAACTGTAAAAAGTCAGTGTCCGAAATACATCTTGGAATATTAAACCCACCAAGTCGCTCTTGGCAAACTAATGCAGACATGAAATGCCTCTTTATCCTTTAGCATCTCACCACCATATTCACTATTCGCGTCTCCTTCAAGCAGGCTCAGCGGTTTAGCTTCAAACTCTTCTTTAACTGCATCGGAAGGAAAGCCGGGGTGTCAGACCCGTTCACTCAGACTCCCTACGCGCGAGTCTGTGAGTAGCTTTGCGCACAAACGCTATTTAGAGGGAGGGTGTTGCGGTCCTCTGGCTCCAACGGGCAGCCTTGATCTTTCCATCACCCCCTAAAACCTACAGTCCCTCTCTAATTCCTACAGAGTCGGCTCAAACCGAATCCAAAGCCTGTTCATCCCTGAAGTACAGATGAGCGCCCAATAGCTATTGGTCCGCAGATTCTGGGCGCGGCAACGCTCACCTTCGAATGCTCTGGATCGATTTTTGAGCGGTGAGTAGCGCTGCTAGAGCTCCTATCTACACAACTTTCATCTTTTGCACCGAATCATCCTTTTGTTCCATTTTCGAGCCTTAGCAAATCCACATTCGGCGTTTAGGTACTGTCTTCCGGGCAAATTCCATCGCCTTTCAACTTGAAGCTGACTCCCAGAGCCAGTCAAGAGCCCCTGGTTCCAAGAGCTACCTGGATGGAGACCTCGGCCGAGCGTCGCGCCCAGCGCGGGAGCAAAGGAACCTCGCGCTTTCCCAATGCGGCTCAACTTTACGTTTTCTTTCGGCAGGTCCCAAGGTGTAGAGATTCGCGAGGCCTGGGAGTGAAAACACCTGCAGCAGTCCACAGCCTGGCCAGTACTTGGGAAGGCAGAGTAACGCTCTGCAGGTGTAGCGACCTCGGAGTGCACAAAGGCGAACCAGGGTTAAAAAAAAAAAAGAAAAGTTTACTTTCGGTGAGCAATTACAGCAGCCCAGTCCGGGTAAGACAAACTCCCGCGGGGAGGCTCCTTCCTGGGGAGCTGTGAAAGAGCCTGGGGCGCTTCTGACAGCGAAGTCTCTCCGGCGTGGGGCTCCTTAGCTGCGCGCACCCAGGAATCCCTCCCGGCTGTCTCGGGAAGAAAAAGAAGTTGGGACAGGAGGTAGGCAGCGACCCGCGCAGCAACTCGGGGTACAAAACCTTGGAAATGGCTGCTAAAGGGGCTGGGTCTCCAGACTCCTAATCCCTCCCCTTTCTCCAGCTGAGCCGTTCACCTGCTACCGACCAGTTTACAATATAAGCGTAGACCCTAAACTGGCCCAGTTTCAAAGGCTAGGCGTCACCAATCCCTACGAAGTTCCTTCCAGAAAGATCTATGTGAGCTTCAGGAGCTCCTGGGGGAAATGTTACTTGAGGGAGTGGGCAGGAAAGAGGGGGATTAGAAGGGATTGTGTCCAGGAAACGATGTCTAGACTCCTCTATTCGAAGGACCTCGGGGAGTCTCAAGACTCCCTTGCAAACAGCTGCGGCCACTTCCAAGTCCCGCGTTAGAAGGGGCGGGGATGGCCCTGGAGGCTGGAGGTGGAGACGGGGTTAATCTTTAGGCCAGCCACCTCGAACAGGGTGCTGGGAGAGTAACTGGCCTCAAGAAAAGAAACAGGGAGCCGAGATGCCAGGGAGGGCAGGGGCCCGGGAGGTGGCCGAACGGACTTGAGAGCTTGCTGGGAGAAACTGCCTGCCTGTAGCCCTCTGTTAACTGGGGAGGAGTGATTGATGCCTCCCTTCATTTGCATCCTTGGAACACCTGCCCCTCCTTGCTTCTCTCTACTTCTCGCTCGCCAGTGGCCTGGGGCCGCGGGCGCGGGGCCGGGCGTGCGTCTGTGGCTGCGCGCGCGCACGCGGGTCTGTGTGTGCGTGCGTGTAGCCCGCACGCCGAGCTCGGCCGCCGGGACCCAGCCGCCCGCCGCCTGCCCGGCGTCCCACCTCCTCGCAGCCACCTACTCGCAGCGTCCTCACCCAGCACTCGCAGCCTGCCGCCCGCCCAGCCCAGCCCAGCCCAGCCCAGCCCAGCCCAGCACGGCTACCGCTGCTTCCCCTCAAAGTTTCCTTAGAGCCGGGCTACCCGGAGAGATGGGTTTCTGAAGATGTGCTCTTCTTACAGCACCCTCCACCGAGTCCCTACCTAATCCGAGCAGAGACTAGATTTTCCAAGTTAAGGGGAGAAAAGGTGGCGGCGGGGCTTTATTATCAAGAGAAAGAGAGAGGAGCGGCCACAACTGTGAATATCCGCTTCTTTCCTGCCAGATGCCGCGGAACTGACTGACGGGCCTGTGGGGTTAAAAAAGAAAATTAAATAGAAAGCCAAGTTGACCGAGGAGGGGCTGGGAGGCTTCCGGATGCCGGGAAGGTTCTCCGGTTCTCCGTCCCCACAGGCGTGAAGATTTGGAGGCACCTCCAGTGCGAGGGCTTTTAAACCGCCACCCCTCTCCTGATCCCTCTGGAAGGAAAAGCCGGCCCAGCTGAGGCGGGGGAGTCAAGGAAAAGGCTCTGGACTTGTGTGCGTCGCGTCCTTGGCTTTGAATTTTAAGAACACGAGAGAGAATTAACCGCGTCGCAAGGTAAGGGGCTGGAAACCCGCTGCCTGAATTGCCAGGAAGAAGAATAACTTAAAGTAGATGCCGGGGCTGGGGTGGGGAGGGTCGAGGCAAGCTGGTATGATCTCTGCCGGCGTCGCCACACGATTGCACAACCCGCGCGAATAGCTTGGGGTGGGCAAGTCTGGGGGTCGCCGGTACCCCCGGTGCGCAGGTGGGAGGCAGCCAGGCGAAGGGAGGGTCCTGACTTTTACACTCTGTGGAACCCTTTGGAAATAGGTATCGCGCCGGGTCGTCTGTCCAGGCTGATTTACAGCGTGGATGTGTGTGTGTGTGCGTGTGTGTTTCTGGCGAGTTGTTTTTCCCCCATTGGCACCGCGGACCCACCCCGTCGTTGCCACAGCGCGCTGTGGGCACCGGCGAACGCCGCTAGGACGCGGTGGCAGGTGAGCCTGGCGCAGGTGGGCAGGTGTGTGCGGCGGCGGCGGCCTCCGGCCGGCTGACTGGGGAGCGCGCGAAGCTCCAGCCGCCGCCTGGCTGGCTCCCCGCAGCCGGCGTCGGAGCCCGGGCCCCGCGGGGCTGCTGCGGTTCCCTTCGCTTCCGCTAGAGGCTCCCAGCGGGCGCCGAGGTGCGGGTGGGTGTGGGGGCGCCGGGAGGCGGCGGGGCGAGCGCGGGGAGTGAGCGTGCCCGCGGGGTGGCGGAGTGGGCGCGGCAGGGGGAGGCGAGCCGGCCCGGGGCGGGAGACCGGAGCCTGAGTCCCGGCGCGCCTCCTGGCTGCGCGCAGAGCTGCGGGGACGCGGGTCCGAATCCGGGCTGAGCTCCGGAAAGCTGTGCTCCTAGCCGGAGCCACTTCGGGGAGGCGAACCTGGCCCGCGCCCTGAGGGCAGTCCCGGGAGGTCAGTCCTCGTTCTCTACTCTCCTTTCACCCCGGGTTCTCTTTGAATTCTCAGCCAGATACCTAGGATGGGAGGGAGTGGAGGGTGCGGGTATGTGCCGTTTATATCTAAAGGTGCCTTTCAGCCTTCCTCCGTAGCTCCGTGGGAGGTATATTCGAACTATCTCCTAATTTTGCCCGCCTCCCCTAAATATTTGACTGCTTAAAGGGAAGTTTTCTGCAGAGACTGCCGGGTGGCTGGTCTCTGGTCCGGGCTGCTCCGAGGTGAGCAAGGGGACCCGCCGTGCTCTCCTGAGCCGCAGTGGACTGGAGTGCGCGCCTCGAGGGGTGGGGTGTGGTGGAGAAAGGAGTACCACACCCTCTTCTTTTCCTCCCCTTTCCTTTTCACCTGATGGTGAAGTCTCACCATCTAGCATTTTACCGATTTCCTTCCGCAAGAGATTGGCTGTGAGAACAGAGCAAAGCTGCTGATAGACTTGGAGAGAGAGAGAGAGAGAGAGAGAGAGAGAGAGAAGGTTGAGGAGGAAGTCAGGGCCAGAACATCAGGAGAGGAAGGAGGGTAAAGTTAAGCTTATGTGTATGAGGTGAGTTGGGGGTCGGGGGTGCTGGGAAATGGCCTCGAAGTTCAGATTATTCGATGAAATCTGATTAGTTTCACATTTCACACTGTCTTTGACAAAATCCTTGATCAAGCCATTAACAAAAATCATTTCTACTAGCTACTACCTTGAGCACGGTGAGCGCTGAGTATGTTTGATGATTGTGTCTTAGATAAAAAAAAATGTGGGTATTGTGTGTGCTTGGCATGATGACACCATGTCTGTCAGGCAGCTGGCAATATATGTATTTTTCAGTGTGCTGTTTTGTGTTTGTGCATACCATATGTGGTCATTTTACACTCAGCTATGCAATTTCAGAGTCCTCTAAAGGTGTTTCTTAACAAACCCGACCTGTGATGTTAAACCTCTTGAAGAATAATCCTGAAGGAAGACAAAAAATATGATGGAGCATGGAATATTCTAGGAATACTAAATAAAAGCAGAGAACCAGCATTTATGAAATACTGGGCCACTTACTGAAAGAGTGCACAATACTTTTCAAAAATGAGAAGCAGTGGTTAACATTTCAAAGAAGAATGTTCTTTAGCATACTATCATTATCATCCAGTAGTGCGCATTACCTCCAATACAGTTAGAGTGTGAGGCAGGACAGATGAAGCACTTCCTGCTGGAAATGCTTTGTGAGATACTGTCAGGTATTTTATCTTAAGAATTGAAATGAAATGGGTTGCCTATTGATAACTGAAGAAGTTTGGTTGCCATCTGTGTAGGGCATCTATTCTTTTTTATTAAGGTAAATATGTAAGTTAATATTATATAAGTGTAATTTAGTGAAAGTGGAACAGGCCAATTTACTCATGTTTTTCATTCCAGAATAACACATAACATGATCTCAAGGAGGATTTATATAAGGTTTGTCATTCACGTATTACATGGGTAGAGCTCTGTGTAGAAGGCAAGAATAAATATCTTGCTGAAATCTCAAAAAAGGATGGTTTATGTTCTTAAGATATACTGTATTAGAAATTTTATTATGTGACAAAATAATAGTTACTCATCTAAATATAGTTATCTGCATGTTCAGACACAAATTATTCATTTGTTGAATTGATTTAACGAAGGCAAATACATAATAAGGGCTCAATTTTCTTTCTCAAAGAAACCTCTGAAACCAGAGGAAGACCTGCTAGCATTAAGAATCTGTGTATGTGATATAAAAAAGATAATGTATTTCTTGACAGTTAATTGAATCAACCTAGTGAAGCTGGTTTGTAACCTCAAGTTCAGTTTTAGAACTCCATCTCTAAAGATTTCTGTCTCTCTCATAAATGTGATTTTAAAAGAGACCACACATTGAAATGTTCCCGGAATGCTATGGACCTGGAAACTATTTGAGTCCTCTGAAACTTCATGCCAAGAATCAGAAGTGATAGGATGTTGTCACAAATTAATTGGCTTGATGCTTCAATTAAAAACTGATTATTATCTGGCTCTGCTTGTCATCATGGTTGATTTCATTTGGTCTCTAGATATTCTGTGAAAGGACTCTAGGTGGAAATGTTTTCCTGTAGTACAAGGATAGGAGGTCACTATATGCAGAAAGGTTTGTCAATTACTGATTCTCCAATTTGGTTGCATTTTTATAAGGCAGGATCCTAGATTTAAAAAAAAGTCAGTTTTCTGAATTTTCATGACTATTTCCCTATGTGTCATAGCCCTCAACTTCTGGGTACTCCATTTATAATTTTGATGAGGAAATATGTCACCAAGCCCCTTTCCTTTACAGTTTAGGGGCTCTTTTGTTGCTAAGAACTTTAAGAACTATTTAATCACAAAAGATCATATTTGCTGAAAGAAAATCAATGGAGCTTAAAAATATGTTTGATAAGAAAATGAAAGGATAGGAGAGACAGGTTAAATACCAGACAAAAGGTTTACTCATCTAACTGCATGTATCTCTGATTTCTTCTTTCAGCAACCATTTTTGTTATGTTTAAAAAAAATCCTTTTGCTGTTATTCCCTCCCTGCCTCCTCCTTCCTTTTGTCCTCCTCTCCCTCCTTCCTGCCTTGCTTTCATTATTTCATCCTCTCTCTCCTTTGGTTAAAATATTTCATTAAGAAAGAAATCCATACCAATTTACAGTTATCGGTCCATACTTATTTTTTAAATGGGAAGTAGTCTTAAAATATTGATTTTTCCATTTATTTAAATTTTTTTCACCAAAGAAACCCACTAGAATGTGGGGTGATTCTTCAGGGAGTACAAATCATCAGTTGATCATTATCTCTTATGTCTGGTTGCCTGTTGTGTCTGGTTGCAACTCCACTGGCTTCTGTTTCTGGGAAGCATACAAGCTTGGAGAGTGGTCACTGGAGGTAGATAGACTGCCTTGAAATATGGTGCATTTGTGCTCTGAGTGACCTACTTCCATGTAGTTAATACTCTCTCCATGTGCATAATAGCCAGCGTAATCAAGCCTGAAGTATTCACATTAAGCAAATAGTTGAGCCACACGTGTCAGTGTATACCTGTTCAGAAATTAGTAATCCAAACAGTAAAGTCCTACTGTATAGCACAGGGAACTATATTCAATACCCTGTGATAAGCCATAATGGAAAAGAATATAAAAAATAATGTATGCATATATATGTATGTATAACTGAATCACTTTGTTGTACAGCAGAAATTAACACATTGTAAATCAACTATACTCAAAAAAAGAAAAAAAAAGAAATTAGTTATCCATTTCAGGAAAGCCTTAACTCCATCTAAGTCTTTAGTAAATGTAACTATTTTTATTTGTGTCACTCAACAAATACAGTTGCTAAATGGTTCTTAAATGTCCCCAGAGAGAAAATCTAGTGTCCAAAAATCTCCTAAGGGAAACTAATTCAGTGCCACTGGGAGGCAGCATGAATAAGTAGAAGCAGCTCTGGACTTGGCATCAGAAGACTTGAATTCTACTTCTGTCTCTTATGACTAATGGTATTACTTTTGAAAAGCTGTCTTATTTCTCTAAGGCTCAGTGTTGAATTCAGTAAAATGGGGGAAATTTAATATTTACCCACTCTATTTTTGTGTTTAAAATTTGACTACATGTAGGTTTAAGCTTTGGAATAAGAAAAACAGAACTTTCAGGTGCCAAGTAAATGTCAGACATTGTAACACTTGATATGGGGGTATATGAAATAGTATCTTTAAAGAATATCTGTAAAACCTCCATAATGAAGCATGGTGAGAAGTTTTTTTTTCTGGAGGGCAGAAACAAGTGTTATGAAAGTAAAAATTAAATTACTATATACATATGTGAGATGATTTTCTCAAAGTTATCATTAATATGGCACAAAGTGTGTGATGCTTGCTGTGTGACACATAAAAGGATCTGGGCATTTGAGCTGTTTGTAAAGAGTTGTGATGGTAAAGAAGAGGAAAAAGGAAAGAAGAGTAAAATATTTAATTAAATTAATTAATTAATTAATTTTGTGGTACGCGGGCCTCTCACTGTTGTGGCCTCTTCCGTTGCGGAGCACAGGCTCCGGACGCACAGGCGTCAGCGGCCATGGCGCCCGGGCCTAGCCGCTCCGCGGTGTGTGGGATCTTCCTGGACCGGGGCACGACCCGTGTCCCCTGGATCGGCAGGCGGACTCTCAACCACTGCGCCACCAGGGAAGCCCAGTAAAATATTTTTGAATAGCAAAGTTTAAATGGAGTCCCTGTTTTTCTGTTTGTTTTTAGCATTCTATATTTCTAAATTTTTTCTTCTTGTGTATAATTAGTATGACATGAGTAGCGATCATCTTTGATTTCATTAGGTCAGTTACCCAATTTCTTGTTTTAAAATAATTAATTAATTTTTATTTTTAGCTGCGTTGGGTCTTTGTTGCTGTGCACGGGCTTTCTCTAGTTGCCGTGAGTGGGGGCTACTCTTTGTTGTGGTGCGCGGGCTTCTCATTGCGGTGGCTTCTCTTGTTGCGAAGCACGGGGTCTAGGCACGCGGGCTTCAGTAGTTGTGGCACGTGGGCTCAGTAGTTGTGGCTCACAGGCTTAGTTGCTCTGCGGGATGTGGGATCATCCCAGACCAGGGCTTGAACCCGTGTCTCCTGCATTGGCAGGCGATTTTTAACCACTGTGCCACCAGGGAAGTCCTCAGTTACCCAATTTCTATGAACACTTTAAAAACATTTAGCTTGTGAAATGTTAATTCAGTGGTTTAATTTGTGAAGCTGGACACAAAACCAAAACAGTATCTTAATTTTTACAATGCAGTTTGCCCAGAAATGCTGGTAGTCCATCTGTCCTATTTTATTTTAGTGATTTAAATGCTAGTTATATTATTTATAAGTTATTTTCATCAGGTGAATTGGTAAGGAAGTAGATTGTAGATATTAAATGACTCATTGATTTGAATGAAAATTTAAAAGCCCCATTGAAATAATTATGTGCCCTTTTGATAAAATATGAGGCCTGCTAGGATTTGAGACCTGAATAAATTTTGTGGCTTTTCTAAATGTATTCACTAGTTAATGTTAAGAAGAGCCCATCTTTCCTGGTCATTAAGGATAAGTGAAATGCCATTTCCTTCCTTTGAATTTTAGTGTCATTGTCAATAAAACTATGAATGTATTTTGCTAGTAATATTAGTCTAAATGCACACCTAGGAACCTAGACTTGGAAACAAATTATGTTTTGCAAATATAATAGAACATAATATCAAATTATCTATAAAGAGAGACTTGTTGTCTTTACAAAAGTCATAACCAAATTTTAGTGTAACAGAAGGAAATGCAAAAATCTAAGATTCCCAGCACATTTCAATTTCTAGGTGTAGCACTAGAGAGTTTTTGAAATGGATTCTAAATTGGACTGCATAAGAGGATTTTGTGTCTCATACAATCTCATTCTATTATAATGTAACTATGGTTAGCTGCAAGATATCTATCTAGTAGCCAGCATGACGGGAAATAATTAGCATAAAAACTGTATTGCTCCTGGTGTACCAGGGGAGCCAACAACAGTGCCTTGTGATAAATGTTGATTTTGAAATGTTGGGCTTCATTTGTCAAAGGGAAAGAGCCTTTTTCTTCTTAAATATTTTTTTACTAGACTTTTCTATAATAATATATATATGATTTTTATCCTATTAAATAGATTATATATTTTAAGTATATACACATATACTTCATACACTATATTTATACTTTATATATACTATATTTTATTTATACACTATACTATATATGTAATCTATACTATCAATCCATCTGTATCTGTAAATAAAGACTGCTAAAAGCAGTCCTTAGTCCATGGGAAGATATGTCCTTGACTGTCACCCATTGGTTACGCATATGATTATGGATTGCAGATGGTTTCCCTTTAAGATTTGCCTTCAATTTCATTTGTAGGTAAATGCCAGAACCCTAGCTTTGGTCTCAATTATTTAAATTCATATGAATTAACACTCAAATATTTACTGATGTAAAAGTGATTTTTGGTATGATAGTCAGGATATGATAATGTATGAGAATAGGTCCTTGTTCTTAATAATCTTGTGATCTTGTTAAAGAGAGAAGGCAAAAGTGGGTGGTAAGCTAACAGAAAAAAGAATAGTCTATCAACTACCTCAGAACTTCTTATTAAATATCTATTGTTCACAAGACTATACAAAATAGCAATGCTAGAGTTGTGTCACCAGGCACTTCAGAATAGTGAGAAGTGAGAGAGGCATAGGAAGAATTCATAAGAATAGAGTGAAGTGAGAGCTGAATGGGAAGAAGTCATAAAAGGGGAGTAAATTGGTCTGAGTGGAATATAAATGAACGATAAAAATATAACATCACTAATAATCGAAGCAATGCAAATTAATAAAACAGTGAGATAGCCTAACTAATGAGTAGGGACACAGATGAAGCACTGATAGACTCCGTTTTTTGATAATGGAGTGGGAAAATAAAGACTCATGACTCATGTATGTAATTGGAGACATTGTAAACTGGTTTACCCACCTGGTGTGAAATTTAAATAAATATCATTTAAATACCTATTATATTATAAATGTTCATAATAGTTGGCTCCAAAGTTCCTCTTCTAGGAATTTATCCTCAGAAATGCTGTCATGAATCTGAAAAGATATATTATGTACATATAAGAAGAAATATATATAACCTGAATGGTTTCAAATCTTTTAAAGAAATTGTATTTATAGTTAAAATTTTCTGTGCCAGTGGAATAATATACAGCAATAAAAAGGAATGAAATACTGATACATGCTACAAAAGGGATAAAACCTCAAAAACATTATGTTGCATGAAAGAAGCCGGGCACAAAAGACCACATTTATGCTTCCATTTATATAAAATGTCTAGAAAAACAAATCTACAGAATTCAAAAGTGGATTGGTGTTTTCCTGGCACTGGAAGTGGGGATGGTAAGTGACTGCAATTGGGCACAGTGGATCTTTTGGGGTGATGCAACTGTTCCATAATTGGATTGTGGTGATGGTTGCACAAATCTGTAAATTTACTAAAAATCATTGAATTGTTCACATAAAATGGGTACCTTTAATGCTGTATAAATTATATCTCAATACAGCTGTTAAAAAATACATGTAATTCAAAACAAAACACCTCAGCCCCAGATGACCTCACTAATAAAATCTAAACATTTAAGGAAGGAGTAATACTAATTCTACACAATCTTTTCCAGGAAATTGTAGAAAAGGGAACACTTCCCAACTTATTCTAAGAGACCAGCATTACACTGATACCAATATCATGAAAAGACACTATAAAAAAAGAAAACTACAGACTAGTATCCTTCATGAATATAAATATAAACAAAATTAACAAAACTTTAGCAAATATAAATCAGTTTATCAAAAGATAATACATATGACCGAGTTGGGTTCATCCCAGAAATGCAATGTTGGTTTAACATTAGAAAATCAATTAATATAGTACACCATATTAACAGTAAAAAAAAGAAACACAGAATTATATGATCATCTCAGTATATGCCACAAAAAGTTTTTGAGAAAATCCAACACAAGCTTTTCATAAAATCTCCTAGCAAATATTCTAGGAATATAAGGGATCTTCAACTTGATAGAGAGCATCTGCAGTAAGCCTATGGCTGATACGATACTTAATGGTGAAAGAGCAAATGCTTTTCCACTAATCTTGGAAGCAAGGCAAGAATGTCTGCTCTCATTTCTACTCAACATTGTGATGGAAATTCTAGGCACAAATTAAGGCAAGAAAAAGGCTCCAAAAGGTGGACAGATTGTAAAGGAAGAAGCAAAACTGTTTAAATGCATATTTATTGAAGAATTGAAAAAACATCCAAATATCCCATAGGAATGTAGTTACATAAGTTTTGAAATGCTCATACAATGAATTCTTCATTGCTTGTTTAATAAGAAGGTAGATGGAATGTTGCAGTTCTTTAAATATCATCATGGTAAGATCTTCCAGATACATTGTTAAGGAGAAGATGTGGTTGTAGAACAATACTTAGTCTGTGGTAGACTGACTGATTCATTCAACAGGTACTTTTTATGTACCTCCTTTGTTTTAAGCACTGGGGTAAGCCATGGGTAATATACTGTCTGTAGGAAGGGGACAAATTAATCTTGCCTTTGAGAGACTTGCAGGCTAATATGGGAAATAACTTATAAGCAAGGGAAAGAAACTAAATATATAATGAGAATTTGTGTTACATGTATTTAGAAACTAAATAGAATGACATGGAGGGTTGGCAGAGGGACAGAAAAATTTCTCCAAGATGTGTCTGGTACCTAGTGAGCACTCAGTAGAGAACTTTTAAAGTAATAGGCTAATCCATACCATTCTTCTTTCCTCCTTCACCTTATTTCCCTTCATATCCAAAAACTCATCTATCCATTGTCCGAGGAATACATACTTTGCTATCACAGTAATTACCCCTGTATCGTTACATTCTTTTCTCTCTTGGAATAATTTCCTTATCATCAACAGCATTTGTTGAGCACCTACTATGAACAAATGCATTATCCTAAGTGCTGAGGATTCATCGTTGCTTAAGGCATATCCTTATTCATTTCTTTAATCTAATTGAAGCCCTTTTCTTCACATGAAAATTTAAATACTTTTTCATTTTTTCTCTGATTATAGAAGTAAAACATTCACATCATAAAAACATTGAATGTTACAGAAGTACATAATTTACAAAGTGAAAGAGCTTCTTGGGGCTCCATTTTGCCCAAGGTTTTGACAAAGTAGGAAGCTTCCTTACATAAGAAATGAGACAAGAGTAAGACTGGATTCTGTGTGGGTAAGAGGCAAGAGGATTAAGTGGTCAAGGACCAGAATAAGCTTGAGAACATGGATGTCAAATGGGAATTTTTCAGGCACAGTGTTGTACAGTTAACCCTTGAGCAACACTTGGTTTGAACTGCATTGGTCCACTTATATGTGGATATTCTTCAGTAGTAAACACTGTAGTTCTGTACCATCCAAGGTTGGTTGAACCTACATCCACAGATGCAGAACTGAGGATACCAAGGATCCCTGGATATGGAGGAACTGCTGATAAGGAGGGCTGATTGTAAGCTATACAGGATTTTTAACTGCGCAGAGGATGGATGCTCCCAACCCCCTAGTTGTTGAAGGGTCAACTGTACTTTGTACGGTGATCCTCCTTCTGATGATCTTAAAAATCTGCAGCAAAGTCACACAAGTATTAGTAACTTGAATGTGATTGGATTCCTGGTAGAGGCTGATGACAGAGCTTATTGTTGTGTCAGATTTGGGGCAGCAATGCAAATAAGCCACGATGTGTGGACAAGAGGGTACTAGCAGATATAAGCATCACAGACACTCCTCCATTGGACTTTTCCATGAGTGGCTTTAACAATCTAGTCCATTTTTTCATGTCTTGGATATATGCCTTCCAATACATCCCTTCCAAGTAGTTGTTTAACATATCCTTAAGCACTGGAGCTCATAGCAGATTATCTTGTGTCTCTGTATATGGCTTTAATTGATATTTTCCATTGCTTTTCATAAAACTCATTCTACTTAACTAAATTAGGTTGATGGCACTCCATCTCCCTTTTTTCTTAAAGAACTTTTTAATTGAGATTACTGGAGAGCATTCCAGAACATATGCATATATTAGTGTTCTTATTTCTGTAGATGCCAAAATTAGAAAGGAAGCATTTGTGGTTGGTTCTGTATTCAGGAGTCTCACAGGGTATTATATAAACTGTCAATAAAATGTAGTACATCTTTGGCAGAGAAACTATATAAAATCACCATAAAAATGAAGTGTATTTTATCAGTCATTATACTTGAAAATATGTATGAAAAAGATTGATGAAATTAATGTGAAATATGAAATGAAATAAATTCTGCCTGTATTTGTAGGTGCTTATGGAGCCTAGAAAAATACTTAGGTCTGGGTGACTGTTGAGAAGAGGTAGCTTGCACTGTCCTATTAGATATGGAGCTTCTGCTCCTGTTTGTCTATCTATAGGAGCACCTACTGTGGATTTTGTGGAGGGATTAGAGGAACAAAGATGAAAGCATTACTATATGGTTCAGTAAAGAAGATTCAATGATAATGTTAATGTAAAATTCAAGGGAGGATGTGGAGTTTGATTCAATAGAAATTAGTGATGCAAAATGACAGCTTTAGAATACGGATGATAATCAGATGTTTTGTCACTAGTAACGGTAGAAAACCCTGGAGAAGTTATTTGCGTTTTGGGAGGTGCTCATCATCTATCTTTCCATTGAGATCTCCTTGTGGGAGAAGAAAGCGTATCTAGATAGCAATTGTACTAATTGCTTTATAAGAATAAAGTGCTAATTAATTAATGATTCATACTAAGTTTTGAGATGTTGGAAACAATATTTAAAAGTAAAATAATCTAGTATTTACTGATAAAACCATTCCATTTTTTATATATCTACATGCCTTTGCATATTGGGATCTCTCCAACCAAAATAGCCTTTTCAAGATTATCTGGACAAACTCCTATTCATCCTTTAAAACTAGTCTCATATCTTATTCTAGATAAACCATTCCAGAAGCCCTGGACAAAATGTAATCTCTAAACTTTTACAAATTTATGTTATTATATGTATTTTTAAAATATATTATTACTTTTGTTCACTGCCCAGTGTATCTTTTCAAATCATGTGGTCCTTGAGGGTAAAAATCATATTTGTCACTGTTTTTTAAAAATAATCTAGAATATAGTCAGTTCTTATTAAATATTTTTGGAATGAATTAAAATGTGATTTTTATAATACTTAGAAAGTTTTAATATATCCAAAACCATCATAAAGGAGATAGCATGCAATAATTAAAAGTTTAAAAGATTTGGTTTCAAATTCTGACTCTGCCATTGACTGCTAATTAATGCATCTCAAGCAATCTGTTAATCTCATGAAATGTTAGTTTCCGAAGGTAAAACAGGTGTAATGACACTTTTCTGCCTTGGACATCTTACGTGTAGTTTATGATAATAGAATAGATAAGGGGTGAAAATAAACTTGTATACTCAGTACTTATACAATTGATAGGTAATTCCTGTATTAAATATATATTTAAAAGCCACTGATAAAATAATCTCAAATGCAGTAATGTGTATCACCTTTATATAAAAGATGGAGGTTTTGTACAGAAAAGCAAAAACAAACTAATCAATTTGAAATTAATTTCTTTCTATTGGATTTTTATTGTCCTTTTATTATATTATTTCCTTAAATTTTCATATCAAATGAATTTTATTTTATAGATTTTTGAAACAAGGGTAACAATACAGATCAGATAATTGCAGTTTAAAACCTGGTTATAGATGGAGCAGTTGATAACTTGCATGTAGTCATTTAGACTTGGATTGGAGATTGTTGAACAACTCATTTGACTCCAAATAAGCACCGATTTTTATCCTCTCTTTAAATTACAGCCAGTTTGCGTAGACTAATCAGTATTTTACTTTTTTTAGTTTGAATATTTGACCTCTTCAAACGCTTGTATCCTATTTTCTCCTATTTTGTTATGTGATACCTTCTAGATCACTGCAGAGATTTCAAAGAGCAACTAGTTACTGATTTAATGTTAGCCTGCTTCTGGGAGATCCACTATTAACATGTTCTGATAGTATAAGGGGTTATCACTCTATGCCTAAATCTAGTTTGTTGGGAATAAATTATGTTTTTCATCTCTGCCCAGCATTCCTATTTGGCCAATGTTACAGAGTCTAATCAGATTTTCTGCCATTCATTTTGCTGTGATGGAGCATTTTCCTAGGTGTTTTTGACTTAAGTCAGATTCTCGCAGTGTTTTTATCCTTAATCTTGGTTTCACGTACCTGGGAAAAACTCCAGGGTCGTTTAGCCTGATTTCTAACTTTTTTTCCATTTCTGTAATAGCTTTTTATCTTAATGCTTCTGAGATGCTCTTGGTTACATATAATATTTTCCCTCTGATATTCAAAAAGCATTTTGACAGTTTTGTTTTTAGTTGTATTCACTTTGCAATTTTTTTCACCTGCTTTCTTTCTGACTTTACCATTTACTGAAGCTGCATCCACCCAGCACATCTTTTTTTTCATGTGTGTGTTTCTTAATTAAGCAGGTGTTTACCTCCTTTGTCTTTACTGTTCTCCATTCAGACCTGCTTAGTGGGGCTAATCCTTTTCTTGCTCATAAATAAAATCTCAGAGAGGTTTCACTTCTTATTTACTTACTATTAGAAAATAAAATGTTCTGTGACTACATCTAATTGCCTGAATAGTCTCATTTCTATTCTGTTCATTTAATAACGAAGTCCTAAATTCATTTAGTAATAAAGTTTTCCCTTACTTTAGCCTGGGCAGCTTGATGCTGGCCTCTTGTCATGGGGAATAAATGGGGGCTGGACAGAGCTTCTCCTGTGTTACTTCAAATTGACTCCCATGCTTTTTGCCCTATTCAAGTAGGCTGCCTCTGGCTCTTCAAGGGTTGAATCTCAGAAAAGTAGAAGAGTTAAAGGTGAGGTCTGATTTGATTGACATGAATGTAACCTTGGATAAACTTCCTCTGGACTTGGTGGATGCTTTGTTGTAGCTTATGACGGTATGGTAGACACTAATGTTACTCGTCAAAGATTTCTGTGCCTCCTAAGCACATGGAAGGATTGAACCTTCTCGCTTTCTGGATTGGGTGAGGCCATATGACCAGTTCTGAATATGAAGTGATGAAAAGTGACAAGTGCCACTGATAGACTGAGCTGAGCGTCTCCTGAAATCTTTCTTTTCCTTCTGACCCTGCAGTCACCAACTTTAGAGATGATGGCTATTCCATCAGCCTGAATCATTGGAACTTCAAAGAGAAGAGTCAGCCTCTGCCCACCACTGACACACAGCCATGATGCATGAGCGAGATACTAATCTTTGTGGTTTTAAGCTACTAAAATTATGGGGTTGTTTGTCACCACAGCATAACTTAACCTATCTAAACAGAAAAATACGTGGCTTTCTTAGAGGTGCCTATTGGGACTATTTGGCTATATTTGCTATGACACAGGAAATGCATTTCTTCTTGATAGATGCATAATATTTCTCTGCTAGTTCCTGGAAATCTGGAAATCCATTCCCTCCAGTGAGCCTACGTCATCCCTCTTTGCATTCTTCTTGGACAGGATTTAAAATGTCTCTAAGCAAGCTCTGGTGTTCTGGAAACAATACAATCTTGTCTCTCCCTGGGAAAGTGTAGCCAGCACCTCTCCCTGCCCTGCCATTTCCGGACCATAGCTTTTCACTTTTTAATTCAATCAATGAATGGCTTAAAAATACTAAACACAAACTATGCTCTGGAACATACCCTACAACAATGGTTTCAGAACATCATGTTCTAAGATTTATATCAGACATTAACTATCATGTCCCTAAAGCATCAGTGTATACATTTCAAGATTTTGAAATTGTTTCCTTAAAACTTTGTCAAGGTTTGAGGTGAGGAGATGGTGGTGGGATTTATAGCACATCAACAACTGAAAAAAAAATTCCTTTACCTAGTTTCCAACCTTTTTGACCACATAAACTTCAAGAGATGTTGGCTCACAAAACTGATTTTTGAGAGTCTCCTTTCCAAGTTCTACATAGACAACCTAGCACTTCCGTTAAAAATGTGTAGATACTTTTTGACTATTGTTTGGTTCTTGGATTTTGGGTCTTAACTGAAATACACACAGAAAGTGTCTCATTTAACTTAGAAAATGTCTCTAAGACCATTGTTGTAGGGTATATTCCAGAAGATTATTAGAGCATAGTGTATGACGTTCAGTATTTTTTAAGCCATTCATAAACTGAATTAAAAATACATTTACCTACAACTGTGGTCATAGACTCTCTGAAGGAATCTCAAAATGATTTTTGGGAAGTGTGGCGAGTTACTTTTTGTTAAAATCACTATGATGCTATGCATAAGTAGTGTAAATTCACTCACTCTTATTAAAGCTATTCAGTGTTTCTGCAAGTGTTGCTAAGTGGAATTTACTGAAGAGAGTCAAGCAAAATGTATTTATTCTTGCCATTTTAAGAGGACTTTTACTGAAACTGATGCTGGCAGTCACTGCACATTTATTCTAAAAGATTGCTCAGCTAAAACAGTGAATCAGTCTTTTAGATTGATTGCTTACGTTGTAAGTAATATGAAACGCTCTGGGGTTTGAGGAGGGAAAGACAGTGAAACTCTACAAAAGCATAATGCATATAATGCATTAATACCATTATCCAGTGTTCACTATAAAATTTTAAACTTAAGGAAACCATGAAAGGAAATGCTGTGTTTTGTTACCCTGAAATGGAACATTAAATCATTTTAGTTAGCAGACAAATCTCAAATAAGCAGCCATTCTAGTGTATAAGAACCATTATAACTCTGTATTATTATCTATCATCATCATCATTATTATTATCTTTATTGTCAAATTCAAAGTCCTTCATGTGACAAGTATATTATCATATTTTAGAGATCTAAGTCAGGGCTTCCCTGGTGGCGCAGTGGTTGAGAGTCCGCCTGTTGATGCAGGGGACGCGGGTTCGTGCTCTGGTCTGGAAGGATCCCACATGCCGCGGAGCGGCTGGGCGCGTGAGCCGTGGCCGCTGAGCCTGCGCGTCCGGAGCCTGTGCTCCGCAACGCGAGAGGCCACAACAGTGAGAGGCCCGCGTACCACAAAAAAAAAGATCTAAGTCAAATTGATGAACAGAAGTAGATATTTTCATACAAAGTATTTTTGGACTGTTACCTCCTGTCTTTGGGAATGAAAAATGATGAACAGTTGATGAATTTGAGCAGTTTAAGAAAGTAACATTTTCATACTCTGGTTCAGACTGGGTTATTGTATGGGATAATGATACAGTTTTAAGTTACTGTTTTCCAAAGAATGCTTGCACTTTAGCTATATATGTCTGAGCACCAGATGTTTCTTTCAAGTGTTTGTAGAGTGTGACATTATGTACAGATGATTTAATGTTAAAACTGGACACTGCCACCATCTGGTGGCCTTGTAAAATTCCATCGCTTCAGTCTACAGCCTAAGCTTTTGGGGTATCCTTCAAGAGAGCTTAAAGTGAGCTTAAATGGACTTGGAGGGAAAAAAAAAAAAAAAGAAAGGAAGCAGGGTAGGCAGGTAGGCATTTGTATTGCCCATTACAACTGAATAGCCTCACAGCTCCTGGTAGTGGGTAGAAAAGTGAGTTATCCAACCTGGAATGATAATGAGCAAGTGTGAGGAAGGTTGCACTGTGATAGTGTGATACCAGACAAACATATCTATTGGTCCTCAAATATTTGCTACTACTTGTGACATCTTTCAAAGTCCTCTCTGCCCCAACCGAGAAAACTAGACATTTGCTTTCTGCCATCTAGAAAATTATGCATTAGTCCTCAATTACCTGTGTGCACTTTCATAGCCTTTGTGTTGCTTTTTAGTTAATTTGGATTAATCCTTTATCTCAAATTAGGCCATGGGCTTCTTGAGGGCGAAGGCATTATAGATTTCTTTTGCATGCCTGAGTGCTAGCACACAAGAGTGTGTTCAGCCTTTAACACCTGAGGAAGGTTTTCTATCAACATAATGGTGGCATTTAGGAGACTCTTCCATCATAGCAATAGTTTTGGAAGGTGATAAGAGGAAATCATGACTTTTTATTTGTTAGTTTTAACATCTCCTTGTACCTTCAAAAAGACTCAAGTTGCATAGGTTAAATATAATGAGTGGATATATTAAATATAATGGATAAGATGGTGATATTAGGAAGAAATAATAGGAATATTTCTTTAGTCTATAATAAATTAAAATATTTCATGACCTTGTAGACACCTCATTATACTCAAGAAAAATATAAAAGGAAGTTGTTTATCAGTCAAATAAGTATATTCGGAACCAGGGAAGGACAGAAAAATCAAGGCTTTTATGAAAATTGGAAGTTTTGTGGATAAAAAGCATATGTAAATGAATGCCAGACAATACTTTCCCGATTGGAAGGAGTTTGTTACAAGATGCTCAGAAAGTCTCAAGGAGCTAATATAATTTGATAACTCAAAGCAGTTTTGGGGAGGGGGTTATGATCATTAAAGACAAAATAAATTGAATCACAGTGTATTCTAAATGTATAAAGTATCAGCTACTTTCCCTCAGTCTTTTTAAACTGAATTTTCTCATCTAAACTGGAGCACACGGAAATGATTTGTGTGATTTTATCTTCTAAGTTCTTCCAACGATGTTGGATGACTAGTACCATACTAGATGCAGAGAAATTAACTTATTACATACAATGATTCCTTAGGGCATTAGAGTTTACCTGAGTCTAAATTATTGTTGAAGTAAGCCTATCTACAGCTTCAGAAGATGCTCAGTTTATATTTTTATGGCAGAGATGTTCTCTTGAATATTTGCCATCTGTGACTGAATCTTGGTCTATTTAGTACCATACAGACTATCCAGGTCAGATTAAGCAGCTTTGGGAGTAATTGAAATTTAATATGAACAAAGTATTTTTTCATTGGAAACTTTATAAATCTTTGTCTTATCATTAATTCAAAATTTTCTAAATAGTTATTCAGCAAAGATTAGTACTTACTAATTAATTAAATAATTCTGCTATTAATTTTCAAGGTTGTTTTGCTTTTAATAAGGAAAACTTTTTTTAACATCTTTATTGGGGTCTAATTGCTTTACAATGGTGTGTTAGTTTCTGCTTTATAACAAAGTGAATCAGCTACACATATACATGTATCACCATATCTCCTCCCTCTTGTGTCTCCCTCCCACCCCTTTAGGTGGTCACAAAGCACTGAGCTGATCTTCCTGGGAAAATTTTGATTTGTGTACTTTCTCCTAACCTCCCAAGTTATTCGGGTGTGTGGTGTGATTGCCATAGTTAGAGCTGTTTTGGTGATAATCATGTTAATGTGGGCATAGACCTAGAGATACATTCATTTTTCTTTGAGTCCAAATGTGATCACTCAGTAAATAAAAACTCTGAATAATGTGTTCAAAAGTTATATATGTGCTGGAACAATTGGACATCCATAGGCAAAATATGAACCTTGAACTAAACGTAACATCTTATATAAAAATTAACTCAAAATAGGCAGTTGACTTAAATGTAACCGTAAAACTGTGTACCTTTTCGAGAAGAACATAGGAAAAAACTTCAGATTTATGGTGGGGCAAAGAGTTCTTAGACTTAACACCAAAAATATGATCCATAAAAGAGAAAAATTGATAAATTGGGCCTCATCAATATTAAAATCTCTTTCTCTGCAAAGGCCCAGGTGAAGGAGATGAAAATGCGAGTTACAGACTCAGAAAATATTCACAAGCTGTGTATCTGACAAAGGACTCGTATCTAGAATATATAAAGAACTCTCAAAACTCAACAGTAAAAACACAAACACTCCAATTAGAAAATGAGCAAAAGATATGAAGAGACAATCCACCAAGTATATACAGATGGCAAAAATGCATATGAAAAGATGTTCAACATCCTTAGCCATTAGGGATATGAAAATTAAAAACTCAATGAGATATTGGTACACAACTATCAGGCTGTATAAATAACATGAAATGCTGGCAAGGAGCCAGAGAAATTGGATCACTCATACTTTGCTGGTAGGAATGTAAAATAGCTCAGAAACTCTGGAAGACAGTTTGGCATTTTCTTATAAAACTAAACGTGTCTTTAATATACCACCCAGAAATTTCACTCCTAGGCTTTTATCACAGAGAAATGAAAACGTATACTCACAAAACCCAGTACACAAATAGTCATCACAGATTTATCCCTGATAGCCCCAAACTGAAAATAATCAAATATTGTTCAGTAGGTGACTAGTTAAATAGACTGTTACCCATACTATAGAATACGATGCAGTAATGAAAAGGAGTGATCTATTGTTATATGTAACAGTTTATATGAATCTTCAGGGAATTATGCTGAATAAAAGCCACCAATTCCAAAAGGATACATATTGTATAGCTTTATTTGTAGAATATTTTTGAAATGAAAAGAATATGGAATTGGAAAACAGATTAGTGATTGCCAGGTTTGGGGGGTGGAGGTGAGTATGGTTATGAAAGGCAACACAAGGATTCCCTGTGGTATTGGAGGTGTTCTGTATATGGATTGTAGTGGTGGGCACATGAATTTACTTATGGTCTATGATTGTATGGAACTGTATACACACACACTCACAAATAAGTACAAGTAATACTGGGGAAATTCAAATATTAGCAGTGGATTGTTTCAGTGTCAATATTCTGGTAATGATAATGTAAAACTGTCATTTTACAAGATGTTACCATGGAGGAAATCTGAGTAAAGGATATACAGAATTGCTCAGGACAGATTTGTAGTTTCAGAGGGTACTGGATACCTAAGACGAGTTAGTGCCCGGGTGAGAGACCCCAGAATAAGAGTCTACATGCAGTGGACCATGGCAATGGGGGTGGAGTGGTACATAAACAGAGCTGTGGGGTCACAGCCCATACTAGTGAGCATTGCAGGGGAAGGTTCTCAGCAAACTCGGGTGGGTTGTGGAGGAGAGAGAACCTTAGAGTACCACAGAAGCTAACCTTAAAAGAAAGAGCCATCCTTGGAGCACCTGCTATGCTTTTATTGAATATGACCTTTGCATCCTTTCCTTTTTGCTCACCTGCCCATCTCTCCAGCTTAGGAGAGGCGAGAGACAACACAGTGAGTGGCAAAGGAAGAGTGGAAGAATAATGTAGAGAAAGTAGTAAAGATGCGACCCCTTCCCCTCAGCTCCCTCCCTCTCCCCAGCCCTATGCAGATTTCCAAGCCTGAGACAGGCATGAACTAGGGGATAGGAAGCAGCTTTCAACTGAATTTCAAAATGAAGTTTTGTACATAAAAATTACACTGGTTATTCATACCTCAGACAGACCAGAAAGCTTTGAGGTTGGCCTGAGATATTCTCCAAGGACAGAAAAGAGAAATAAAGTAGAGTGAGTTTGAAAGACAATGAAGACAGAACAGTGTTGTTTCCTTCTTTACTCTCCACTGAATCTAACCCGTTCAATAACCTGGTATAGATGCATATATATAGATACACATTTTTTTTTTTCTTTGCTGTACGCCGGCCTCTCACTGCGGTGGCCTCTTCCGTTGCGGAGCACAGGCTCCAGACGCACAGGCTCAGCGGCCATGGCTCATGGGCCCAGCCGCTCCACGGCACGGGGGATTCTCCCGGACTGGGGCACGAACCCGTGTCCCTTGCATCGGCAGGCGGACTCTCAACCACTGCGCCACCAGGGAAGCCCCTAGATACACATTTTTAATGTCATTGTCTTGATATAAAAGAAAGACTAGAAGTTTATATAGTAAAATATTAATCATGGTTATGTCTGGACAATGTTATTTCAGCTATTTTGTATTTAATTGTTTAATCTTTTGCATATTTTCTAAATTTTCTGCAGTGAGAACATTTTCCCTTCGTAATTAGAAAAGCGTTATTTTAAAATAATGTTGAAAGCATTTTGGACACCAATTTCAGTGGCGTGTAACAATGACCCTACATCTAGGACTTTATAAGTGTTTGGATTTTTTGCTGATCAGCCAGACTTCTTGGATTTGAGCAATCCATGGGAATAGTAGAAAAGAGTAACTTTTTCACCTATCATTGAAGATTTAGGTAGATAATGGTTAGTGTTTATTCTCAGCCCCATAATTCTTCTATAGTTTCCCAAATTATAATTTATTCATTGTCCTTATATATTCCAGTGCTGTTATAGGTATTGGGATTATAAAGGTGAATAAGAGACTCTTTCCTTAAGCATCTCGATGCAACAGGTAGAGGATTACAGATCTATGTGGTCATTGCTGCAATAAGGGCACGTACAAGGTGTTAACAGAATTACAGAAGAGTAGCATCTAATCCAAGACAGGGGAGGCAGGAAAGACTATCATAGAGAGGTGATGTTTGAGCTGAGATTTGAAAATCAACAAGCTAGGCAGAAAAGAAGCGAAGGAGCAGAGGGTGCCAGGCAGTGGGGACATGTGAGAAGGATCATGAAGCCTGGAGAGGCTCTGGTACATTCTGGTTCACAGTGAGTGTGGGGGGACTGGTGAGGATAGCGGAGATGGGTGAGAGTAGAAGACTAGATTTGACGCCAGTGGGTAAGCAGGCAGTAGGGAAATGAACTAGATTCTGAAACCTGGAGAGCCTGGAGGAAAGACCAATTCAAAGGGAGTCAAAGTGTTCCAGGTCAGAGAAGTTAAAGTCCTAAACAAAGGCAGTGGTAAAGGGAAAAGAGAGAGACATCTTGGTGCATATGGATGTAAAGAATGTGGGGAAAGGAGGAGTCAGGCGATACCAATTTATATACGGTATATAAAAAGGCAAGTCTGTTAATATAGACGGTGCCTTGTGTGGGAATGACTAAAAAATACATACTACCTCTTGACAGGTAAATGGCAAATGTGACCACCCCTGGGAAGAAAATTACAAAGAGGTGTACCTTCCTCTAAGACTCTCTAGAACCTGTCTGCCCTGCCCCTGGGCACATAGTTAGCAAGCAGAGCATGGACTGGGGTCCAGTCCTCACTCTGCAGCCAGCATCCTTTGTGAAGTGAACAAACCTCAGAACTAGAGGCCAATGCTCAGACTGCAGCCAGATAGCAGGAGTTTCTTAAAGCTCATGACCTTTTCTGGGTTCGTAGCAAAGGAGGCTTGTGAGATACAGAAGATCAAAGGAGCATCACATAGAAATGTTTTACCTCTGCTTAGCTGAATTGAGACAAATTAACAACATGTAGTCTCTATAATATTCAGAGCAAAGAAGACATTTATTTATGAGCTGTTATATCACCAGCAAGTTGTTCCTCCCAGCAATTTGAGAAAAAAATGTTAATAATATTTCATTAGAAAAATATTTTTCTTTTTGTATAAAAAGATCAGTTGTTTTTGTATATTATTTCTACTACATTTTGGGACCAAAGTTACTTCTGTAGAAGTGAATCTCCATTTTCACGATGGAGATTATTGAAAAAAGACAAAAGTGAAGAATACAAATGCAGTTTTTAGCTTTCCAAAATGTCTCTTTTTGCAGAATACTTTTAGAACAATACAAAATTTTTTCTTACTATCTATCCTCAAATTTCCCTTCATATTTATTAGCAGGTCAATAGGATTTTTAGGAACAATAGAACCAGTCCTAAAACCATTGATAAATTAACTGGATGCAAATATGATAGGATATCTAATTCAAGTCATTAGACTGAAACCCCATAGCAGAATTTATATTATAAATAAGCTTGACAACCTTAATATAAGTGCTCTTAGTGCAATATATAACATTGAGCCTACAGTTGGGAAGAGGTTAGAGAGTGCAGGTAACTTCATCACAGTCAGTATATTGATAATTAAGTCAAGAAAAATGATCAATTCCCTACCTAACAGACACCACAGAGTTTTTTACATTAATGCTGTTTCCACTTTAGTGGGAGAATCAAATTAGCTGGAAATAGTAACATAATCCTGAACTTAAACATGAACTCAATAGTAAGAAAGTTTGGAAAAGTCTGCAGAAACCATGTGATAGTGTTCTAAGGAAGATTGTTGACAACATAATCATAAGTTAACATTATTTACTGCTACTATTTAATCTTACTCATCTCTATATCTCTGGAACCTAGGCAAGTGTCTGACACCTAGTAAGTGCTTTAAAAGTGTTAAAGTACTCATTAGCGGAACATTTATTATAATTGTATTATCTTACTGGCTTCTGGGTCTTGCCATCTTGACTGTACCATTAGCGACATAGAGAAATTATGCAGTGAAACATCCCCAGAATGTTTTGTGTTCTTAGTGATTTAAGCAGTTTTGAGACCCTGAAGATGACCTGCTAGTTGGAAAACAATGGGAGTAATATTGATCATTTGCGCTGGGATCAACAAAAGTAAATTGAAAATGATCAGGGATGGTTATTTAAAATCATTGCTGCCAAAAAAACCCAAAACAACAACAAAAAACCTGTCACAATAAAAACATCTTTGCGTATGTACATTATGACTAAAATTGAATGAGAAGCTTTGAAAATATAGATCAAGTTCCTTTTTATTAATCTATTTGAAAATGAAATGTATGAATAACATACATTTGAATAATCTTATGAATAAATTAGCCATTCTTAAGCTACACAGCTTGCTTTCTAATTTTTCTCAAACATACCAAAGTCATAGTGATAATCCACTAAATGCATCTAACATACTGAATACGCTTATTTTCAGAACTATATTAATATTGTATATCTTCTTTCTACTTGTTTATTGAGGGTCTTAAATTTTATCAGATGTTTTGACTCTTATTGACTGTGAAAGTGTGAGCCAGTGGGATTTGAATGTCTGTAATAGTGGCAAATGTGTGGTATCTCTCTATTTGTCACCATGGGCTAATGAATTTTTATGCATTTGATGTTTACAATCATTTAGAGTTATTGTTTTGATTACCAAATTGTTCCAACTTGGCACCCAGTAAATATTAGTTACCCTGTGTTTTTGAGACCATATAAACTTCTTCTTTTTGATGTTGACCTGGTCTTCACTTAATCTCTTTGCCCATCCAAGACCAATAAAACTCTATAACCAGCACTGAAAAGAACTTTATTCCTATACACATTTAGAAAATTATAAAATTATTAAAATTAGAGACAATGCCATGTCAACTAATTAGCACACATTTTTGAATGTTTGAACAGATGTTTTTAATATCAAAATTATTGTACTTTTTCATAATTAATGTGAAAATATTAATATGGAAATTTTGAACAAAGGCAAATATTTTTTAAAACACAACTTTTCAGGGTATAGCGTCCTTATTGCTTGTCCTACTCCAATCTTGGTTTAATCATTGCGCTTGGAGTGTATGAAATTAACATAAACTTAGTTACTATATTGGTATTTTTAATGTTAATTTATCTAGCAGTACTTCCTACTTATTTTAATATTATCAGCTAAGAAAAAGTCAATTTCAGAAAAACATTGGGGATAAATAAATAAAAAATATTACATTAAGTTTTTTACACTACCTTAAAATTTATTTAGCTTTTTTGAACCTCACGAATGTTTTGAGATCCATTTTAGGGCCAAGCTAACTAGAAATAAGTACAAATAAGTCCGTTTACTCAAATTTTGTTATAATTAGCTTTTTCCAGTAATTTCCAGTAATTACTAGTAATTAAAATATGCTTAATTATTATAATCATGTGTTTTGTGCGTTTTATTCTAGTTACATTGGCCATCTGTCTGATGACTTTTTAATCTGTTTGCTTGTGTTAACGATCAGCAGATTATGATTCAACACAGAGTGCTCTTTAACAAAGAAAAAGATTTTTAAAGATTTAATTTTAATGCATCCTTAAATTATGAAGATCATAGTAAAACTAATGAAGTTTAATGCTCTTCTAAAAGAATTGGAATACATACTTTCTGTTTTCAGACTTATATATAGAATACTGCATTTACACAGCTGATGAGATGAGATTGATTTATATATATTTACCAGATTTTCTATTTCCGTAGAAATAGACATGATCTATTTTCCAGTTGCAGTACTCAGTGATAAGATGCAAAGCTATAATTTGAACCTGTTTTTTATTACATTAGTGTTGGTAGACACTGAGGAAGAGCAGCTAAGTTTTATCATATTTTTTATTTGGAGCTTTAGATATTTCTATGAACTAGGTGAAAATTGGATGGAAAGAATTAATAACAGAGTGAACAATCCAGAGAATTGACTCTACATAGTACTATTAGAGGTTAAAGCCCTGTGAAAATATAAGATTCTAGATTGTGATTTTACTTATCAATAGATGTTAAGCTAAATTGTGTTCTTTTCTTTACTGAGATGCAATGGGAAAAGACGAGTGTCTTCGTAGGAATTTGATTTTAATTGTCTTTGCTCAGTTCTCTAGTAGAGCAAGGCATGCTTATATATTCATTTTTAAAGATGTAATTGAAAATGCAATTGGCCTGTTTACAATGCTCTACGCAACTGAATTGATTGTGAAAGAACATTTTATGGTGAGGCTACGGTACAGCACGAAGAGTACTGGACCTGGATGCAGAAGACCTTAGTTCAATATTTATGCTCTGCTTCTTTTGCTAGCTTTGTGAGTTTGTGCAAGGAACTTAACCTCACTGAAACTCCTGGGGAGATATAATGATTTGTCTGCCTATAATTGAAATTTGTATGCACATATAAAAGTAAAAGGAGGGTGTCTATGTGAAAACCCTTTAAAATTGCAAAGTGCAATTCTATTATCATTGTCACGCGTAATAATATGCAATTTTATTGTTTTTCTTATGTTCTAAGTGTTATGCTGTGTGCCAACTTATTTAATTCTCAAAACAGCTATATTCAGTAGGCATTGTTAGCAGCCCTATATGATAAATGAGAAAATTTTGCCCAGAAAGTGGTGGAACCAGGATGCAAACTTAATCTTTCTAAAACCCATGCCTTTAGTTAGTATGCTTTAGCATATGAGCTTACTTTTGTCTTGTTGCTTTTACTAAGATATCCTAGAAATAAAATGTTAACCATACTAATCAGAAAATATTTTAATGTCGTTTTTCAGTTGTTTTAGAAGTATTATTCTGATGGCTAGTTATCCATCAGAAAAGAAGCAATTCTCTGAATTTCCTGTTTAGGGGGGTTATTTTTATTTCATTTTGTGTATTAGTTGTAAATTTTCAAGTTTGGCAAGGTTGGAGATGTTATTAAATTTCAGTGTATTTATAGCTTTCATTCTAAATATGTGACCCTAACCCACCTCAGTGTACCTTTAAGGAACCCTTAAAATAATAAAATGGAAATCCCATATCCTTTGCTTTTATTATTTTTGTGATATAAATTAAAGCATCATTATTTGGTGAATTGGAGAATTGGAGAAAACACCAATATAGATTTACACAACTCAACAGTAATTGAAATTGAATTGTTATAAATATTAAGAATTAATATCTCAATTTTCATAGGTTTCAGAGAATAGTCCGAGAATGGTCCAAAAATAAGGGTTCTGAAATGCCAAATGTTCAAGCTCTTCATTTTACAAATGAGGAAAATGGGATATGAGAAGTAAAGTAACTTTTCCAAAGTCAAATGGGAGCTTATTGGCAGAACTTGGTCATATGTAGAGGAGGTAAAAATGATTGACCTGCTAGGAAAGTGGTTTGGGCTAATGAAAATGAACATACACATTGTTTGTTTTATAAAAAGTACCCAGATGCCAGATGCCATTTGGCATTAAGACTTTCACATTTAATGGATTTTTTTGGATTACTTTCAGCAAAACTAGCTACTTTTGAGATGTGGCATTATGTGTGGCCCTTTCTGAATAAATTTTTGTGGATCTTCTTTGAGTCTGTGGTATTTGGAAGTGCTACAAATTATTATTTACTTTGAGGTCATGAGGCAGCAAGATGATGAGGAATGAGTATTGGTCTTAAGTGAGAAGACTGAAGTTTTACCTATTCATCCTGTCTTTCAAGGCATTATTTGTAAGACGAGAATACTGTCTGCTTTACCCACCACCATATCCATATTAAAATTATATAAAAGCCCTTTGCAAATGATAAATTGATTTTTCTTGTAGATTTTTATGGAAGTTAGCTGTGTGATCTTGGCAGGTTATTATTTCACTTTTCCAAGCATTAATTTCCTCTTCCCCATCTCATGGGGTTATTTTGAGTGTAATTGAAATCATGCGTTTTAAGTGTGTAATGTACAAACAACAGTGCCTGGAAGATAAAAAGAACATGTGGTAGATTGAATGCGGAAATTGCCCCAATTTTTCACTTTTTTAATGTGATTTTGCAATTCTTCCCATGAAGAGGTGGACTCTATCCCCCACCCCAACCCTGGAACTTGTTTTGTTCCATAGAATGCTATTCTGAAGTATACCATTTGTGACCTAAGTCTCTAAAGGCTTAGCATACTCAGTTAGTTCTCTTTCTTAAATTTCTTTCTCTACCACCAAAATATACCTGGGGCTATCCTAGAGGAAAATGAGATACACTATGGAGTAGAGTCTGGTCATAAACCAGCCAGTGCCTTGCCCATTCACCAGATGTGTGAATAAGCCCAGATGAGATCAGCTCAGCTGGGCTCAGATCAATGTGATTTCTCAGCTGACCCTATAGAGGCTATTATTCTTGTTAAAAAAAAAAGTGGTTCTTGTTTTAAACCACCATGTTTTGGGCTTGTTTCTGACACAGCAAGAACTGATAATACATGCAAAAAATGGTAGGCATTATTATTGTTATTAGGATTTTTATATATGTAATAAACTTTATGGCAATGATTACTTACATTTGGGAACATTTCTTTGGCTTGCATGTAAAGTAATTTTTTCAAGCTTTTCAATCCCTGAAACAAAACCAAACCAAAATGGAAGAAGTAACTAGAGGAATTCATGTTATGTAAAAGTATTTAAAACATAGATACATGTGGTTTAAGGTAATGGGTAATTGATTCAACCGCCTAACCCCTCCCAGAGGGACATATGTATTACGAGATTGTCTCATGCTTCATTTATCAACCTGAATAATGATGCTTGGAAACAGGATCACCCTGCCGTCCATTCTCTCCTTCCCTGCCCCCTGCAGAGCATGAATTTAATGTGCTTTAATATACATCTATTTGGCAGCTTCAGTAAAGACATTAACCAAAACTTTTAGCATGACCTTGAGAACATATTAAGTGAAACTCCCTGAGAGTCCTCATAAAAATATTTTTTTTAGTTTTTAGAACATAGATTTGTGTCTCTTTTATTTACTATTAACAGCCAATTGCAAATGCAGTTAGCTAACTTCTCTTAGTTTGAGGAAATCCTTCAGTTGCTTCAACACAAAAGGGAAATGGAACATTGAGCCTGCCCTGTCAAAATTTGACAAGTGTTTTTCACTGAGAGCAGATGTAAGCAAAGATATTTACATATGAAGGTATATAATTGTCCAATTACTTTCTCTGCTCTTGTTATCCATGTTGTGGTGCTTTAGATAAGAGCATGTTCTTTCACTGCAATCTTATTAAATTAACTTTCTTTTTAAGAAGCTCTAAAGATGAAAAAGCTCTCCGGATGTTAAATATAATTTAAATATTATATGAAGTGTTTCTTATGTGTTACATTTTAGATAGTAGAAAAAAAGAGAAGCAGGTAGGTAGGCAGTGAGAGTGGAAAACTGAGGTGCAGTTTTAAATTTTTGAAGGGCTGCCTTGTATAAGATCACAAATAACTATCCTCTGTTGTCATGAGGGATTTTGCAAGAGCAGAACATGAAGAAATACCTCAAATAGCAACAGACAGGATCCAGGGATATATAATTTATTTATTCAAAATAACATTTATTGTGGGCTTACTGTGTGAAGCCCTGTTCTAAGTGCCCAGGATAGAGGAGGAACAAACCAGGAAAAAGTCCCTGCAGTCGTTCTGCTAAATTTCCCTTGTTCAGAGAATGATTTGGAAGCTCACCTCCTGGTCTACTTCCGGCACCTTACTTATGAAGTTACAAAATGAAGATGGCAGTGTGAGGGATACTGTGAAATATGCTGCTGAACATGATTGGCAGCATCAGGCTGCTCTCTTGAGGCTCCAGGTTGTCGCGACTCACAGCCTCAGGTCTTCATGGGAAGAATGACTAGAGAGATGTGTAGACATAGTTCTTCCACTCTACATTAAAGATTTTCTGGTTAACCTTTTCACTCAATGGAATATTTCTTTGGGTAAAGAATTTCTAGTCTTATTCAAACAGGATCTCTTATTCCTGGGCTGTGGCAGTTCATCTCTTGATGATATTTTCTTAGTTTGTTTCCATTGAAAATAGAAAATTGATTGCCCCTGGCATTCTGGTTTCTATTTTATCGTTTGCAAATTCACATTCCTATTCCATTTATTTTCTTTTTGCTAATATGGGCATATTTCACTTTCTGGGTTTACTGTTTGTCATTTCCTAGTTACAGTTTGCATCTTCTTTTGCCCACATTGAGGTTTTGCTCATATTCCTCTCATGCTGTTCTTAATTTACATATTCTAAGTAGGTGTCACTTTTTATTAACTGAGATGTGAATAGCTCTAATTTTATATGTCAGTATGCTTGGAGGGCTGCTAATTTTGGTGGATTCTTCTTTCCTGTTTAACCTACTTTCTTGAAGGAATAATTTAAAAATGTAGAATCTATCATCTTCTTTTCTGGCAAATATGAAATGTTATAGATTTGTCTTCTGATAGCACTTACCCAGGGTGTAGATGAGAGATTCATAGACTAGATCACCAAAAAAAGAAAAAGAGGGAGGGAGGGAGGGAAGGGAGAGAGAGGGGGGAAGGAAGAAAAAGGAAAGAAAGGAAAGGAAGGAAGAAAGGAAAGAAGAAACAAAGGAAGAAAGGAGAAATGTGTAGATTTATTTCTTTGCTTGACTAACAGGTGGAATTTTAAACCAAAAGAGTTTAATCTATTTACCCACTTTTGATTCACATACTGGCATTGTCGTACATAGAGGTCATGGGTCAGCATTTCTCACTGTTAAGAGAACTAGACCACTGCCGAGTTTATTCTCAGTCATCCTGGGAAGCACCAGTATTCACGTCTGTAGGATTTACCTTTTCTATCTTGGCGCTCTTTCAACTTTAAATTTTCCTTTTCTACCATTGGAAACTCCAGCTGGGTTCTGAGTCTGTATTTATTATTAATTTTGTATGTTCCTACTGTTTGAAATCTCCTTCTTGACTGTGACTTTCATACCTAGGACTTGGATCCTGCATCGTAATCCCTGCCAGACAGGTTCCTATCTATGGGGTCTTTTCTTCTAAATGGTTGTTAATGATAATCTCTGACAAAAGAAGAGATGTGTTCCTAAAAAATTGCACTCCCTGTGATGTTTTCTAAATAGAATCATTTAAAATATACATATTAAAATATACTGGGGGTATTTGCTATTTTCTATTTGAAAGCTACTGGTAATGAGGTGTTTTATAATTTACAAGGCAAATTATAACCCTTACTCCCAGATTCATCTCTCTCCTTTCTTCCTGTATTTTGTACTGAAAATTCTTAAGACTAGGCACATCCAGGGCCACCTACTATGACCACATGGCTTGTGTACTATATAGTTCCAGAGGATGTTATTCACAGAGACTATAGTATTAGCAGCCTTATTCAGAACTGCTTGGACTCTGGTGTTTCAAAATTTCTTTTATCTTTCCCTCGACCTGATGTTAATAAACTCATTATTTGTTAATTTGTTTCTCTGCTTCTCTTTTGAAGTCTGTGTTAATAGATAGCTTAACTTTTTTTTTTTTTTTTAACTGAGAAGAATAAAAAGTAGGCCAGGCTAGGGTTGCTTTGCTTGGATGTATGGCATGTCACATTGGCCGGCTTTAAAAGCCCTTGGCTGTGTCTGGAGGAAGTTCATTATCCGATTTCTTTGGTCATTTCCTGCTATAGTAATTTATGTCAATTTCAGCTAATTCTTTCTGTCTATTCCTCTTCCTAGGATTGTTGTTTGGGTTCTCACTAAACTCAAGGAACCCTGTCAACTTGTCTTCTGGTCCTCATATTATTGTAGTATCTAAGAATGCTGCAGTGTCTGACTGAGATTTATATTTTTATGTGAATCTTTCCAAGCAATAAGTCATTACGAGAGAAACTGCTAGAAAAAAATTATTATTATTCAAAGGTAGGCAAATAAAAAGTTTTGGTCTCCCGATGATACATAAGTGATGGAGTCAGTTTAATCAGCATAACAGAAGATAACACTTTCAATAATAAAAGCCACCTTATATGGAACATCACTCTGTACTACAAAGAAACCATTATTGATTTACTAACTCTGTGAGATTCAACATTTTCGTTCCCATTTCATAGATGAGGGAACTAAACCTTTTGAAGTTCTTGTAAATTGTTCAGGATCAAAACTAATTAGTGGCAGAGATGGTTTTTTAATACAGACCTTATAATTCCCAAACTCATTCTTTCCATTATACCGTGCTGTTACATTAATACTCTCTAATTTTTAGTAGGTAGCCACTAATACTTTGCCACTATAGATGTGGAGTGTTCCCTCAATAGATGTTAATCATCTAGCAGGGAGTAAATTCTACCCAAACCCAGCCCATACTGTTTTCTTGTTGTTTTTTGTGTTTGTCTTTTCCTTCCTTTATTTCTTCCCTTGCTCCTATTTTGTTACCTTGGATATTACATTTATAACATCATTAAATACTTGCACCAATGGCTCTACTCTCTATTTTCCCTTTCATTGTTAAAACAGAAATGGTAGATAGAAAATGATAGAAATGGACCAGATGTTTCCAGATACCTTCAGGGCATCCCACAGTCCTTTATATTTAAGGATGATTCCTTCATGGGGGAAGGTACAAGTGGGGGAAAGATGGTGTAGTAGCTTTAAAAAAGTGTGACCACGTATAATGGAAGAAGTTTGGAGAAGCAGAACGTTTATTTTCTGTGATTTTTTGATGACATGGTAAGATTGAGATAGAATACAGGAGAATGAAATCTATTAAATTTATGTAGTCTTTTGACTGCTACAATAATCTGGATTTTAGAATTACTGGTTTCTGAGTTGTGTTAACTTGCTGCAGCCAGGAAAATCTCTGTAGGGTATAAAACTTAGAAGGATATGCATTTCCTCAAACCTGAGAATATGCATACATTCCCATGTAATGTGGGAAACTTCCACTTGCTAACGGTCCTATAATCTAGTAGATGCATACTTGCATTCTTGTTCATGATCACCTAGTTTTATAGAGTCACAAGACCAAGAAATGTTTATTGAAGGGGCAGGAAACAGAAGTCAAAAATGTGTGAGACATTCTTGTTTACTCTTCATCTTCCTGGGTGTGAGAGTGAGAGGGGAGAGAGAGATCTTGAGAGTGTGTGTCTTTCCTGGTGCTGAGATAAATGAATGAAACTCTATTTCCCTACCAGTATGGTATCCTCCTGTACTTTACTGCTGCTTTCCTCTATCTACCTACCCACTGATCCTTCTGCATTTTTTATTAGTTCAAGTTCATGGAATAAATATATTTTCAATAAGCTTATTTAACTGAGTTGCTCCCTTTAACTGCTATCGGATTGAATTTTAAAAAATTTAACTAATTAATTTTTTACATTTTTATTGGAGTATAATTGCTTTATAATGGTGTGTTAGTTTCTGCTTTACAACAAAGTGAATCAGCTATACGTATACATATATCCCCATATCTCCTCCCTCTTGCATCTCCCTCCCATCTTCCCTATCACACACCTATAGGTGGTCACAAAGCACCGAGCTGATATCCCTGTGTTATGCGGATGCTTCCCACTAGCTATCTATTTTACATTTGGTAGTGTATATATGTCCATGGCACTCTCTCACTTGGTCCCAGCTTACACTTCCCCCTCCCCGTGTCCTCAAGGTCATTATCTACGTCTGCATCTTTATACCTGTCCTGCCCCTAGGTTCTTCAGAACCATTTTTTAGATTCCATATATATGTGTTAGAATACAATATTTGTTTTTCTCTTTCTGACTTACTTCACTCTGTATGACAGTCTGTAGGTCCATCCACCTCACTACAAATAACTCAATTTCGATTCTTTTAATGGCTGAGTAATATTCCATTGTATATATGTGCAAAATCTTTATCCATTCATCTGTTGATGGACACTTAGGTGGTTTCCATGTCCTGGCTATTGTAAATAGAGCTGCAATGAACATGTGGTACATGACTCTATTTGAATTGTGGTTTTCTCAGGGTATATGCCCAGTAGTGGGATTGCTGGGTCATATGGTAGTTCTATTTTTAGTTTTTTCAGGAACGTCCATACTGTTCTCCATAGTGGCTGTATCAATTTACATTCCCACCAACAGTGCAAGAGGGTTCCCTTTTCTCCACACCTTCTCCGGCATTTATTGTTTGTAGATTTTTTGATGATGGCCATTCTGCCTGGTGTGAGGTGATACCTCATTGCAGTTTTGATTTGCATTTCTCTAATGATTAGTGATGTTGAGCATGCTTTCATGTGTTTGTTGGCAATCTATATATCTTCTTTGGAGAAAGGTCTATTTAGGTCTTCTGCCCATTTTTGGATTGGGTTGTTTGTTTTTTTTTGGTACTGAGCTGCATGAGCTGCTTGTAAATTTTGGAGATTAATCGTTTGTCAGTTGCTTCATTTGCAACATTTTATCCCATTCTAAGGAATGTGTTTTTGTCTTGTTTATGGTTTCCTTTGCTGTGCAAAAGCTTTTAAGTATCATTAGGTCCCATTTGTTTAGTTTTGTTTTTATTTCCATTTCTCTGGCAGGTGGGTCAGAAAGGATCTTGCTGTGATTTATGTCATAGAGTGTTCTGCCTATGTTTTCCTCTAGGAGTTTGATAGTGTCTGGCCTTACATTTAGGTTTTTAATCCATTTTGAGTTTATTTTTGTGTTTGGTGTTAGGGAGTGTTCTAACTTCATTCTTTTACATGTAGCTGTCCAGTTTTCCCAGCACCACTTATTGAAGAGGCTGTCTTTTCTCCATTTTATATTCTTGTCTCCTTTAACAAAAATGAGGTGACCATATGTACCTGGGTTTATCTCTGGGCTTCCTATCCTGTATCATTGATCTATATTTCTGTTTTTGTGCCAGTACCATAGTGTCTTGATTACTGTAGCTTTGTAGTATAGGCTGAAGTCAGGGAACCTGATTCCTCCAGCTCCGTTTTTCTTTCTCAGGATTGCTTTTGCTATTCGGGGTCTTTTTTGTTTCCATACAAATTGCGAAATTTTTTGTTCTACTTCTGTGAAAAATGCCATTGGTACTTTGGTATGGATTGCACTGAATCTGTAGATTGCTTCGGGTAGTATAGTTATTTTCTCAATGTTGATTCTTCCAATCTAAGAACATGGTATATCTCTCCATCTGTTTGTATAATGTTTAATTTCTTCATTCAGTGTCTTATAGATTTTTGAGTACAGGTCTTTTACCTCCTTAGGTAGATTTATTCCTAGGTATTTTATTCTTTTTGTTGCAGTGGTAAATGGGAGAGTTTTCTTAATTTCTCTTTCAAATTTTTCGTCCTTAGTGTATAGGAATGCAAGAGATTTCTGTGCATTAATTTTGTATCCTGCAACTTTACCAAGTTCATTGATTAGCTCTAGTAGTTTTCTGGTAGCATCTTTAGGATTCTTTATGTATAGTATCATGTCATCTGCAAACAGTGACAGCTTTACTTCTTTTCTGATTTGGATTCTTTTTATTTCTTTTTCTTCTCTGATTGCTGTAGCTAAAACTTCCAAAACTATGTTGAATAATAGTGGTGAGAGTGGGCAATCTTGTCTTGTTCCTAATATTAGAGGAAATGGTTTCAGTTTTTTACCATTGAGAACGATGTTGGCTGTGGGTTTGTCATATATGGCCTTTCTTATGTTGAGATAAGTTCCCTCTATGCCTTCTTTCGGAGGGTTTTCATCATAAATAGGTGTTGAATTTTGTCAAAAGCTTTATCTGCATCTATGGAGATGATCATATGATTTTTTCTCCTTCAGTTTGTTTATATGGTTTATCCCATTTATTTATTTGCGTATATTGAAGAATCCTTGCATTCCTGGGATAAACCCCACTAGATCATGGCGTATGATCCTTTTAATGTGCTGTTGGATTCTGTTTGCTAGTTTTTTGTTGAAGATTATTGCATCTATGTTCATCAGTGATATTGGCCTGTAGTTTTCTTTGTGACATCTTTGTCAGGTTTCGCTATCAGGGTGATGGTGGCCTCGTAGAATGAGTTTGGAAGTGTTCCTCCCGCTGTATTTTGGAAGAGTTTGAGAAGGATAGGTCTTAGCTCTTCTCTAAATGTTTGATAGAATTTGCCTGTGAAGCCATCTGGTCCTGGACTTCTGTTTGTTGGAAGATTTTTAAACACAGTGTCAATTTCAGTGCTTGTGATTCGTGTTTATATTTTCTATTTCTTCCTGGTTCAGTCTTGGAAGGTTGTGCTTTTTAAATAATTTGTCCATTTCTTCCAGGTTGTCCATATTATTGGCATATAGTTGCTTGTAGTAATCTCTCATGATTCTTTGTATTTCTGCAGTGTCAGTTGTTACTTCTCCTTTTTCATTTCTAATTCTATTGATTTGAGTCTTCTCCCCTCTTTTTCTTGATGAGTCTGGCTAATGGTTTATTAATTTTGTTTTTCTTCTCAAAAAACCAGCTTTAATTTTTATTGATCTTTGCTATAGTTTCCTTTTTTTCTTTTTCATTTATTTCTGCTCTGATCTTTATGATTTCTTTCCTTCTGCTAAATTTGGGGTTTTTTTGTTCTTCTTTCTCTAATTGCTTTATGTGTAAGGTTAGGTTTATTTGATATGTTTCTTGTTTCTTGAGGTAGGATTGTATTGCTATAAGCTTCCATCTTAGAACTGCTTTTGCTGCATGCCATAGGCTTTGGGTCACCGTGTTTTCATTGTCATTTGCTTCTAGGTATTTTTGATTTCCTCTGATTTCTTCAGTGATCTCTTGGTTATTTAGTAGTGTATTGTTTAGCCTCCATGTGTTTGTATTTTTTACAGATATTTTCCTGTAATTGATATCTAATCTCATAGCTTTGTGCTCGGAAAAGATACAATTTCAATTTTCTTATATTTACCAAGGCTTGATTTGTGATCCAGGATATGATCTATCCTGGAGAAGATTCCCTGAGCACTTGAGAAGAAAGTGTATTCTGTTGTTTTTGGATGGAATGTCCTATAAATATAAATTAAGTCCATCTTGTTTAATGTATCACTTAAAGCTTGTGTTTTCTTACTTATTTTAATTTTGGATGATCTGTCTGTTGGTGAAAGTGGGGTGTTAAAGTCCCCTACTATGATTGTGTTACTGTCGATTTCCCCTTTTATGGCTGTTAGCATTTGCCTTATATATTGAGGTGCTCCTATGTTGGGTGCATAAATATTTACAATTGTTATATTTTCTTCTTGGATTGATCCCTTGATCATTATGTAGTATCCTTCCTTGTCTCTTGTAACATTCTTTATTTTAAAGTTTTTTTTTCTGATATGAGAATTACTTCTCCAGCTTTCTTTTGGTTTCCATTTGCATGGAATATCTTTTTCCATCCCCTCACTTTCAGACTGTATGTGTCCCTAGGTCTGAAGTGGGTTTCTTGTAGACAGCATACATACAGGTCTTGTTTTTGTGTCCATTCTGCCCATTTATGTCTTTTGGTTGGAGCATTTAATCCATATACCTTTAAGGTATTTATTGATATGTATGTTTCTATTACCATTTTCTTAATCGTTTTGGGTTTGTTATTGTAGGTCTTTTCCTTCTCATTTGTTACCTGCCTAGAGAAGTTCCTTTAGCATTTGTTGTAAAGTTGGTGTGGTGGTGCTGAATTCTCTTAGCTTTTGCTTGTGTGTAAAGCTTTTAATTTCTCGGTCAAATCTGAATGAGATCCTTGCTGGGTAGAGTAACCTTGGTTGTAGGTTTTTCCCTTTCATCACTTTAAGTATGTCCTGCCACTCCCTTCTAGCTTGCAGAGTTTGTGCTGAAAGATCAGCTGTTAACCTTATGGGGGTTCCCTTGTACGTTATTTGTTGTTTTTCCCTTGCTGCTTTTAATATTTTTTCTTTGTATTTAATTTTTGATAGTTTGATTAATATGTGTGTTTGCATGTTTCTCCTTGCATTTATCCTATATGGGAATCTCTGCGCTTCCTGGACTTGACTATTTCCTTTCCCATATTAGCGAAGTTTTCAACTATAGTCTACTGAAATAATTTCTCAGTCCCTTTCTTTTTCTCTTCTTTTTCGGGAACCCCTATAATTTGAATGTTGGTGCATTTAATGTTGTCCCAGAGGTCTCTGAGACTGTCCTCAATTCTTTTCATTCTTTTTTCTTTAGTCTGTTCTATGATAGTTATTTTCACTATTTTATCTTCCAGGTCACTTATCCGTTTTTCTGCCTCACATATTCTGCTATTGATTCTTTCTAGAGAATTTTTAATTTCATTTATTGTGTTGTTAATCATGGTTCGTTTGCTCTTTAGTTCTTCTAGGTCCCTGTTAAACGGTTGTTGTACTTTCTCCATTCTATTTCCAAGATTTTTGGATCATCTTTACTATCATTATTCTGAATTCTTTTTCAGGTAGACTGCCAATTTCCTCTTTATTTGTTTGGTCCTGTGGTTTTTTACCTTGCTCCTTCAACTGCTGTGTGTTTCTCTGTCTTCTCATTTTGCTTAACTTACCTTGTTTGGGGTCTCCTTTTCACAGGCTGCAGGTTCGTATTTCCCGTTGTTTTTGGTGTCTGTCCCAGGTGGCTAAGTTTGGTTCAGTGGGTTGTGTAGGCTTCCTCGTGGAGGAGACTGGTGCCTGTGTTCTGGTGGACGGGGCTGGATCTTATCTTTCTGTTGGGCAGGACCCCGTTTGGTGGTGTGTTTTGGGATGTCTGTGACCTTATTATGATTTCAGGCAGCCTCTCTGTTAATGGGTGGGGTTGTGTTCCTGTCTTGCTAGTTGTCCGTCATATGGTGTCCAGCGCTGTAGCTTGCTGGTTGTTGAGTAGAGCTTGGTCTTGGCGTGAGATGGAGATCTCTGGGAGATTTTCTCTGTTTGATATTATGTGGAGCTGGGAGGTCTCTGGTGGGCCAGTGTCCTGAACTTGGCTCTCCCACCTCAGAGGCAGAGCCCTGACACGCGGCTGGAGCATAATGGCCCTGTCACCCACTCGGCTCAGAAGAAAAGGGAGAAAAAAAGAAAGAACGAAAAAGTAAAATAGAGTTATTAAAACAAAATAAAGAAATATTAAAAATAAAAAAAATAAAAAGTAATAAAAGAAAAGCAAGAAGGAAGGAGAGAAAGAAAGCAGAGAGCAACCAAACCATGAAACGAATCCAAGGATAACAAGCATTAAATGTATACTAAAAAAAAAAAAAAAAAAAAAAAATGGACAGAACCCTAGGACAAATGGTAAAAGCAAAGCTATATAGACAAAATCACACAAAGAAGCATACACATACACACTCACAAAAAGAGAAAAAGGAAAAATATATACATATCTATATATTTTTTAAAAAAGGAAGAGAGCAACCAAATCAGTACAAATCTACCAATGATAATAAACTCTAAATACTAAACTAAGATTAACATAAGACCAGAAACAAATTAGATGCAGAAAGCAAACCGCAAGTCTACAGTTGCTCCCAAAGTCCACCGCCTCAATTTTGGGATGATTCGTTGTCTATTCAGGTATTTCACAGATGCAGGGTACATGAAGTTGATTGTGGAGATTTAATCCGCTGCTCCTGAGGCTGCTGGGAGAGATTTCCCTTTCTCTTCTTTGTTCCCACAGCTTCTGGGGTTCAGCTTTGGATTTGGCCCAGCCTCTGCGTGTAGGTTGCGTGAGGGTGTCTTTTCCTGCCCAGACAGGACGGGGTTAAAGGAGCCGCTGATTCGGGGGCTCTGGCTCACTCAGGCCGGGGGGAGGGAGGGCTACGGAGTGCGGGGCGAGCCTATGGCAGCAGTGGCCGGCGTGACGTTGCACCAGCCTGAGGCCCGCCGTGTGTTCTCCCAGGGAAGTTGTCCGTGGATCACGGGGCCCTGGCAGTGGCGGGCTGCACAGGCTCCCGGGAGGGGAGGTGTGGATAGTGACCTGTGCTTGCACACAGGCTTCTTGGTGGCAGCAGCAGCAGCCTTAGCGTCTCATGCCCGCCTCTGGGGTCCGCGCTGATAGCTGCGGCTTATGCCCGTCTCTGGAGCTTGTTTAAGCAGTGTTTTGAATCCCCTGTCCTCGCACACTCCGAAACAATGCTCTCTTGCCTCTTTGGCAGTTCCAGACTTTTTCCTGAACTCCCTCCCGGCTAGCTGTGGCGCACTAGCCCTCTTCAGGCTGTGTTCATGCAGCCAACCCCAGTCCTCTCCCTGGGATCTGTCCTCCAAAGCCCGAGCCTCAGCTCCCAGCCTCTGCCCACCCTGGCAGGTGAGCAGACAAGCCTCTCAGGCTGGTGAGTGCTGGTCGGCACTGATCCTCTGTGTGGGAATCTCTCCGCTTTGCCCTCTGCACCCCTGTTGCTGTGCTCTCCTCCGTGGCTCTGAAGCTTCCCCACTGCCCACCCGCCATCTCTGCCACTGAAGGGGCCTAGTGTGTGGAAACTTTTCTTCCTTCACAGCTCCCTCCCACTGGTGCAGGTCCCGTCCCTATTCTTTGTCTCTGTTTTTTCTTTTATCTTTTGCCCTACCCAGGTACGTGGGGAGTTTCTTGCCTTTTGGGAGGTCTGAGGTCTTCTGCCAGCATTCAGTAGGTGTTCTGTAGGAGTTGTTCCACATGTAGATGTATTTCTGATGTATCTGTGGGGAGGAAGGTGATCTCCACGTCTTACTCCTCTGCCATCTTGAAGGTCTCCTCTATCTGATTGAATTTTAAGTTTGATTTTGAAACTAAATCATTGGAGAATGTAAAAATTGAATTGGATATTATAGCAATGATGACTTAAAAATACAATGTGGACTTTTGTCTAGGGTTCATTTTATTCTGTATTTTAAGATTTCAGCTGTTGTAATATCTAGCACATATAAATTCTCAGAAGTAAATGCTCACAATGAACAGGAACTGAGCATTTTATATAGCCATTGATATCTTAGACAAATTTCTAGGTTAATTGAAACTGTAATTGTGTTTTTTGGGAAACAAGCATACCTGGGTTCTAAACAATAGTATTTATCAAGAAGTTCACCTTGTTTTGTTAGAAGGCCATAAATAGAATCATAGAGCAGGGAGTGACTATGGTATACATAACAGCACAGAAATGATGAAAGAAAGCCTTATCTTTAGAAGAATTTTAGGTTTAGATTAAGAAAGGAAAAGGAGGATTTTATCACGTCACTTTCCTAGGAGGTAAAGACTAGCATCTTTAACAAGGTCTGCTGGCCCTAAGCGATTTGGTCCTGGCCTCTGTCAACAGCTTCAACTAACTCAGCCTATAGCACTCTGAGTCTAGCCATGTAAGCCTCCTTTGGTTTCTTGAATTCCCTCATGCTTTGTTCTTCAGGGCTTTGCTGCTTCCCTTTCCTCTTTATGGAGGGCTCTACCTGTCTGCTTAGTTAATCCCAATACATCCTTCAGAATTCGGATCAGAAAGTACTTTGAGGATGTTTTCTCTTCACTTTCACCAGAATAGAATTCCCTCTCTATACTCATAGCTTCCAATAAGTATCTTTTATAGCTCATAGCACAATGGAAGTTAAAAATACATTATGTTGTCAATTGTTTACTATATTTCTTGCTAGAATATAAGTTAATGAGGACAGTCATCACTTTTGTCTTGGTTCACCATCCCTCCCCAACCCCACGCTTAGTATAATGATAGCATGTAGTTAGTGCTTGATGCATACTTATTGATTGATTGAGTGAACAAATGGATAGATAAATGCATAATGAATAAATAAATTCAAGGCCAGAACAATGGAGAGGAAAGGGTATAAAATAGGAAAAAATGGTCAGAAAAAAAGAAGAGAGGGAACATCATAAAAATTCCAATGGGGTGAGAGAGAGAGGGAGGCAATAGAAGATGTTTAATACTTGGAAACTATTTAAATAAGGGTATAGTATTGAGGTGTGGAGGTTTGTAAGAAAGAGAAAGGGGGAGAATGTTTGCCTTTGTTATTTTAACTTAGTCAAATTCTGTTTCCTTGGCATTTGGTATTTGGGAGCAATTTTCAACATGACATAGATGCTGTATTGATCACTTTTCTTTTTAGGATGTGAATCCCTCTTCTCCTCCACCTAAAACGTCAAAAGATTAAGAATATTTAAAATATTATGTTAGTGGGAAAGAAGATAGAATCTGTATCACAGTTAGTAAAAGAAGAAACTAAGAGATGGAAAAAAAAAACCCTCATATAAGATTTAAAAAAGCTGTTGATTTAGGATAAGGAGATGTTTCTTCTCTGGGGGCAAATCCAGGTTTTCTGAATCCTAGAAGATTATACAGTTGATGCTTGACCAACAAGGATTTGAACTGTACTGGAACTCTCATATGTAAATTGTTTCCAATAAATAAGTGCTTCCAATAAATGGGACTATGGGATAACAAAATCCGTGGCAGATCCTGGAACCAATCCCCTGTGGAAACTGAGGAGGGACGACTGTACATTGGGAGACTCTCTCTCCCTTTGTTTTTTTTTCTGTTTTTACTTTTTAACGGATAGTTTTATTGAGATAATGGTAGATTCACGTGCAGTAGTAAGAAACAGTACAGAGTAATCTCATATATGCTTTACCTGCATACACTTTGTAAAACTACTGTGTAATACCACAACCAGGGAATCGTCACTGATGCAATCCACCAGTGTATTCTTATTTCCTCAGTTTTTCTTGTACTCATATTTGTGTGTGAATTTAGTTCTATACAATTTTATTAAATGTGTGCATTCATGTATCTGCTACTATGGTCAAGATAATGATCAGTTCCAGCATCATGAATATCTTTACTCTTGCCCTTTCATAATCACATCCATTTCTCTCCAGCCCTTTACATAATTTCCTGGAAACTCATATAAATGGCTGTGTATGAAAAGTTTGTTCATTTCTATGGCTGAGTAGTATTCTGTGGTATGCATGTACCACAGCATTTTTTAAAATTGGAGTATAGTTGATTTACAATATTATGTTAATTTCAGGTGTACAATATAGTGATTCAATACTTTTATAGATTATACTCAACTTAAAGTTATTACAAAATAATGGCTATATTTCTCTGGGCTTTGGGACTAGTTAGTTAAAATAAGCATCCCTGAATTTTAATTAACTGCACTATAATTTTGCTTTTGTTCAGCCGTGTTCTTCCTGTCTGCGCAATTTTAAAAGACTGCATTAACTTACTTGAGTTTCCTCTTACATGAAATGGTGTAAGCCATGATTTCCATTGAGAGGTTGGTGTGATGTTGTAACACATAGTTTATTTTATAGGAAAAATTGCTTTGTAACTTGGAAGTGGTATAGAGTTAGTCATTGATGCCATTATGATATTTATTAATTTATTTTATCTTTACAATCACACTTATATCACTTTGTTTTTTTTAAGTGGAAAAAACAGACGGTACTTTTTTTAGTATTTCTCCTAAAGAACTAAAACTTGCTGACGAGTACTTTCATGGTCTTTCTGACCCTCATTTATTCATGGTGGGTATGTTCATTAAGAATTGGCCATTTAGAAGCCTGTGCTGACCTAGGCTAACTGACTGGCTATAGCTAAAAATATTCACCAGCTTCCGTGTTGCTCAGAGTTTTTTGCTTGATTCTGATTCCTTGTCATTCAAATTCTACTTTTTGTTTTCAGGGAATGGAATTATTTGATAACTCCCTTTTCCTTACTACTGCTGGTTCTTGTCAGTCTGTCAGAAAGCAAAAGAAAAAAAAACCATTTTTTAAATAATAAAAGCAAAAAGTTATATTGCAGTTTGTAGAAATTCCAGTTATGTTGTTATATAACGTCTGTCCCTTTTACTTGATAATTGTCTCATACTTCTGCACTTCCTAGTGGCATTCCCTTCGGCTGCAGTTTTAGAAACAAATTATAATATTTTCACTTCTTTCTTAGGTGCTGGGTTTACTGCACAGAATGTAATTAGTTAAGCTCTTTTCCATGAGTCTAAATACAAGTACAGACATATATGCACAGTTGACATAACACACTCTTTTACCCATTTTGAATGTTGAAGGGGAGCTCTGTGTTCTTAGTCTTTTTTTTTTTAAGATGTTTTTTGATGTGGACCATTTTTAAAGTCTTTATTGAATATGTTACAATATTGCTTCTGGTTTTTTTTTTTGGTTTTTTGGCTGTGAGGCATGTAGGATCTTAGCTCCATGACCAGGGATCGAACTTGCACCCCCTGCATTGGAAGGTGAAGTCTTAACCAGTGGACCACCAGGGAAGTCCCTGTGCTCTTAGTGTTGATCATGGCACAACTGTTCTGCTGTGTGTGTGGGGGGGGTGTAAGAAGGGATGACCAAGGCAGAGACAGGGGGAGGGTGTGTCCTTGGAATATGTCAGATTATTGCACCACCTTTTCTAACCAGCTATCCTTCAGTTGTTAAAAGATCACTTCCAGTCCCAGCAAGGGACTACCTCTGAGGCCACCAGGATAGTTCTAGTAGCTATCTGAGGGAGAATCAGAGTAAGAGAAGATAACAGAAAAGGCAGTGTCGAGGTCAGGTGGCCTTCAGCAAGTTGCCTGTCATCTGAGAGGTGACATGATTACCCAAGAGGATGACTGTGAAGATTAAATGTGATAATATATGTGAAATACCTGGAACTTCCTAGGGGCTCAGTAAATATTTGTCCTTCACACAAAGAGTTTTTGGATCAAGTATGTACCTATCAAGGGCTTGGTGCCAAGCCTGGCCCATAGGAAGTACTCAGTAAAGAGTCTAAACTGGAGAGCAAGGTGCAGGGGCTGCTGCCTGGGGCTTAGTACCTGACCTCCATGAAGAAGAGGGTGGAAAAAAGAGTGTGGAGAGAAGAGAAAGTAAAATGTCGTGATGGAAGAATTTGAAGATTAAAAAATTTTTAACATTCCTTCATTTGAAAACCTCAGCTGCATATATATTTTTTTATTCCCATGGGACTCAGGATGTCAGAAGTTGGTGATGAGTGGGCTCTGAGCGCCCTGAGAGATGCCCCTCCTTAATGTTGCTTTTTAAAGCAGATGCTTAAAATACTCAATAAAGTACTTAATTTTCCAGAAGTAGTGAAACAGCTGCTTCTTCAAGGGGCAGAATCAGCTCTCTATATAGTCTTATTTTTATATCAATAACACCTAATATAAAAGTAGCACATTGATTTCAATGAACAATGAATACTGAGATAGGTGTTGCCATTGTTTTAAGGAAAGCTTAAGAGAGCTAAAGGATCTTGTCCAAGTTCACAGAGCTAGTAAATGACAGAACAGGAATTCAACCCTGGCCTGGCCTATTCCCTGACCACTACACTCAACTGTTTTAGACTTTTTTGAATAACTTTTTAAAAGTCATCCATCAGACTTTTCTTTGCCTTTTGGCCGGTCTCATCTGCCACCTGCAAGTGTGGGAGTTTCTTTGTACGCACATAGACATTACTGGCGTCGGAACTACACTCTGATATATATTTATAACCTAGTCTCTCCAGATCCTGAATCAGCCCTTTATGAGCTTCCTTTCCACATAAGTGTTTTGATTCCATCCAGTCATGGTCAGCAAATAGGAAACTTCAATAGACTTTTAAATGTTATTCTTGATAAATAAATAATAGGTTTGGTTGCCATAAGGCATGAAAGGGATTCTCCATATAACTGCATTTAAGATGATATATTTTCAAAAGCTTAGTCAAAGACTTCCACTGAAACTTCTGTTAAACAGTTTTCCAGAAGTCAGTCTAAACCTAGGACGTGGTATGAAATGTTGTTCTTGGAGTTACGTATTGTTATAAAGACATAACATGAAGGTTTGGGATCAAAGTATATTTTACTCTGTTCTTCAGTTCAAGAAAATTTGATTTCACTTTTTCACAATATGGTACACATGAAGGATGACAGCTGGTAAAACTTACTTCTTGTTTATCATCCATGCCTTAGGGAGGGTAAAGGATGAGTCCCAGGGAGGAAATGAAAACACATGGTATACAATTTTATTTGAAACAATGTGAAACTTCAAAAATATACTGTGAAATAGATCATCTTATTTAATTTAGAATGCCTGCTCAAAACAAAAAGGAAATCAAGTACTTTTGCACATTAATATTTTTAATCTTTAGGCAAAGCATAATCTCATTTTACACCTTCTAAATTGTTCAGTACCTCAGACATGTAAAATTGATGCTCTGTCCTATGTCTGACTAATGCTTTTTTAAAAATAACTCCTTTATATATATATATATATATATATATATGTTATCAATTTTGACTCCTTGGCACAGTATAATATACATATGCATTGAAGGGAACAAAGCAGATTTTTGAAAGAATGCAGAAAACTATAAATAGTCTTGAATATTATCTCAATGTGGTAAAATAGGGTACATGTTTATCCTCATTTTCTGATATGCTAATTTCTTTCTTGCCCTAGACAGATATTCTCATGAATTACATATTTATGCTGAATTTTAACAGTTGTTTCATATACACGTGAAACATATATGCCAGTTGTTTCCTTTGAGATTTTGAGCTGGACTTCATTCTTTCTTCATGACTCTGAGTATCTCTTCAAAAAGATCAAATTCACATGGCCATTGTAGCTTAGTAGGATTAATCTTATATATGGTTTTCAAATGGTAGATATTTAAGATTGATTAGAAGAGACTTAGCAAAATGCAAGCTGGATATTTTTATCCTTTATCGTCTTGGATTTTCCTTCTCTTACCATATCAAGCAATCATGGTCTCACAGAGATAGAAGCGACTGTAGAAGAGCCTGCTCCTGCGGAGCAGTGACTTGCTGTTAGGACTGTGGTGTAAATTGGGAAATCCTCGATCATAGCTTATACGTTATAGTAACTCCAGTTTTTGAAGTGCCATGTTTATAAAAGGACGCGTGTGTGTTGATACTTTAAAAAGGTTAAATGAAACATACAGGGATAGAGAAACCCTACTTAATTACGGCTGCATTAGAAGTGATACTTTCTTATTATTGATTTCCAGAATAGTCAGCTAAACTGAATCGTGGAGTAGCAGTCAAGAGACCCGATTCCAATTCTGGCTAAGTCTTGTCGCCCCACCACACCACAGATACTCCCACCTGTTGGGTGAAAATAAAATAATTGCATGAATTTTCGTAACCTTATTTATTTGCCTATAAAATGGAATGGTAATGTAGTAAAATTTTGAAATATAAGTATGGGGTAACATCTTCAGACCCCAAATTGTGATTTCCCTAATTCAGGTTTCAGACATGTTTAACATAGTGACATTATCTTGAAGGCATTCACTAAATCAGCCCAGGAACTGTAAGTTTGTTTGATGTGTGTGTGTGTGTGTGTGTGTGTGTATGTAAGAGTTTGTGCAGACTAAGACTGTACATGTCAGCAGAAGAAGAAGGTAAGATTTGTCATATAAATAAGTCATGGATGACCCATGTGTCCTGGTGTTCTGCTATGTTTGTGTGTGTGTTTTATTATTGTTCTTGTTTTTCCTTGCTTTCCATAAAGACTTGTGAAGGAAGAGCTTAATTATAAGGAGTAATAATTGGAACACACTGGTATCAAGTGTAGATTCTCTGTTATGAAATTTATTTAGGATCAGCATCTTTGCATTATTTTATAGCTTGATTTTATTTATATTTAATTTCATTGATTGTTAAGTATTTTGTAAGTGACCAATGTATGTTGTGTAAAATCAAAACTTTAATGTTGTATTTCTCTCATGTTAAAACAGTGCTTTCTTTTTTTTTTTAAACATCTTTATTGGAGTATAATTGCTATTCAATGGTGTGTTAGTTTCTGCTTTATAATAAATAGAACCAGTTATACATACACATATATCCCCATAACTCTTCCCTCTTGCGTCTCCCTCCCTCCCACCCACCCTATCCCACCCCTCTAGGTGGTCACAAAGCACGAGCTGATCTCCCTGTGCCATGCGGCTGCTTCCCACTAGCTAGCTATTTTACATTTGGTAGCGTATATAAGGCCATGACACTCTCACTTGGTCCCAGTTTACCCTTACCCCTCCCCCTGTCCTCAAGGCCATTCTCTACCAGGTCTGCATCTTTATTCCTGTCTTGCCCCTAGGTTCTTCATGACCATTTTTTTTTTTTTAGACTCCATATATATGTGTTAGCATACGGTATTTGTTTTTATCTTTCTGACTTACTTCACTCTGTATGACAGACTCTAGGTCCATCCACCTCACTACAAATATCTCAATTTCATTTTTTTTTATGGCTGAGTAATATTCCATTGTATATATGTGTCACATCTTCTTTATCCATTCATCTGTTGATGGACACTTCGGTTGCTTCCATGTCATGGCTATTGTAAATAGAGCTGCAATGAACATTGTGGTACATGATTCTATTTGAATTATGGTTTTCTCAGGGTATATGCCCTGTAGTGGGATTGCTGGGTCATATGGTAGTTCTATTTTTAGTTTTTTAAGGAACCTTCATACTGTTCTCCATAGTGGCTGTATCAATTTACATTCCCACTAACAGTGCAAGAGGGTTCCCTTATCTCCACACCCTCTCCAGCATTTATTGTTTGTAGATATTTTGATGATGGCCATTCTGACCTGTGTGAGATGATACCTCATTGTAGTTTTGATTTGCATTTCTCTAATGATTAATGATGTTGAGCCTTCTTTCATGTGTTTGTTGGCAATCTGTATATCTTCTTTGGAGAAATGTCTATTTAGGTCTTCTGCCCATTTTTGGATTGGGTTGTTTGTTTTTTTGATATTGAGCTGCATGAGCTGCTTGTAAATTTTGGAGATTAATCCTATTTACAAATCCAGTTGCTTCATTTGTAAATATTTTCTCCCATTCTGAGGGTTGTCTTCTTGTTTATGGTTTCCTTTGCTGTGCAAAAGCTTTTAAGTTTCATTATGTCCCATTTGTTTGTTTTTGTTTTTATTTCCATTTCTCTAGGAGGTGGGTCAAAAATGATCTTGCTGTGATTTATGTCATAGAGTGTTCTGGCTATGTTTTCCTGTAGGAGTTTGATAGTGTCTGGCCTTACATTTAGGTCTTTAATCCATTTTGAGTTTATTTTTGTGTATGGTGTTAGGGAGTGTTCTCATTTCATTCTTCTATATGTAGCTGTCCAATTTTCCCAGAACAACTTATTGAAGAGGCTGTCTTTTCTCCATTGTATATTCTTGCCTCCTTTATCAAAGATAAGGTGACCATATGTGCATGGGTTTATCTCTGGGCTTTCTATCCTGTTCCATTAATGTATATTTCTGTTTTTGTGCCAGTACCATAATGTCTTGATTACTGTAGCTTTGTAGTATAGTCTGAAGTCAGGGAGCCTGATTCCTCCAGCTCTGTGTTTCTTTCTCAAGATTGCTTTTGCTATTCGGGATCTTTTTTGTTTCCATACAAATTGTGAAATGTTTTGTTCTAGTTCTGTGAAACATGCCAGTGGTAGTTTGATTGGGACTGCATTGAATCTATAGATTGCTTTGGGTAGTAGTGTCATTTTCACAATGTTGATTCTTCCAATCCAAAACATGGTATATCTCTCCATCTGTTTGTATCATCTTTAATATCTTTCATCAGTGTCTTATAATTTTCTGCATACAGGTCTTTTGTCTCCTTAGGTAGATTTATTCCTAGGTATTTTATTCTTTTTGTTGCAATGGTAAATGGGGCTGTTTTCTTAATTTAACTTTCAGATTTTTTTCATTAGTGTATAGGAATGCAAGAGATTTCTGTGCATTAATTTTGTATCCTGCTGCTTTACCAAATTCATTGATTAGCTCTAGTAGTTTTCTGGTAGTGTCTTCAGGATTCTTTATGTATAGTATCATGTCATCTGCAAACAGTGACAGTTTTACTTCTTCTTTTCTGATTTGGATTCCTTTTATTTCTTTTTCTTCTCTGATTGCTGTGGCTAAAACTTCCAAAACAAAGAACAGTGCTTTCTTAATCCAGAGTTTTGTTTGTAATGGATTTCTCTGACTAAATAATCCTATTTAAAGTTTACTTTAATATTAAATGAGTTTTAAATTCACTGGGACCAACTTTGAGTCTGATTTGTAAGTAAACTGAGGTTAGCCATCTCTGTGAATAATTAAAAATTAATGAGGCATGACTACTTGGGTAGATTCATATTAAAATAAGTAGATCGACTGAGATTATCTTTGATTGCTAGATTACAGTGAAAATTGGCTGTCATTCTTCATTGCAGCTTTTATAATAAAAATAAATAATGATTTCAAAAATACTGTAGTAACCAGTTTAGAATTGTCAAAAGGTATCAGGATTTAAAATATGATTTAGTCTTTTAATGTACTTTATGTTGAGTTTAGCTATAATCTGTAAGTAGAGATTTTCTCACCTGCCTTTTGCTAAAATATGCACTGCTATATTAATTTTAAAGAAACCAGTAGTTTTTCTCATTTTAACCATTTATTTTCTTTGAAGGGAAAATACACTTTTTATGCTTTAGTATTTTTATTACATAACTTACACATATATGAAATAGAATTTTCAAAGTGCTTAGAATAAAATAGAAAATTGTCTGAATTTCTACTTCCTAACTCAGAGGTAAGAACTATAAACTCTTCATCTTATACCTTTCTAGTACTTTTTTAAAAAATTTATTTATTTTATTATTTTTGGCTGCGTTGGGTCTTCGTCGCTGCACGCAGGCGGCATGTGGGATCTTCCTGGACCAGAACTCGAACCCGTGTCCCCTGCATTGGCAGGCAGATTCCCAACCACTGCACCACCAGGGAAGCCCCTTTCTAGTACTTTTGTATCAAATATATAACATAGGGATATATCATTTTAAAAATTTAAGTGCTGTCATATGGTACATTACATTTGTATTATACTGCAACTCTGCTTTTTCTGTGTATTTATGTGGGAGATTGTCCTTGTAAGACATATTGGTCTATCTCATTATTTTTAGTACCTGTTTAATATTATGTGAGTGAACTATCACGTCTTAAACCAGTCTCATCCTTTAGGTGGACATTTAGGTTGTTTCCAGATTTTTGCTATTAAAATTGTATGTATATAATTTAATATATAATATAAAGTATATAAAATTTATGTTGAAAATGTGCGAATATTCGAGTATGACTTTTTCAGAGGCAACTGACAGAAATTCAAATAAAATTAACTAAGAAGCCCAAACAAAGAAAAATATTGTCTGATACAAGAAAGGTTTCCAAGGTATACCTGTTTTAAGGTATGGAACGATTCAAGTTTCAAGTTTTTAAATGTCTCTGAATCTCTCATTTTCTCTCCTCTGTGTGAGATTTATTCTCAGAGAAGTTCTCTGTATATGTTAGAAAAGATGGCCACCAGTTGATTTAGGTTTGTGTGGTCCTTGCATACATCAACTTAAAGTAGAAATGCTCTCTCTTTTTTCACAGGAACCATGTGAAAAATTTTTAGTGGGACTTTATTCACTTTTATTATGTGCCTAAATTTTGACAGTCAAAGCAAGAAAGGGGATGAAGAATCTGTAGTACTGCATGCCCAATACTGTGATTGACCATCTCCACCATAAGCACATAGGATGGGAGAATTTCTTTGAAGAAAAAAAGACAAGAACAATAGATACAAGGAATATTAATATTTCAGATTTTGATAGATGTAGCTAAATTACACTTCTGAAGCAATTTATACTGCAAGCAAAGTATGTGAGATACTTTATCTGCCTCATACTAATACTATATCACATCATTCATTTTACTTTTATGAGTTTTAAAATCTCATTTTATTTTCTATTTCTTTTTAATATTAATGAGTCGTGGTATTGTTTTCATATGTTTATTGGGCATTTGTATGTCCTCTGTGAATTGTTTGCTTATTTTGTATTATTTTGTTTATTTTGTATTAAGTAATTTCTCTTTCTAACATTAATGATAAGGAAATATTATATATCCTGAATGGTAATTCTCTGTTTCATAGGCGGCACATAAATCCTTTAGTCTACATTATATCTTTCAGTTTTCCTATGATGTCTCTCATTACACAGATTCTTTATGGCTTCTAATTATTGCATATTCCTGAGGAAGGCTTGCCTCCTATCAGAGTTGTCTCAGTATTTCTAATAATTTTGAAGTTTTAAAAAATAGAGTTATTCTATTTTATAATTATATCTTTAATATTTAAAGCAAATCAATGATGACATTGTAGTACATGTTTCACTGGGTAAATAGGCAAAGAAACATGCTCTGGTTGGTGCTGGAGAGGAAATCACTGTTTCCTGTAGGAAGGCATCAAGGCTATCACTTCCTTATCATATGCATCTGTAATAAAGTGCCTGTCTCATCAGTGCCATTTGGGACCCACGTCTTTTCAATCTTTCTGCTCCATCATCCTTAGCATGTTTGCTCTTGTTCTTGACTTACCTCACTTAGTCACAGGTGCCAGGCATAAGATCTTCACTTGCTAATGTCAAAAGCTGAAAGGAAGGAAATGCAGATGGTGGAGGGGACTTCTTCACATACGGAGGAAAATATTTCCCAGAATAAGTCCCAGCACATACAGTATATTTCTTTTCCCAGAAGAGTCCCATAGCCACTTCCCCAGGTCGGTCCTTGGCATAGGTGGGTGAGATCCCTATGATCAGCTTAAACCAATCATTATTCATACCATAGAGCCATGGACATTGACACTTGAACACATTTGTTAGCAAGAAAAATGTGAGCGAATGGTTGATGAATGGGTAAACAACAGAGTCTATCACACCAAATATACAAATACAGTACTTTGCATTTTACAGAAGACTTTCATGTATTCACTTGTTTGCTTTACCTCATATTCATGTAAGGACAGTTTTTCTTCCAGTTTTACAGGTGAGGAAACTGAGATCTAAAATATTACACATTTTGCCTAATATCACAAAACTGATGAGACATGAGAGAATTAATTCAAGTCTTCTAATTCCTAGTTCAAGACATTATTTGCTATACGACATGGTTTATCATTTAAACAAACAAATGTGCTTTTTAAAATTGAAGTATAGATTACTTAGTGTTGTATTAGTTTCTAGTGTACAGCAAAGTGTTCAGTTTTATCTATCTATATTCTTTTTCATATTCTTTTCCATTCTAGTTTATTTCAAGACATTGAATATCGTTCCTATACTATGCAGTAGGACCTTATTATCTATTTTAGATATATCCTAAACTCCTAATTTATCCTGCTCCCCTTTCCTCTTTGGTAACCATAAGTTTGTTTTCTATGTCTATGAGTCTGTTTCTGTTTTACAAATAAGTTCATTTGTATCATATTTTAGATTCCATATGTAAGTGATATCATATGATATTTGTCTTTCTCTGTCTGACTTACTTCACTTAATATGATAATCTGTAGGTCCACACATGTTGCTGCAAATGGCATTATTTTATTCTTTTTATGGCTGAGTAGTGTTCCATTTTATATGGGATCTATCTGTCTATCTATCTTTCTATCTATTTATCTATCTATCTCACATATTCTTTATCCATCCGTTTTTGGACATTTAGGTTGCTTCCATGTCTTGGCTATTGTAAATAGTGCTGCTATGAACATTGAGGTGCATGTATCTTTTTGAATTAGAGTTTTCTCTGGGTATATGCCCAGGAGTGGGATTTCTGGATCATATTGTAACTCTATTTTTAGTGTTTTTAAGGAACCTCCATACTGTTCTCCATAGTGTCTGCACCAATTTACATTCCCACCAACAGTATAGGAGGATTCCCTTTTCTCCACACCCTATCCAGCGTTTATGGCCATTTTGACCAGTGTGTGGTGATACCTCATTGGAGTTTTGATTTGCATTTCTCTAGTAATTAGCAGTTGTGAGCACCTTTTCATGTGCTTATTAGCCATCTATATGTCTTCCTAAATAAATGTGTTTTTAAAATAATAAGAAGAATGAGGAGTAGTTTTAGGTACGTTGGTGAAACATCACCATAAAAATTCCAATTTCCTTTTTTGTTAGGTACAAAAGTTGTCTTGGGAGTAGCTAAACACTTGAGAGTGGCCTCTTGGTAGAAAAAATGACAGCTATGTAGCAATGTGCATAAGTCATTTCTCACACAAAGGAAACTTGCAATTATTAAAATAGATAGAAGAAACGATTTTTCAGGAATGTATTCAACGCAAGTTGAAACATGAATTGGGTGGTTTCATGGATGCTTTCCACTTCTGTAGGAATGAGATACAAGGCAAAGATACCTTTTGCATAATAATATATATTTCAAAAATATGTGTGAAAGGTTTTGTTGCTGTAAAGGCTTCTGAATGCTTTAAGATTTTATCACAGTTTTGTTTGTTTGTTTTGTTTTCTAAATAGTTGAAAGTAGCAGGATGGATTCTGTTTCATTTGTAGTCTCTCCCCCAAATATTCCTGTTTTTTAGGGACTGTCATTTGGGTTTTTATTGTCTATTGTAGGAATTCATCCAAAGCAATCCTGACATGTCACATATAAGCTCTTAAGGCTTTAGCTCTCTCTTGTTTCAAGTGATAATACAGTACTAAGAACATTAATGTTTGAGGATCTCTTCTGCTGACAGCCAGTCTGACATCCTGGTTCAGATAAACTAAATTTAAGTGTGAAAACAGCAGTGCTCCTCCATTTGCTGCATTATGAATATTCTGAGTACCTGGGGTAATAAAAGATGATCTGCATGGATCCTTATTATGCTTAAGTTGTTTGTTTTTATGTAAAGCCTCTTTGTTCAGTAGGCATACATGATTTGCAGAGATGCCAATTTATAATTCCTTTGATGTTTTATGGTCTGTTCTTGAATATCTGAAAAGTGAAGGAAACATCTTTTTCCCATTACTTGTTTTTGTGATACAAGATAAGCGATCTTGCCTGAAATGTAGATTTTTAGATTGCTTGATTCCTTTCTAATAGAAATAGAGAAATTGGCTTTTTAGGTGAAGATTTTCCAAATTTAGTGAGGATTCTTTTAAAACCTCTTTATTAGAAACAACGACAACAGTAAAAGAAGCCCTCCTTTCCTTTATCTGTCTGTCTCTCTATTTGGAATATTTTCTGCTTGCTTATATTTTTCACCCTTTTATAATGATAAGAAAGGTAATCCAATTGTATGAGGAGGTAAATGAATTTTGAGGTGCCTGTAAAAATTTAGAAAACTTTCATGTGAATGGATTAAAAAAATCTAACAAACTGAAGAGACCAGCTGAAGTTATGCAAAGAGAATATCAAACATTTCAGTTGAAATACTTTGGACTGGAGCTTATATATTACAGTATAAATGTCAAATATTGTTTAAAACATCCATTTATATATTAACATTTTATGAAATACCACTTATACAATAACAGTAACATTGTGTGTATGCTTTGGGCAATTAACTATTCCTCAGGCTTTAGTTTTTTCACCTGCTCAGTGATGGACTTACTAAATCAAATTCATGAACTCCAGTGCCCATGGGAGTCCAGAGTGTATGGTGAGTGAGTTGCAGGGACTCTTTATAACCGGATAGTGCATGTTATATCTGGCTGGTCTGTTTCTTTCTTTGTTTCTTTTAACCTAGATATTCTGGGTCAAATAAAACATACATGAAAGCTGAATTTAGCCAGTGGGACTCCAGGTTGCAACTTCTGAACTAAGAGCATAACTAAGATCACATCCAACTTAAAAAAATGGATATTTTTGCATACAAATTAGAGAAGCATTTCTTCACTCTAATATTCTACTTGCTTAATTCTTTTCACCCTTAAAATTTGACAGTGTAGTTGACCCTACCTTCTTAGTTCTATTTGAAAGTTATTAAAGAACTAATATTTTGATGATGAAATGTATTGATTCTGTGTATATGTAATTTATATATATACACACACTATATCTATAGATAGATATAGATATATCTTGAAAGTGTATATATACATATTTATTTTTCATGGAGAATGATGCTATCATTGGTTTAGATATTAGATAATGTAGAACTTTTTAGAATAAAAAAATAAACTCTGAAATGATACAAATGAAATTATTTACAAAACAGAAACAATCTCACAGACTTAGAGAATGAACTTACGTTACCAGCGGGGTAAGCATGGGGGCAAGGGATAGTTAGGGAGTTTGGGATCAACATGTACACACTGCTGTATTTAAAGTGGATAACCAACAAGGACCTATAGCACAGGGAACACTGCTCAATGTTATGTCGCAGCCTGGATGGGAGGGGAGTTTGAGGGAAAATGGATACGTGTATATGTATGGCTGAATTTCTTTGCTGTGCACCTGAAACTATCACAACATTGTTAATCAGCTATACTCCAATATAAAATAAAAAGTTAAAAAAAAAACAACAAAAAATAAACTCAGATCTATTGTTCTAAAGAAAATCAGACTTTAAATACTCAATGAAAGACAAATCTTTCATTACATGAGGAATTGGCTTATTCTTTTGTATGATTCTTCCTTTGCTGTGCTTGATCAGATTCTTAAACTTTAAGTATCAATAGATTACAGCCACTTAAGTTTATTTTTGTAAGTACTTAAACCTAATGGAAAAAAGAGTATATGTATTTTACAAATGATTTTTCCCCTGCAATTCATAGTCCTCCTCCTTTTATCTATTCCTAGTAACTATGACTCTTGAAAAGTTAGACCTTAATACTTAGGACTATTTAGAGAAAATCAATTACAGCTTATCTTAGGCTCGGTAGACATTATAAAGTTCTGGTGATGTTCAGGTTTAAGATTGTGCCAGGATTAAGTAATGTTCAGTATCATGTCTGTGGTAAAATGGTCAATTCTGGGTTATTCAGTTTACCACAGAGAGTCTTCATAAGCTTTGGATCTCCCAGAGCATGATGTCCTTGAGAACAGGGACTTTGCTATTTTAACTGCTATATCTCTAGTGCTTAGAGTCATTATTCTTAATGTTTAGAACAGTGTCTGGGACATCACAGGTACTCAATAAATTTGTGTTTAAATAGTGATTGGATTAATTTTTGGAGATTATTTTAGGATGCCAAATATAAATGTTGAAAGTAAGTAATATTCCAGGGAAAATACAGTAGGGAAATTGAAAAATATTTTTAATAGGTTTTTAAATTATGGGATGAACGTTCTGGTTTTTCATTGCTGTAATTGCAATCATCAGGGGAGATTTTGAAGGTTTAAGAGATTTTCATTTTCTCAACATTTCCAAGGAAAAGCTAAGAGGAGAAATGAAATACTTACCTCAGTGGTTCTATTGAATCAAGATTGTAAATGTTGATAATGATATCCTTACTAAAGCTATGTTATAGTTATTAAAGCAGTAAATAAGTAAGTTATTAACTATGACTTTACTCACTTGTTAGTGTCTACAATAAGATAATTATGGAATTATCTTGTTTCATTTACTTCCTATACTAGCTTTGCAGGTATATATACATATATTTGCACGCATACGTGTGTGTGTGTGTGTGTGTGTGTGTGTGTATAAACTGAGTGGCTGAAGCAAGTTATCTCCCTTTGTTATTTGTAGAGATTCTGCTTCTTACGTATACTCTGCTTAATTATATTTTCCTTATTATTTTCCCCAACTCTCCACCCAAATGTAGATAATTTAAATCCTTATTATTTCTACTTTATAACTAATATATTGAAAGTAACATTTCCTAATTAACATTCTGTCATTTTGAGTTATGAAATACCTATTTCAAAACAAACACCAACTCATATAGTTATGTCCTCATTATTTTGTTTCACGGCTGTAGTGCAGAACATTGGTTATTTGCATCAGTTACGTACTGCTGCATCAGAAAACGATCCCCAGTTTGTGCCTTAAAAGACCAAGTGTTGGGCTTCCCTGGTGGCGCAGTGGTTGAGAGTCCGCCTGCCGATGCAGGGGACACGGGTTCGTGCTCTGGTCTGGGAAGATCCCACATGCCGCGGAGCGGCTGGGCCCGTGAGCCATGGCCGCTGAGCCTGCGCATCCGGAGCCTGTGCTCCACAACGGGAGAGGCCACAACAGTGAGAGGCCCGCGTACCGCAAAAAAGAAAAAAAAAAGATTTGTGTTGCTCATGAATGTCCAATTTGGGCAGGACTTGACAGGAATGGCTTGCCTCAGCTGGGGCACCTCAGGTGGGAGGTTGATGATCCACTTTCAAGGTCGCTCATTCACAAGACTGGCACATTGGGACAGATAGTCAGCTGGAAGCTCAGCAGGGGCTGTGGGTCAGGGACCTTGTTTTCTTTCCACATAAACCCCTTCATTGGCTGCTTAGGTTTCTCACACCATGGTAGTTAGTTTCCATATATTCTCAGAAAATGAAGTATAAGTGAATGGTGTTTTAATGCCTAGCCTTAAAAGTTACATAGCATCACTTAATCCGTACTTCATTGGTCAAGGCAGTCACAAGGGCCCACCCAGTTTCAAGGAGAGGAGCCATAAACGCCATCACTTGATGGGGGTTTAACAAGGGTCTAGAATAGCAAGTGGGACAGGAGGTACTGTTGTGTTCATCTTTGGAAACTGCAAAGCACCATGTGATTATTGATTTGTTATCATGCAAATCTATTCTTTTCAGGTTTCCAAACAGGTTTAGAAATGGAGATGCTGTTGCCTTTGTCATCCTCAATCCTTTTCTATACATTTACATTTATATGGCTCTCTTCTGAATTGGGGCTTTCTTAGCCTTAGGGCTTAGCACCTACTCTTGTACTTTGTAAGCCACAGTGTATGTCTGCAGGATGCATGCATGAATGAATATGCTCTTCTAATGGTTTTCTTTAAGCTTCCCTGATACTTAGAAAGAACCTTTTCTTAGGAGATAATAAAAATCATGAGATTCTTAAGACCCATTTCTTTGAGTATTCCCTGTTTCTGTGATTAGGATCCTTCATTATAAGGCAGTATTTTCATAGTGTTATTCCTAGATGAGCAGAATCATCCGGGAAATTGTTAGAAATGCACGTTCTCAGTCTCCCCTTAAGAATTACGGAATCAGAAACTCTTGAGGGTACAGCCCAGCAATCTGTCAAGCCCTCTAGGTGATTTAGATGCACGCAAAAGTTTGAAGATGACAGAATTCCAGCGCATTTATATATCTGAATTAAAATTTTCAGGATGTCTAAAAACTCAAGAGACTCTGGAGGTAGGACCCAGCAATCTGCATTTTAATAAGCTCTTAGATGATTCTAATATACTGTAAAGTTTGGAAACCATCCATCTAGGTTTTAAGACCTAGTCCTATTATTTGCTTTCTCTAGAAGTTTTGAAAAACCATTGAAAATTTTGAACGAAATTCTTCATCCTAGCCATCCTAAAGGAGGCTAACGTGAGTCTCTGAGTTAGGTAGTTGTGAAAATTCAGAGGTAACCCATGAGAAAGAGTTTCGTAATTTACAGAGTATTCTGAAGATGTTACATGGTCTTAATTTATCACAGCAGCCTGTGAAGGTGACTGAAATTTTCACCATAATGCATGTCTTTACGAGTATGATATTGCCTTAGGAAGCTTGAATGTTAGCTTCTGAATCAATAGCTTTAATTGATCATAATTGATTAGTGTGTAATCTTAGCTTGCTAAAACAGAGACAGGCTAGAAGGCCATGAGGAGACGGATGAGGCTGAGTGGGAAAGATCTGTCTAGGTTACTTTGGAAGGTAAGCTCAGTGAGTGTGTAGCCATGAGGAATTGTAAAGAGTTTTTGGAAGAGACTAGAAAGGGAATTTGCTTACATACACTACTGCCAACTTATATTTTACTTCTGCCTATTTCTGGTCTCTAGGGTTCCATTCCATCTTTTATGCATGGCTGGCTCAAGTGGCTCCCTCTTCAGTGTGAAACAGTACCTCTGAGACATGGGGCAGAGTGCAGGGGCATTTGGGTCACTTAAAGAAGGTTCCTAAGAGAGGACTATAGTTCAGATTGGACAAGTTCATGTAATGTGAATGCTGAGACTCAACTAGTGAGGGGAACCGCAAGGATTGGGCACTGATGCTTGGTGGATCTCTGAAGGCTTCTCTTTCATAACTCTTACTGAGATTTCAGTCTCAATGCTGGACTCAAAAGAGGCAGCTAATGAAATGAAAGCTCTTAGAACTTGGATGAAGATTTAGGGTAGTCTCTCTCTTTGTCTCTGTGCCTGTCTCTCCTGTTTCTCTCTCCCTCTCTCTCTCTTTCAGACACACACCACCCTTGGGTAACTAAAATAAAGACTGAGTGGGAAGAGATGGGGTGATGATTCAGTAAGACCTCACAGTTGTAGTATAAGCCACTGGCAGGCAGTTCATTTCTTCTGCATAGAAATGAGTCCCAAGAGGATGATTCTGGGATGCTTTGGAGGCAATAGACTTGAGAGCAGATTGTTTTATATTCCATTCAGACCCTTCCTCCAGCCTGCTAAAGAGCCTATCCTCCAAATCCTCTTTAGTTTGCAGGTTCTCATTTAGTTACTAATAGATGTACATTACTGATTAATAAAATGAATAAAGGTTCTCTTAATCCTATGAGCAAATTTTCTTTATCAAAGAGGAAATTGTTAATTCAGATGAATCTAGAAAGTTGCATCTGAATAATATAAGGAACAGGGTATGTGGACATATCCTAGTACATTTTTTTCTACACATTCTGTCTTTTAGAGCTTAGGAAATATATTGTTGTGGAGGAGCAAGTGTTTAGTAATGGTGCGTGAGGAGGTCAAAGTTCTCTTTTAAAAACCCTTCATTTTTCATAGTAATATAAAGTAAGAAAACAAAACAAGCCAAAATCGAAGATTGTCCCAAAGCTGGGACAGTACCCAAAATTTCAGCTTGTATATGCATCTAAATTTGGGAAATGGGTGAAATTATTATGTTGCACAAGTCAGATATTATTGTTTTTACGGAACCAAGAAACTCTACTATCCTTCTTGATTTTAAAAGAGCAGAAAATGAGAGAGTGTCAAGTTACTGTTAGGTTTAAATGAGTAATTACTTGTCTACATAGATCTTTGAATGTAAGATTTTCTTTAGTGTGACATCATTTTATGTTAATGATGTCATTAATTTTTCCCCTACACAATATCTTGCTACTTTTAGGTGTAATGGCAGTTGTGGTGTATGACTTTTATATACCACAATCTATTTCTATCTTCAGTTTACTCCTTAACTCTCTAAGTATTAAAACAATTTTAAAGTGGGAGTTAAATTTTATTACTCATATGTTTTCAGAATGTTCATGCTCACCTTTAGTTGGTCTTGGCATTCTCTCTCAGGTTTGTGTTGACAAGTAAGAATGAAGGGCAGTGTTCTGGTATGTATAAAACATAGTACTTCTATAATTGTACCAATCACATCTTACACTGATTATTTATTTATGAGTCTGTCTCTCCAATTGCTGCCCTCTAATTGTGAGCATTTCTTGAAAAGGGACTGTTTCTCATTTAGCTTCATGTAGTGGTAAATCTCACGTGCTCATTGACATTTTGTTGAGTTTTAAACTGAATATTTCTTGAGTAAATTTCTTTATTTTTTAGAAAGGTAGGTGGGGATGCTGGAGATTATATAAAATTTAGTTCTTAATTTATCTGTGATTTTATAAAGTCTTAATAACCAGCTAGTGGAAATGCCTACATATATTGCTTTACTTATATAACTACATTTTATCGATATTTTTATTTTTGTTTATTTTGTCTTTGTTTTGTTCCAGAGTAAATCACATGTTCTAGGAAACAATAGTAATTTGGATATTGGGCTTAATTTTTAGACCTAAGGTACATTAAGTGGTACCTTAGCTTCCTGAAAGAGTGAGTATGCTCAGTTTATTCCGAGGTAAAAATTTATGAGGTGTAATAAAAATATGGTTGAGTGAATTTCCTTTTACATTGTAGTGGAAGTATCATGTGAAGTTGATATTCAAAGACTTATCTAAGAAGGTTAGCATTTTATGAAGTGTCCCATTAGTAATGAAATGTTACTTTCGAAAGACACAAATAACTTTTTCATGTACTTCAGACTTGGAAGTTATGAGAAGAAATTTAACGGCATGGAAACCATGCTAGAGTTTTATTTTATTTATTGATACTCCATCTATATGCATAAATGAGATGTAATCATGTACTAAAAGTACATTTATCTACCGTTTCATGTCTATGAATAGGTTAAAAAAACCCAGCTTTAAATGAAAACCATTTGTTTTAGCTTCTTTTCTTGCCTAAAGCCAACAATTGATCGACTGCTGTAATATGAATTTAGAGGTAACTAAAATCCCAATACTGTTGAAACTACGCTACTATATAACCTGTCAGTTCTTAGTGTTGCCCATAAAAGCCAAATATGTTTTCAGTTGTTCAGCGTATTGTGAAAAGTCTAATGGGGCTTTCTTTTTTCTCTTGCAAATCCTCCATGGGCTTTGAGTTACTTCTTAGGGCTGTGTTGTAGTTTTGCAATTAACCTGTCATGCTGAGGAGTACACGCTGATGCTTTGTTGTCGTTATTTCCTTTTATACCATATTCCTTCAGTTTATATTTACCAGAAACAATCTATAGTAGCCTTGGATGAAAAGAGAGCAAAGCTTTAGTTTTTAAGTTCTCTGTGCGATGTGATTTTTGTTGCTATCACTCCTCCTGGAATGTTCTGGTAGGAAAACTTCTAGATGCTTAGTCTATAATCATAGTTGCTTGTGCTTCTTTCATTCTGCCATTGCTCCTCAGTGAAGGGTAGTTTTTGTTTTGCTTTGTGTGTATGTGTGGTGTTTGTTTTGCTTGTTTTAAACTCACAGAGATGATTTTTTTTCTGTGCTGTTAGCTTCCTTGAGATGGCAGTGTAAGCTATTTACTCTGGAATAAACTGCCTTTTCTTTTTTCAAGAAAGGAATCAGTTACAGATTTATTTGAAACTAACATACATTGTATTGTTTCAGAGTTTTAAAATTTCATAATTCTATAAAAGCTAATTATATTTTAAATATTATGCTGGGTGTTAGTCTCTAATTTTACAGTAGATTATTCTAATAAAATAATAATCATTTATGTAAATTTTGGAGAGTTCATTTTGTGATTTTTTTCTCATTTATTTTTAGGTTACTGTAAAGAAATCTTCTAAGAGATGATAATAAGAAATATCTAGGTCACGTATTTATTTCTACTGACCTCTGATTCTTGGAGACTTGTGGAAGAGAAGAACTGTAGTCAGTGAACTAGAATATTTGTGATCATTAACATCAGTATTACATAGAGAAAGACATTAAAATTAAAAAAGTCTAGAAAAAATAGAGATCTGTCTTTCATCTGTGCAAATGATGAACACAGCCACATTTAAAAAAATTATTTTCCACTGTTAAATATGTTCTGGGATTTTAAATTTATAAAAGAAAAAAATCTTCAGGTTCCTAGCACCAAGGAATACAAACATAGTAATTTGTGGCAGGGTTGTAGAAAGAGTATTGTGAGAAGCTTAAGGGTAATATTTCTTCTTTCTTTGGGAATAGAAAGTTGGCAAATTGTTCATTATTTTTCCTCCTGAAGAAATAATAATAATAACGGTAAGAGAAAAACACTGTATACAAGGCTCTTGTATAAGTGCTTTATGTATATTTTCTCACTAATCTTTCCCAAAGCACATGACATCATTACTGTTACTAAGAACTAGAGTTGAAGAGATTGATGTACTGAAAAATCAGAAACGGAACAGGGTGCATGGCCCAGTCAATGAGATTTAAGTCTGAGATGTTAACTCTGAAGAGACAGATTTTTGTATCAGAAGAGACAATAACTTTGACACTTCTTTTTCCCTTTCTACATTAGCATTTCTACTTTCACCTCTTCTTCTTTATCCTACAAATAAATCTTTTCTATCAGTGTTATGATACTTCTGTTCTCATCTAAAAGTTGGGAGCTGATAAAGCTGAGGTACAGTGTTTCCACAGCACAAAATATATGTACATTAGTTTTCCTGATAAAATCTTTAGTAATAAAACTGGTTATATTATTCAGTAAGTTGGGCTATTTAATAAAGTTTTAAAGGAATTTTCCATTGGCCAACACTAATCTGAATTTATTTCATGGCAGTCTATTTTTAATATAGAACTTCTATTATAAACATGTTGTTGCTTTTACAGATTCAGTGTTTGGAACCCATGTGAGAGCTTAAGAGCAGTCTCCTAAAAATGATTGATTTTTATTTGCTCAATAAATACCATTAACCAAAACAATGTTAATCCAAGAGGACTATAAAATTCTTAGGATGCTTAATTCAAATCAGAGTGACTCTCTTGCTTTTCATGGGCTTTGGTTAACCCCATATGCATTAGTTGAATAGAAATATGTCTGTGTCCATTTAGTGGAGAGGATATCTATCTGTGTCCCATGGGGAAAAGTCAAGGGTGAGGAAGATGTTTTGTGCCTTGATCCCTTGGTCATTCATTTGTTCAGGTATATAAATATCCAGGAGTTACATGACATCAGTCTATAACATATCCTATTGATAGGTATTTCATGATTCTTTACATGAATAAAGACACTTTAATATGTGGAATAAAGGCTGATTTCAATGTTACCTATTTGACTGCAGGGCTTATATTTCATCACCTTCAAGACTAGAAAAATATGTTTGACTTTTAAGAAAAAATTCCTTGCATTTATTTGGCAAATTATAAAAATAATTTGTCCATTTTTTAGGTGATGTTGTTAACCTTTTATTTGAAATAATATATATAGAGAAAGTATCTACATTTACCTCAGAAGTTACTGTCATTTATAAGGACATGTATTGCTAAAAATAAACACTAAAAACTCTTTATCATAGATATTAAATTCTATAGCAGTCTTCTTGTCTACCCACTAGGTGCTGCCAAAATTATGGTCCTAGCAAAGAATGCAAATTGGATCATTAACATTGGAAAGAAAAATGAAGAAATTGATTGGAATGAATTATGTTAGATTTAATGAAAGCTTGGCAAAAAATGGATTCTGCTTACTAATATAAATGGTCTAGCTAAATGAGAAAGCTACTTTCTATTCTTCAAACAAGTAGAACATACATAAGGAATAAAGAATATGGAACAAGATTGAATTAAAGTAAAATGAAATGAAAGAACATATAATGGTGAAATAAGATTAACAAGAACATGTACAGGCATGGATAACACTAGATAGATGTCTTTGTGCTTTTCTTAGTACTGCAGAACATAAGTCTCTATTTTTTAATATTTTTAACAGTGCATGTTTATTAAGTAACTACTTGTGTCAAAAATTTTGAGTCCTGGGACTTCCCTGGCAGTCCAGTGGTTAAGAATCCGCCTTCCAATACAGGGGACATGGGTTCCGATCCCTGGTGGGGGAACTGGGATCCCACATGCTGCAGGGTAACTAGGCCCATGCACTACAACTGCTGAGCCCGTGTGCCACAACTACTGAGCACGTGCACTCCAGAGCCTGCGTGCTGCCGCAGAAAGATCCCACATGCTGCAACGAAGGTCCTGTGTGCTGCAACTGGGACCTGATGCAGCCAAAAATAAATTAATTAATTAAAAAAATTTTTTTAAAAATTGAGTCCCTTTTTGCTATGTATTTTCACATGCATTGTTCCACTTGATTTTTACAAGTTAAGTAGTTTATATTTTTAGTTCCCATTTTTATATATTATCAAATAGAGACTCAGAGAGGATAGCCTGAAACTGGTACTTTAATAACTAGCCAGTAAGAGATGATTAATTTATTTCACATGTGATTGATGAGGATGTTGATGATTCGTTATCACCAATCTCTTATCTATCTTTTAGACTCTGTGCTCCAGTTTTAAGATATTTTTAAATTTTAAAGTATTAGCAAGAATACAGAGTCTAAGCTTAGTGACCTGCCCCTTTTGTTCATTGACAACTACTCTGACTTTTTTGCATTGTTATAAACCTATATATCACACCAGGTTGTGCATTTTCTTGGACAAACATAGAGCTGTAAGATATACATTGTACTTTATTTATGCCTATAAACCAACTCTGACATTAAAATAAAACCTTAAAATGTGGGGGAAAAATGAATTGATATTCCTTGGATTTCAAATTCTATCAGTGATTATAATCTCAAGGATTTTTTTGCCCTTCCTGTGAGGACACTGCTGCCAAGTCATAGGAATTTGAGCTTGGACTTTGTCCTATTTAGCTGGTAATTGATGATATGCCTGCACTGGTTTATCCCTGACCTTTGCATAGTTCTCTACTTGAGTTACTGTATACGAGTCCATGAAAAAGGCTGATACTCCACAATATATATGGGGATTGAATACTAGTTCTGCCCATTAACTAGCATTTAGCTAATCACTAATTATGATTAATTAACAGTGTGAACAATGTGCAATCTGTAAGTTATCTAACCTACTTAAAAATGAAAATTTAAAATTAGCTATAAAATATTTAACCTAATTAAGATTAGTTAATTGTATTAAAATATGCAATAAGATGTCTAACCTACATAGAAATTAAGATTTTTAAAATCAAATAGTTTTATGAAATGCATTCATGTGCAGAAGTGTGTATTTTAATCTCATAAGAAGACTGATACAAGGGGACTAATACAGGGATGTGCTATATGGAAGATCATATGAGCAAGGGAGGCTGCTGAATGAACATCGAGGAAAATAAGACTCATTGAGAGACAAAAAGAGCAGTTAAGAAAAAAACATAGTGACTGCAGTCAAAAGAAGCAGGAACCCTATTGGCCAGGGCTTCTGAAAATCTGCTGCTTGGCAGGCAGCCTCCAGTGGGGTTGATTAGAAAGAGCCCCAGTCTGCTGGGTCACCTGAGGCCCCCTTGAGGTTAACAAGTGGAGAAGTGACAAGGCTAAAAGGAAATTCTTAGGTACTTCACTGATTTAACCATGCAGTGGCATCTTGAGAATAGCAGCAAATGGTTACTAAATTTTCCATTGCTGCTCAGGAGAAGCAATAAAATGATACTGTTTGCAGAAGATGCAAATGTATGTTTCTGATTGAAACTATATAGGTGAAAGTGGCTCATGTAATATTTAATGTAGATTATACAGTATAATATTATATATTCTGTTGATTTAACCTCCTAACATCACTTTTGGTAAGACTGCTTGTCTTCTGTTTCAGGTAATCCCATCTCTGCTAGAGGTTAACCATTGAAGGGCATGGTTAAAGAGAGAGACCCCTCCCCCCCATAATAATTGTCTGAAGGGAATTTTTGAAAGATGGTGTTGGTTATGATGCTGTATCAGTTTTTACCAAAATAGATTTGGTTAAATCCAAAATTGACCTCTCTTTCTTTCTCCCCTTTTCCTTCTCTTCTCTCTCTTACCAATTTTGGCATGAGGGATAAAAATAAAATGAGCTATTAAACCAAAATATAGTTAGAAAATGTAAAAAAAAAAAAACAGATTAAATTTTTCTTGTGGTTCAGAATTGTCACTATCAATTTCTTACTACAGTGTGTTGTATTAGTAAAGTTTAACTCCACTTAATGAACTAGGAAGCTTTAGTGACACCATTAATTCTCTGAAAATTTTATGTAGAGATGTTTAGGAATTAACATCTGTCACCTCAAGGACCCACTTCTGTGACAATCAGTGAAGACTTTTGACTTCCAGAAATTCTTGTTTTAGTAGCTGAGGTAAAAATAATTCCATATATGAAACACTCTTCGCTGTTCAGGTACAATATTATAAAGCTTTGCACATTTGAAAAACAACTGTCCCTACAGCTTTACTTATATTTTTATTTGACACCTGGATATTTTATTTTTGTTATTCTTGTAGAACAGAATCCTGTAATGATCGTCCACATTTGTAGAGCAAATTGTCTCCCTTCCCCTGAACATTGCAATTGCTGTAAAAACAACGGGTTTTAACCAACAGGAATAAACGAACAGAAAGAGTGTGTATGCATTTATGTTTTCTATGATTGTATATACTTCCATTTTCTTGTTTTATTACTTTTTCCTTATCTAAGTCCAAATAAATAGGGATGAGAATGTTTTATGTAAAATGATTGCTAAAATCATGAAATACGGCAGGAATAAAACATTTGGAAATTGTAGAAGGAGGCACTAGAAAATGGCCAGATTATACTGGGACCACTATAATCATAGGAACCAAAAGTTTTAATTCCAGCTCCATCATTTATTAACTCTGTAAATTAGAAAAGTTACTAAACCTGTCAGCCTCTTTCCTCATCTACCTTTGTGGATGGGTGAGATTGAACAAGGACACATGTGAGAAGTTCTTAAGCAAAAGTAGATGCTCAAAACATGTTGACTGCAATTTTTTAGTGAAATGGCTCATGTTCTATAGGAAGGATCAGCTGACAGTACAAAATTTTAGTGAGATGAATGTCAGTAATTAAAAAGATACCAAAACAAATTTTGAAGTAAAGTAACATATAGTTTAAAGAAGACATTGGAGCATACAAAGAATTCTTTCCATGATCATTATCATCATCAGCAGCATTGTTATCATTGGACATTGTTTCAGACCACCACAGATGCTATTTCTATTAATTTGTAAAGTAAATGCAATTAAAAGTCATTGTTATAAAGTTGGCTACTACCCAGAAGTAACATCAGGCTAACGAAGTGTATTTTTAATGCAATTTTGAAATCACTGTATGGAATATCTGGAAATGTTTGTTGGAGACTGGCCAGTGAATCACTAAGGAATTATAGAGGTAATTAGCTTTATTAAGTATTTTGTTTTCTGGTATCTGCTGTGTGTTCATTTAGTTTTCAGATGGTTTTAATTTGTGGTAGCTTAAATAAAAACAACTAGATGTTCAATTATACAACAAGTAAGAAGCAATATATCTGTAGGAAAGTTATGGATTGTTCATAGAGATAAATGTGGTCTGGAAGTTTTTAAGATTCTAAACATCAAATATATCAACATGGTTATAGAATATAGTTGATGATACTTCAGCTATATTTGGAAGATAATTACTGATTCCTATCAGGCTGTGTGCTTTGACTATCAAAAGGTTGAGTTTTAAAAAAGAGTATAGACATTGATTCTGGAGTCTGTGAACATAAATAGGTCTGAAATTATCAAAGCTCATTGCTTTTGGTGATGTATCTTGCATATAGATTATTCAGAAATATTGGTGAAAGTGAATCAAAATAAGGAACTAAATTTCCACTTTCAATAAATTGTCCTAATTAAGCTTGGAGATGAAGAAATATATTACTAAAGTAAAAGCAGGGCAGTTCTAGTTATTAACGCCTTATGAATTAACTTAAAAAAAAAGGCCTACACTATAGTGACACATAATTTGAATTTAAAATATTTCTCATATCTGATAGTTCTCACAGTTGCTTTGATTTATATTATTATTATTATTTTTAACATCTTTATTGGGGTATAATTGCTTTACAATGGTGTGTTAGTTTCTGCTTTATAACAAAGTGTATATTATTTTTATGCATTTATTTTATTTTAAAATTTCTGTTTTTATAAAAAATACTCCATACCAAATATGCAATATGAAAACATTCAATTTAGAAAATACAGTGAAATTTATACCCATGTGTATTAAAAATAACATACATGCTTTATAATACCCATTATTAACTTATTCTTTTACACTTTCTAGGTTGCAATCATAGCAATAGCAAATGTTCAAATAAGTGTTGGAGATTCTAAAAATTATTCTGATTTTTTAAAAAAAAATCTAAGCACTGTCTTCATGAAAGTTTGAAATGGTTGATATCATTTGAATGGACTTCATATTTTAATCTTATTATACTCCTAAAAAAAAATACAGTGCTTTAGAGTTTTGTGTTCTTTTTTTGGTGTGTATTTCTCCATTTGAAAATGCCAATATTTGAAGAGTTATTCCTGGACAGTCCAGGTTTTCTGCGACCTTTGTCTTTGGTTCAAAATTACCTGATTTTGCAGTCCATTATGAAGACCTGATACCTTCCACAAAAGCAATTGAAAAATATATCAATGACATAAAAGTGTTTTTCCTAGTTTATGAAGCTGATAGTAAATGCATATTTTCCTTTTCCTAATTTCTGCTACAAAGTCTTTCTTTTAAAACAGTAGATTTTTAGAAACTGTGTAATACCTTGTACACTGTCTTTAGACACTAATTAGTTGCTTGCTATTAAAAAAAGTTTGAATAAATGGCTTTATACATTCTTCATAAAATGCTAAATGCTAATGTTTATATTGATGATAGTTAATATGACCATCGGAAGTCTTGGCTGTGGTCTAGACTCACATTCAGTTGGTATTCTGGTGCTGTTCTTATGTTTATTTTTTACACTCTACTGAGTAGAATAAAGAATTAGTGGCAGGACTTTTAGAAACAGTAGTATAATATGTTTACGCTACCACTACACGTGCACACACAGATCTAAAACATATATCAACATATACCCCTCTCTATGTATGTGTGTTTATTTACCTATATAGAGAGTTTTTTCTATAATACACAATCACTTAAAATATTATTCTTTATGGTGAATCACCAAGAAGATTTTTGTTTCATATGAAATGGAAAGCAAAACAAAACCTCAGTGTTATTGGGCATTATTACCATGCTTTCATATGTTTACTCCTACTTAATATTAAACTCATTACTAATCCCTTTGTGGAAAAAAAGCAAGTTTTGAAACACTTAAGTTATTTAAATTTTGTTGGGAAAATTGTTTCTATGTCATGGAAATATATTTTTATTCATTGATTGGTTGATTCAAGCTAAAATTTAATATTTCTCCTGTACAGAGACATAACTATCAAGAATATACCATTTACAGGAATCTTGATAACAGACTATAAATCAGGATAGTTTTTATTTTGTCTTCTTATTGTCCTATGTAATTATGTTATTTATGAAAACAGTATGTTAGAAAGTGACCACCAAAGAAAATAACATTTTGCTTTCTTCTGCCTTCATCTGGAAAAACTATAGAGCTATCAGGGGCTCTTGGATATGTCTCAGGGTATTTCTCACTCAAATTTAAATGGAAGAGAAAACAAAACATCTCTGGTAACAGCAAAGATAACTGGCCAGATGGACTTCCATCTCCACACCTGGATCACCACAATATATGCCTAGAACAATCAAAATGCATGACTGATGCCATTTGCACAATATGAAGTTATAATTACATGTAGGGGATTCTTGGGATGATTTATTTTACTCTGAGCAACAGCTGCTAGAACTTTAACTCAACTTCATGTCAATTATCTAGAAATGCCTTTGAACTTAAAGGAAGAAAAGTAAATGAACCATTCTGACAAAGACAAAAAGATCTCAAAGGAAATATCAGGCATATATTATCTCTTTTTTTTGTCTTAAACACACCAAAAGTAATGCAGATAATGAAATATCAGTATCCAAATCACGGTAACTCCTGTTTAAAAAAAGGAAAAAACTTGTATGCATGCAGTAAAAACCCCCAATAATCTTCAGTATAGTAGATATTTATCAGTTTTTTAAAAATTTTATTTTGCTTGCCCGATTTTTACCTTCCTCTCTTTATTTGTATCTTGGTAAGAGGGTAATTCCTAGTGACTACCTCCTGGAAACCCGTCAACCATATCATCACTCTGCACTATACACATAATGGGGCACATGAGATCAATTGAGCTAGTCAGCTGCACTGTTGTAGGGCTTTGCCTCTTCATCTGGTGATACGAGGATGAGGGGAATCATCCACTGTCGTGGTGGAGGCAGTGAGTTCTGAGTGGACACCACCTGCTCTGAGATTGCTGCTGTGGTTTCTCCTTCCTGTCTTGGCACTGACCTGTTACTCAGCTGGTTCTTGAGCTTCCAGCCAATTCCATGTCCTGAGCTATGTGTCTCTAATACACTTCCAAAAAATTATTTTTTCTAAAATTTGCTAGATTCCATTCCTGCTTTATTGAAACCAATTATACTAACTGATGAAGTTTTAAACATATTACTTAATTGATGTGAAGTTTAATTTTCTTCTGTTACTTCCATGGGACAATATATGTGAACACCTGATTAACGAATCTCTAAAACAATTGAGAAATTATCTATTTCATTTTCTGTCTGCTCATCTGCATGTATATATCACTTTTTGACTTCACTTTCTTTTTATTAATCGTGGTAAAAAACACATAATGTTAAATTCACCCTATTAACAAATTTCTAAGCATACACTACATTATTGTTAAATATATATTCATTGTTGTACAGTAGATACCTAGAATGTCTTCATTTTGCATGACTGAAACTCTGTACCCATTGCACAGCAAATCCCCATTCCTCACTCCTAACCCACCCCCAGCCCCCGGTTCTAATTTCTAAGTTCTGCTTCTATGAGTTTGAGTACTGTAGCTACTTCTATGTGGGGAATCATGCTGTGCTTGTTATTTGGTGACTAACTTATCTGATGTAGCATAATCCTCAAGGTTCATCTATGCTGTAGCGTATGACAGAATTTCCTTCTTTTCCTAAGGCTGAATGGTATTCCATTGTATGTATATGCCACATTTTCTTTATAGTTCATCTATCGATGGACCTTTGGGTTTTTTCTCCCTCTTGGCTATTGTGAATAGTGCTATAATGAACATGGGAGTGCACATATCTCTTCGAGATAGTTTTCAATTCTATTGGATACATATCCAGAAGTGGGGTTGCTGGATCATAAGTAATTCTATTTTTGATTTTTTGAGGAACCTCCATACTGTTTTCCATAGCAGCTGCACCATTTACATTTCAATAGTGCACAAGGGTTCTAATTTCTCCACATCCTAACATTTGTTATTTTCTGTTTTTGTTTTAAATTTTGTTTTGTTTTTTGTTTTTATATAACAGCCATCCTAACAACTGTGAGGCGGTTTCAGTTTACATTTCCCTGTATATTAGTGATGTTGAGCATCTTTTCATATACCTGTTGACCATCTGTATGTCTTTGGAGAAATGTCTATTTAAGTCCTTTTGCCCATTTTTAAATTAAGTTATTTATTTTTGCTATTGAGTTGTTTGAATTCCTTATATATTTTGAATATTAACCCCTTATCAGATATATGGTTTGCAAATATATTCTTCCATTCTATAAATCGCTTTTTCACTTGGTTGATCTTCTTTTTGCTACATGGAAGCTTTTTAGTTTGACATATTTGTACTTGTCTGTTTTTGCTTTTGTTGCCTGACTTTTGGTGTCATATCCAGGAAATTATTGTCAAGACCAATGTTATAAAGCTTTTCTCCTATATTTTTTCTAGGAGTTTTATAGTACCAGGTTTTATGTTTAAGTCTTTAATTCATTTTGAATTGATTTTTGTGTATGGTGTCAATAAGGTTCCAGTTTCATTCTTCATGAAAGCATGTGGATATCCAGTTTTCCCAACAACAATTGTAAAAGAGACTATCCTTTCCTCATTGTGTAGTCTTAGCCACATTGTCTAAGATGATTTCACCATATATGTGTGAGTGTATTTCTCTCTATTATTTTCAATTGTCTTTATGCCAGTACCGCACCAGTTCATTACTGTAGCTTTGTAATATATTTTGAATTCAGAAAATATGAGGCCTTCAGCTTTGTTATTCTTTTTCAAGATAGTTTTTGCTATTCAGAGGCCTTTTTGGTTCCATATGAATGTTAAAATTGTTGTTTTCTATTTCTGCAAAAATCACCATGGGGATTTTATAGGGGTTTCATTGAATTTGTAGCTGTCTTTGGGTAGTGTGGACATTTTAACAATATTTAGGTGTTAAACCCGTGAACATCAGGTGTCTTTCCATTTATTTGTGTCTATTGCATTTCTTTTTCTTGCCTAACTGCTCTGGCTAAGAATTCCAGTACTATGTTGAATAGAATTGGTGAGAGTGGATACCTTATCCTTATCCTTGATCTTAGAGGAAAAGGTTTCAGTTTTTCAATGTTGAGTATGATGTTAGCTGTGAGCTTTTCATATATGGCCTTTATTACATTGAATTAATGTCTTTCTATTCCTAGGTTGTTGAGTATTTTTATCATGGAGAGATGTTGAATTCTGTTAAATGACTTTTTCTGCATCTTTTGACATGATCATGTGATTTTTATCCTTTGTTCTGTTAAAGTGGTTTATCACCTTATTGGTATTCCTGTGTTAAACCATCCTTGCATACCACAGATAAATCCCACCTGGTCATGATGTGTGATCCCACTTGGTGATGATGTGCTATTGAATTCCATTTGCTAGTATTTTGATGAGGATTTTTGCATGTATACTCATCAGGGATATTGGCCTGTAGTTTTATTCTCTTGTAGTGTCTTTGTCTGGCTTTGATGTCAGAGTAATGCTGGCCTCATAAAATGAGTTTGGAAGTATTCCGTCTTCTTTAATTTTTTTGGAAGAGTTTGAAAAGGATTAGCATTAACTCTTCCTTAAATGTATGGTAAAATTCACCAGTGAAGCCATCTTGTCCTGAGCTTTTTTTTGTTGGAAAGTTTTTGATTATTGATTCAATCTCTTTACCAGTTATATGTCTGTTCAGGTTTTCTATTTATTCATGATTCAGTCTTGGTAAGTTATATGCTTCCAGTAATGAATCCAAAGCTGGGGTTTCCTATTCTGCTGTCTCATCAACTAGAACTCATTCATTTCCAAATGCAACAATGGTAGGGGAAAAAATCTCATGTGGCACTGGCTGTAAACATGAAAGTTTTACTATTTGGAAATGTTATTAATTATTTATTGCTGCATAATAAATCACCCCAAAACCTAGTGGCTTAAAACAATGTTTATTATCTCACAGATTCTGCAGGTTAGAAATATGGGCATGGCTTAATGGGATCCTTTAGCTCTCATTTTCTCACAAAGCTATAATCAAGGTGTTGGCTGGGGTCACAATATTCTCATCCGGGGTAGGATCTGTTTTTAAACACACTCATGTGGTTGTTGGCTGGATTCAGTTCTTCGTGGGCTATTAGACTCAGGATGTAAGTACCTCTCTGGCTGTTGGCTTCAGGCTTCCCTCAGTTCCCTTTCTTGTGAGCTTCCATAAGGCAGCTCACATAATAGCAACTGGCTTTATCAGTGTGAGCAAAAGAGAGAGCAAGGGGATGTGCAGGCAAGGCAAACCACAATATATAACACTCTAATCCCAGAAATGACATGCCATCATTTTTACCATATTCTATTTGTTAGAAGCAAGTTACCAAACCCAGTCCATAGTTGAGAGGAAGTCATACAAGAGTGAGTAACAGGAGGTGTGGGTCGCGGTGGCCATGTTGAAGCTGCCAAATATAGAACTTGTTATTTTGGATTATCTAATCAATCTAAAAGAGAATTGTATGATATATAATTTGTGCTGTCACAAAGTTTGTATGAACCTGGGTAAATTGCTTATACACCCTGAGGCAAAATGGAGATAATGATTCTTACCTCATAAGGATGTATAATGTAAGTAAGTAAGCTTTTAATGTGTAAAGCACTATGCAAATGACTGATGGATATCATTAGTGTGCTATGTGCTCACCCATGCTTCACAGTTGAATAGAATATTTGAATGACTATCTCATTCACAGAATTTGAGAAATAAATATGTAGAAGAGTGAAATAAAAAATATTTAACTAGAACATTTTTAAAATTGGGGAAAATATACTATTTAGTCAGTAGCTGTATTGGAAAACATGAGAAGAGTGTGTGAAAGTGCAAATAGTTTTGTTTAAGTAGATTGTATGGTGAGTAAAGGGCAGTGATGGGAGGCAAGGTCAGAAAGATACTGTGGGCCCTGAATATCTGGCCTGGATTTTTTCAGTAAAAATGGGGGGAACCTTTAAAGATTTCTGAGCAACGGAGTAGCTGTGTAATTTGGGCAGATTTATCACATTCACTGTATTAATCATAAATTAAACCTATTAATACATATTTCAGCTGTTGTCTATAGCTTCCATTTTTTTTATAAATGCCGGATCACTTTATTAGAGGCATACCGTCATAATATCAGTTAACTGCTATACTCATCATGAATAAGTGACATTTGTTTTTTTAAGTTTTTTAAATTAACTTTTATTGGAGTACAGTTGCCTTTATAGCTTTCATTTTTGGAAGAGTTTTATTTTCATATGGTGCTCTTTGATTGAGACTACAGTAGAATAAGACTGTCTGGGAGGCATTGTCAAATACTCTGTAGTTAGGTTTGATAGGCAAACTATGGAAATAGAGTTTGCAGCTAGATTGAGAAAAAAAAGAGAAACCTCACCCAGTGCTAAAAGATATTACATCTACCAAGAATATTTAATTCACCAGGTATTGTTTGAAGAACTTTGTATTATTATTTTATCTTTGTAATAGTCCTATAAGGTCTGTATTATTATTATGTTCTCCATTTTATAGATCAGAAACTTGTGGTACCGATAGATTCAATACCTTAAACTTACCTCATATCATAGAACTAATTAGTTGAGAAATTAGGATTTGAACCTAGCATTTTGCTCTAGAGCCTTACTACTAAAAGTGCCATCTGTGAACCAGGAGTATCTCATCTCAGTATCACATGGGAGATTGATGAAAATGCAGAATTTCTGGCGTTTACCTAGTTCAGCGCAAAGATCCTCAGGCAACTTAGAGTCCACATGTATGAATAGTTATTGAGCCCATGCCCATAACTGTTTTACTGTGTTGTAGAATGAATGAAAAAGAGACAAAGTCACTTACAGCAACTTATTGTGGAGGGTAAAGAATTTCTAAGTCTTGTCATGAAGTTACTCTAAGACATACACTCTCTCTTTGCACTTTACAACTGAAGCTCCCCAAATTAGTAGTTGTGTGATTTTTCTTACGAATCCTTCCCCTCCCCCATACACTCACAGAATTTTTAACCTTTGATCAATTTAACTTGAAGGCTGATATGTGTGATAACTGATGCGCTGTGACCCAGCAAAATGTGTGTGACAGTGCCTTGTGAACTGTTAAATAGTCAAACTACTTTCCTAAATTATGGGGACTGGAAGTGCCATTTAGCCCACCCCTCCAATTATTGATGAGGAAACTGAGGTTCCAAAGGGGAAAAGTCACTAGTTAAAAGTCATGGTTGTAGTATCCTGTGGGGATATCTGAAATTGCAGTTTCTTCGATTCCTTTCTGAAGATACCAAGGGAAGAGTAAAGTTATACAACAATGCCCTGGACAGGATTCAGACAGTTGGAACTGAGGAATGCTTTTCCACAGTGTTGATTTTCTGAAATTGGTATGTACTTTCTTGGATTGGGCAAAAGCTGGACAACCAAATAAGAAATTATTTATTTTAGTGAGATGAAATAATTGATGTTCTCAGGACAGGTATATCTATACATAAATATATTATCCATTTACTTTCTTATTTATGCACAAAAGAAATTTTTGTTGAGTTTCTACAAATGATATGCTGTATGGTACCTTTGAGTTTGAGATGTTTTTAGGACAGCTGAGATGATGTGGTATCAACTAACCTGCTGCATATATGGGTCTTAAGGTGGAACAGATATGTGTATTTGGAACTGGAACTGAGCAACACTTGAAGCTCTGGTTGTGGATGATATAACTTATGAATGTGTGAGAGTGTGCAGAGTGAGAAAGCAAGCAGGCTGTGGACTGTGAACTGACAGCTGGAGAAGAGTAACATATAAGGAGTAAGTGGAGGATAGGTGCTTATGCAGATGACTGAGAAGAAGCATCCAACAGAAAGGGAGAAAAGCCAGCAGAGAGAAGTGCTACATGAATCAATGATGAAGAGATATTTTGAGATAAAGGGCATATGCAACCATGTGAAGTGCTCCTAAGAAGTCAAGTAATATAAAGGCTAAATATCAATTTAATTAAAAATATATATTGGTTACCTTGGAGAGAGTAATTTCTGAGGAGTGGTAGAAACAGAAGGAATGCAGGGGAGACCAAGAAGTAGAGACAATATTTGTAAACTAAATTTTGAAAATAATACTTTATAAGGGATGAAGAGAGAGAGGGTAGTCACTGGAGTGGGACACTCCTGAAAATAATTGTTTTTTAATTTTGTGACGTTAAGGGCATTTGAACAAGTTTGTGTGCTGAAGGGAAAAATCCCATTAAGAAGTTGAAGATTCATGTGATGGCAAAAATCTAAGCCATGCCTGTCCTTCTACCCAAGTTTCCATCTTGGATTAATAATGGATTTAGGTATGTCCCTTGAGATTGGGACAAGGGATACCTCCTAGCAGAAGAGGGCATCAATGTGTATGAGGACGGGAGAGGTCAGGAAGTGAAAGGAATCTCAAACTGTGGAAATTTTAAGAGAAAATTTGTTTCATTAGTGAGCTCGTCATGCCAGGTGATCCAAGAGACTTAAAAATTAGATGTCTAAGCTTTTTAAAGGGAGGAAATTCTGACACACGCTACAGCATAAATGAGCCTGCAAGACATTATGCTAAGTGAAATAAGTCAGTCACAAAAAGAAAAACACTGCATGATTCCACTTATACAAGGTGTCTAGAGTAGTCAAATTCACAGAAACAAAATGTAGAATGGTGGTTGCTAGGGGCTAGGGAGAGGGGAAAATAGGGAGTTGTTTAATGAGTATGAAATTTCAGTTTTGCAAGATGAAAGAGTTTGGGAGATTCATTGCACAATGTACATTTACTTAACATTACTGAACTGTACACTTAAAAATGGTTAAAGTGGTACATTTTATGTTATGTTATATGGGTCTTACCACCATTAGGACATGCATGCATGTTTATATGCTTGTCTGCTTCCACTGGAGCCCGTTTAGAAGGCAATATCTATTTTTTTAGTGAAAGCTTTCCTTTCATTATGTCAGGAAAAACTATGAGTTTTACCTCCTTGTGTGTATAAAGGAACTAGTAATTGACATGACTAATATATGAGGATATTGCCATACCCATACACAAGTGTCAGCTACGAAGAGTTCTTACCATAAGCAGACAATACAAGCAATTCCAGTAAAACAGCATGCTTATAAATATGTTATTCACCTTCATCTATGCTAAAAATGGTTCAAATTAAAACAGTAACCAAAATTGGAACGTATAAATGATTATTGGATTGAAGGATTAGAAAAACAAACAAAAAAACTCAATCTGATAAGGCTCTAGTTAAACTCTAATATATATATATATATCATATATACTATGATTGGAAAAGTAAGTTGATGCAGCTAATTTTTACTACTCTGGAAGATGATCTGATGGTTATGACTCTAAATCTCTTAAGGATTTATACCTTTGATATTGTAAGTTCACTTTCAAAAATATATCTTACAGGGAAAATATATATATTTATAGAGATGTTTCTGAAAGTGTTATAAATGATATTGTAAAGATATAACAACTTTATAAAACATACAAGAGAATGGCTAAATCGTGTTAAAATAATAATGGATTATCATACAAACATCAACCATAATGCTCTAAAACTGTTTAATTATTTGAAATTCTCATGACACAATGTTGGGTGAAAGAATTATTCTCCTGCCTGTCAGCCACCCATCCAACCATGCAGCTGATTTTATTAATCAGTGACTGTTATGTGGTTCCATATGTACACAGAAAATACAACTATAAGACACCAAAATATCATGTTATTATTTCACAGGTTGTGAGGCTATGCATATTTTCCAAATTTTAGACAATGAGAATGCATTTCTATGATAAATAGAAAAAGAGATCTTTATTTTAGAAAGTTATAAGAAACAACTATATTGTGTGAGGGAGTATTGATGATAGACAGCTTTGGTTAAGATTTTTCCCCAGACTTTTTTTTTTTGGTTTTTTTGCGGTACGCGGGCCTCTCACTGTTGTGGCCTCTCCCGTTGCGGAGCACAGGCTCCGGACGCGCAGGCTCAGCGGCCATGGCTCACGGGCCTAGCTGCTCCGCGGCATGTGGGATTTTCCCGGACCGGGGCACGAACCCGTGTCTCTTGCATCAGCAAGCGGACTGTCAACCACTGCGCCACCAGGGAAGCCCTCCCCTGACATCTTTGATTGTACCCTTTATGGTTGCTGAGAAGTTGATTTCAAATACGAATATTAGTTGGAACACAAAGGATTTTACATAACTTTATTTGGTACAAAACTGGGAACATAAATGAATAAGTAAGTCATAGTCAGTAGCAATTACATTTTAAATAACTGACAAACCACATTGTTATCAGGGAGAGCAACGGTCTGCGTGGAAAACTGTAGAGATTAAAGCTATTAAGTGGAGAGCCTTACATTATTAACTTTAACAGCAATGAATCTTCTTCTTCTGCATGTCTGTGCGTTTAGTGAGGGAAGGAGGGGGCTCTGTTCAAACCGTACTCATTTAGCAGATGGGCCACTGAATAGACCTCATTGTACATGGGGACCAAGTAAGATGTTGTATGGTGTTAATAAACATGACCCCTGGGAAATTTTTTCTTTTGTTTGGGAAAAACAACCTACTCATGTTGCAATGGCATTAAGATTGACAGTGATGGATTAGAAGTTTTTGGAGTGTTCTTTAGTAACTAGAAGCTAAAGTAGGGCTATTTCTGACAAATGTTTCACTATTGTTGCCAAGAAATAAATGTGTCAGTTACATGAGCTAGTAAAGAGAATATTATTTCTTTGAAATTTTGCACTTTTAAAAAGTGCTGGAGTAGGAGTCAGGGACAGATTCTCTAGTCCTAACCATAACACCAAGTCCCCATGTGATACTGAGCAAGTTACTTAAGTTCTCTTGCCCTGAATGTGCACATTTCTATTAATTATTTTAAGGACTATAAAATAATAATTGTTTTCAAGGTGCTTTTATATATTGAGGAAAATATATAAGAGCAAGGTTATTATTAGTGATAATAAGCTCTCGTGTTTAGAAGATGAATCCATTGATAAGTATATGGACAAGTCAGAAAAAACTAAATAGTGCAAGAATGTAGTAAAGCATCTCAACCTCCTCCCTCCCAATTTTTAAAAATCTATTATGTGGGACTTCCCTGGTGGCATAGTGGTTGAGAGTCTGCCTGCTGATGCAGGGGACACGGGTTTGTGCCCCGGTCCGGGAAGATCCCACATGCTTTAGAAAAATTGGCCAGGATTATGTCTTTATCAGTATATAATGTTTACTGAGTAACTGTTACTGTTACTATTTTGAGAAGGTAATCTGGCTGTTTCAAGATTGATAGAGTGAGAGTTGTAAAAAGTTGGAGGCATGGAAGCTCAGGTAGGAAGCTACTGACAATCTGAAATAATGAAGTCCTGAATATCCTTAGATAACTTACCATGAGAAATTAAATCAATATATGTTTGTTTTAATTCTACTAGGTGCATGGAGGGTATTGGGCTGTTGCTGGTTTTTACCCTTCTGGAGAAGGTCTTAAGTAGGAAAGAATAGTAAAATATTGGATTCCCAGAAGCTTTCAGCTGGAAGAAGCATTTAGATATAGCTGTAATATATGGCTGCCTCTACTTTTGCGTCTGAAGTATAATCTTTGGGAATGTCTCTTATTAAGACTGGTAGAGAAAGCCTGTCCCTAGGAAGAGTGCCTTGTGGGTTGGAAGTGGTTGAAGGCAGCAGAGTCAGGAGGAGGGTCAGAGTCTTGGTTACTGAATGAAATGAGCTTTAGCAAGAAGCTGTGCTGTGCATCAGGCAAAGATGTAAACAGGACTGAGTCATACGGCAGGACCGTTTAGCTGCAATTGAGAGTGTGATGTGTAAACAGGTGGAAGAAGGAGTTCAGCACTAAAGTTGTGATGGAGCGACGTGTCAGGGGCTCATTATTTTTCTCCTGCTGGTTGTATCACGCAGGGCTCTAATGATTTAAAGAAGCCACCCATCTGGGTTGACCAACATTCTTTGTCAGTGATCTCCTTTTTTCAAGTTCTCTATGTAATGAACTTGATGAGCTTTTTCTGCCTCATCCCCACTTTTTGCCTGGGTGAACCTGATATTAGGTAATCAGATTGGCTTCCTGAACATCTTTGATAGCATTCTCACCAGAAGGTTATTTTAATGAATGAATAAAGTGTGTTCCAAAACACTGAGCTATCACCGACAGACGAAGGTAGAGATTGCTCATGCTAGCAGAATACTAGGTATAATGATAGCCACATTATAAACATAGTACACATGTACTTGCGGCAATAATCCTCTGTAGTGATAAATTCTTTTGTAATCCTGTCATCTATTCCTGTTTCATTTTGGCTGTCTCCTTTTTTCCACAGACCCTCTTATCTGTTGTCTTAACCTGCTTGGGATGTCATAACAAAATGCAATAAACTGGGTGGCTTAAAAAAACAGAAATTTATTTTCTTATAGTTCTGGAAGCTAGAAGTCCAAGATCAAGGTTCTGGCTGATTTGGTTTCTGACGAGAGCTCTCTTCCTGGCTTGGAGAGGTGCCTTCTTACTAAGTTCTTAGGTAGCCTTTCCTCAGCTTGTGCACGGAGGGTAGAGAGAGCTGGGGTGGGGGTGGGGGGGTGGGGAGAGAGAGCTGAGCACACACTTATTAGGATGTTAATCCCATCAGGTCAAGGCCTTACCCTTTGACCTCATTTAACCTTAATTACTTCCTTACTCCAAATATAGTCACTTTGGGGGTTAGGGCTTCAACATATGAATTTTAGGAGAACACGATACAGTCTATAGAAGCTGGAAATACAGCTAAATACAGATTGCCCACTTGTCGGCGATCTGTTTCTCTCCCTCAAGATTCTTTGTCATTTTGTTCATTTCTTCAACAGATGTATATATGATACATCTACTATGATATATGTATATATACACTCATATGATACATGTATATCTACTATGTGTTAAACTTTGGAAACATAGCCAAGGCCCCTGCCCTCAAGATTTCATTCTAATGGGGAAGACATATCAGTGAATAAATGACCAAGAGAATTCCAGGTATTGATAATGCTATGAAAAAACTAGGAAAAGTGATAGAGAGTAACTGAAAAAACAAGCAGTGATTTAAGGAAAAAAGTTAGTTTACATTGTCAGGACAGGGAAGACCTCTCTGTAAAGGATACAAATAAGCTGAGAATTGGAGGATGCATAGGAACCAGCTCTGTGAAGATCCCCAAAGGTTAAATATTAAAAGGAAGGGCTTCCCTGGTGGCACAGTGGTTGAGAGTCCGCCTGCCGATGCAGGGGACACGGGTTCGTGCCGCGGTCCGGGAAGATCCCACATGCCGCGGGGCGGCTGCGCCCGTGAGCCATGGCCGCTGAGCCTGCGCGTCCGGAGCCTGTTGCTCCGCAACGGGAGAGGCCACAACAGTGAGAGGCCCGCGTACCGCAAGAAAAAAAAATATTCAAAGGAAATATGACAGCAAGTGCAATTATCCTATAATATAAAAGGGTTTGGTGTTGAAGGAACTGCAAGCAGATCATGGTGCCTATAGCATATTAATCATAAGGGACACTGATGATGGAGAAGTAGCCATGAGTCTTACCATGCGTGTCTTGTAGATCATTAAAGGGTATTTTGTTCTCAGTCAACTGACAAGGCATTTAAGGACTTCAAGTGGAGCATTACATGGTCTGACTTGTGTCTTAAAATATGGATTTTTGAAAGAGGCAAGAATAGAAGCAGGTGGACCAGTGAAGGGACTGTTGCAGTAATCCAGGTGAGAAATGATGGAGGCGTGATTTTGAGGAGTGGGAATGGAGAAGGAAAGATAAGAATTTTCAGTGCCCATTTTTGAAATAAAATGAAAATTCATCAGATTGCCTAGTTCTACTATATGGTTGTGGTTTAGAATTAAGTCACTGAGAACCTAGAACCATCATATACATAGGGGATTTATATTTCTCCTTAATTGTATTTGCTGCTGCTTGGATTCCATTCTCTCTTCTCATAGACATGTTCCTTTCTTTACATTTGTATTTTCATTTTTTTACAAGACACAGATACTGCTTGCTCCTTCTCCTTAGTTATGATTGGACACAAAACCCACTATAACAGGCTACCAATGAGGCAGAAGCTCAGCCGTGTGCCAGTTCAGTGGCTGCTGGTTTTGCTCATGGCAGTGCTCTTTTTCAGGACTAGAATGGTGCCCCCACTGGGCAGAACCCATCCTGCCTGCAGTGACTGGCCTTTTGAGACACCTTGGACCTCTGTGCTCCTCCATGGGCATCCTCTGCATAGAGGCCGCTTCTGCTAACTTCTCTTCTGTCCTCACGCATACAATTCACACCGTGTGTTTTTCTCCTTTCTTATGGTGCTCAAGTTGCAATGAGATAGTCCTTAAGTTTTGCATAAATTATTTGAAAACATAACGGGATTTTTAAGATATAGAAACACTTGCAAAAGAAGAAGTATACAGGACTGTACTTGAACTTATTTAATATGGTGTTTAAGATCAACCTGTTTACATTTATGCATTTTTATTTTTTAAAATGTTTTTGAATTAGTATTTTTTTTTATTGGAGTAAAATTGCTTTACAAGGTTGTGTTAGTTTCTGATGGACAGTGAAGTGAATCAGCTATATGTATACATATATCCCCTCCCTCTTGGACCTCCCTCCCCCGCCATCCCACCCACCTAGGTCGTCACAGAGCACCAGACTGAGCTCCTTGTGCTGTACAGCAGGTTCCCATTAGCTATCTGGTTTTTTTTTTTTTTTTTGAATTTTTGAATTTTATTTTATTTATTTTTTATACAGCAGGTTCTTATTAGTTATCTACTTTATACATATTAGTTATCTACTTTATACATATTAGTGTATATATGTCAATCCCAATCTCCCAATTCATCACACCACACCCCCCTGCCACCACTTTCCCACCTTGGTGTCCATATGTTTGTTCTCTACATCTGTGTCTCTATTTCTGCCCTGCAAACCAGTTCATCTGTACCATTTTTCTGGGTTCCACATATATGCGTTAATATACGTTATTTGTTTTTTGCTTTCTGACTTCACTCTCTATGACAGTCTCTAGATCCATCCACGTCTCTAAAAATGACCCAATTTCTTTCCTTTTTATGGCTGAGTATTATTCCACTGTACACATGTACCACATCATCTTTATCCATTCATCTGTCCATGGGCACTTAGGTTGCTTCTGTGTCCAGGCTATTGTAAATAGAGCTGCAATGAACATTGGGGTACATGTGTCCTTCTGAATTATGGTTTTCTTTGGGTATATGCCCAGTAGTGGGATTGCTGGGTCATATGGTAATTCTATTTTTAGTTTTTTAAGGAACCTCCATACTGTTCTCCATAGTGGCTATATCAATTTACATTCCCACCAACAGTGCAAGAGGGTTCCCTTTTCCCCACACCCTCTCCAGCATTTGTAGTTTGTAGATTTTCTGATGATGCCTATTCTAACTGGTGTGAGGTGATACCTCATTGTAGTTTTGATTTGCATTTCTGTAATAATTAGTGATGTTGAGCAGCTTTTCATGTGCTTCTTGGCCATCTGTATGTATTCTTTGGAGAAATGTCTATTTAGGTCTTCTGCCCATTTTTGGATTGGGTTGTTTGTTTCTTTAATATTGAGCTGCTTGAGCTGTTTATATATTTTGGAGATTAATCTTTTATCTGTTGATTTGGTTGCAAATATTTTCTCCCATTCTGAGGGTTGTCTTTAGTCTTGTCTGTAGTTTCCTTTGCTTTGCAAAAGCTTTTAAGTTTCATTAAGTCCCATTTGTTTATTTTTGTTTTTATTTCCATTACTCTAGGATGTGGATCAAAAACTATCTTGCTATGATTTATGTCAGAGTGTTCTTCCTATGTTTTCCTCTAAGAGTTTTATACTGTCCAGTCTTACATTTAGGTTTCTAATCCATTTTGAGTTTATTTTTGTGTATGGTGTTAGGGAGTATTCCAGTTTCATTCTTTTCCATGTAGCTGTCCAGTTTTCCCAGCACCACTTATTGAAGAGGCTGTCTTTTCTCCATTTTATGTTCTTTCATACATTGTCATAAATTAGGTAAATCCATATATGTGTGGATTTTATGTGTGGGTTTATCTCTGAGCTTTCTATTCTGTACCACTGATCTATATTTCTGTTTTTGTGCCAGTACCATACTGTCTTGATTGCTGTAGCTTTGTAGTATAGTTTGAAGTCAGGGAGTCTGATTTCTCCAGCTCCATTTCTCTTTCTCAATATTGCTTTGGCTATTCAGTGTCTTTTGCATTTCCATACAAATCGTAAAAATTTTTGTTCTAATTCTGTGAAGAATAATGCTATTGGTAATTTGATAGGGATTGCATTGAATCTGTTGATTGCTTTGGGTAGTATAGTCATTTTCACAATATTGATTCTTCCAATCCAGAAACATGGTATATTTCTCCATCTGTTTATATCATCTTTGTTTTCTTTCATCAGTGTTTTATAGTTTTCTGAGTACAAGTCTTTCACCTCCTTATGTAGGTTTATTCCTTCATATTTTACTCTTTTTGTTGTGATGATAAGTGGTATTGTTTCCTTAATTTCTCTTTCTGATTTTTCTTTGTTACTGTATAGGAATGCCAGAGATTTCTGTGCATTGATTTTGTATCCTGCAACCTTACCAAATTTATTGATTCATTCTTGTAGTTTTCTAGTGGCATCTTTAGGATTTTCTATGTATTGTATGATGTCATCAGCAAACAGCAACAGTTTTACTCCTTTTCCAATTTGTATTCCTTTTATTTCTTTTACTTCTCTGATTGCAATGGCTAGGACTTCCAAACCAATATTGAATAAGAGTGGTGAGAGTGGACATCCTTGTCTTGCTCCTGGTCTTAGTGGAAATGCTTTTAGTTTTTCACCATTGAGTATATTCGCTGTGGGTTTGTCATATATGACATTTATTATGTTGAGGTAGGTTCCCTCTCTGCCCATTTTCTGGAGAGTTTTTTATCATAAATGGGTGTTGAATTTTTTCAAAAGCTTTTTCTGCATCTATTGAGATATTCACATGGTTTTATTCTTTAATTTGTTAATATGGTGTATCACATTGTTTGATTTGCATATATTGAAGAATCCTTGCATTCCTGAGATAAATCCCACTTGATCATGGTGTATGATCCTTTTAAGGTCTTGTTGGATTCTGTTTGCTAGTATTTTGTTCAGGATTTTTGCATCTATGTTCTTCAGTGATATTAGTCAGTAATTTTCTTTTTTTGTGAAATCTTTGTATGGTTTTGGTATCAGGGTGATGGTGGCCTTGCATAACGAATTTGGGAGTGTTCCTCCCTCTGCAATTGTTTGGAAGAGTTTGAGAAGGATAGGTGTTAGCTCTTCTCTAAATGTTTGATAGAATTCACCTGTGAAGCCATCTGTTCCTGAACTTTTGTTTGTTGGAAGATTTTTAACTACAGTTTCAGTTTCATTGCTTGTGATATGTCTGTTTATATTTTCTAATTCTTCCTGGTTCAGTCTTGAAAAATTGTACCTTTCCAAGAATTTGTCCATTTCTTCGTGGTTGTCCATTTTATTGGGATACAGTTGCTTGTAGTAGTCTTTTATAATCCTTTGTATTTCTGTGGGGTGAGTTGTAATTTCTCCTTTTTCATTTGTAACTTTACTGATTTGAGTCCTTTCCTTTTTTTCTTGATGAGTCTGGCGAAAGGTTTATCAATTTTGTTTATCTTCTCAAGAACCAACTTTTATTGCCCGTTGCTATTATTTTCTTCATTTCTGTTTCATTTATTTCTGCTCTGATCTTTATGATTTCTTTCCTTCTACTGACTTAGGGTTTTCTTTGTTCTTCTTTCTCTTGTTGCTTTAGGTGTAAGGTTAGATTGTTTATTTGAGATTTTTCTTGTTTCTTGAGGTGAGATTGAATTGCTATAAACTTCCGTCTTAAAACTGCTTTTGCCATGTCCCATAGGTTTTGGGTCATCGTGTTTTCATCGTCATTTTTTTCTATGTATTTTTTAATTTCTTTTTTGATTTCTTCAGTGATCTCTTGGTTATTTAGTAGCGCACTGTTTAGCCTCCATGTATTTGTGTTTTTTAGTTTTTTTCCTGTAATTTATTTCCAATCTCATAGCGTTGTGGTCAGAAAAGATGCTTGATACGTTTTCAGTCTTCTTAAATTTTCTGAGGCTTGATTTGTGACCCAAGATGTGATCAATCCTGGAGCATGTTCCATTTGCACTTGAGAAGAAACTGTATTCTGTTGTTTTTGGATGGAATGTCCTATAAATATCAATTAAGTCCATCTTGTTTAATGTATCATTTAAAGTTTGTGTTTCCTTATTTATTTTCTTTTTGGATGACCTGTCCATCGGTGTAAGTGGTTGTCAAAGTCCCCTGCTATGATTGTGTTACTGTCGATTTCCTCTTTTATGGTTGTTAGCATTTGCCTTATGTATTGAGGTGCTCCTATGTTGGGTGCATAAATATTTACAATTGTTATATCTTCTTCTTGGATTGATTCCTTGATCATTATATAGTGTCCTTCCTTGTCTCTTGTAACATTCTTTATTTTAAATTTTATTTTTTCTGATATAAGTATTGCTACTCCAGCTTTTTTTGATTTCCATATGCAGGGAATATCTTTTTCCATCCCCTCACTCTCAGTCTGTATGTATCCCTAGGTCTGAAGTGGGTCTCTTGTAGACAGCATATATATGGGTCTTGTTTTTCTATCCATTCAGCCAGACCGTGTCTTTTGTTTGGAACATTTAAACCATTTACTGTCAAGTTTATTATAAATATGATTGTTCCTATTACCATTTTCTTAGCTGTTTTGGGTTTGTTTTTGTGGGTCTTTTTCTTCTCTTGTGGTTCCTGCCTAGAGAAGTTCCTTTAGCATTTGTTGTAAAGCTGGTTTGTTGGTACTGAATTCTCTTAGCTTTTTCTTGTCTGAAAAGCTTTTGACTTCTCCGTCGAATCTGAATGTGATCCTTGCTGGGTAAAGTAGTCTTGGTTGTAGGTTTTCATCACTTTAAATATATTCTGCCACTCCGTTCCAGACTGCAGAGTTTCTGCTGAAAAATCAGCTGATAATCTTATGGGGTTTCCTTTGTATGTTATTTTCTGCTTTTCTCTTGCTGCTTTTAATATTTTTTCTTTGAATTTAATTTTTGTTAGTTTGATTAATATGTGCCCTGGTGTGTTTTTCCTAGAGTTTATCCTGTACAGGACTCTCTGTGCTTCCTGGACTTGGGTGACTATTTCCTTTCCCATGTTAAGGAAGTTTTCCTCTGTAATCTCTTCAAATATTTCTCAGACCCTTTCTTTTTCTTTTCTTCTTTTGGGACCCCTATAGTTTGGGTGTTGGTGCGTTTACTGTTGTCCCAGAGGTTTCTGAGATCGTCTTCAATTCTTTTCATTCTTTTTTCATTATTCTGCTCCTTGGAGGTTATTTACACCATTCTGTCTTCCGGCTCACTTATTCGTTCTTCTGCCTCAGTTATTCTGTTATTGATTCATTCTTGTGTCATTTATTGTGTTGTTCTTCTCTGTTTGTTTGTTCTTTAGTTCTTCTAGATCTATGTTAAGCATTTCTTGTATTTTCTTAGTCTGTGCCTCCATTCTATCCCAGATTCTGGTTCATCTTTACTATCATTACTCTGAATTCTTTTTTAGGTAGGTTGCCTATTTTCTCTTCATTTATTTGGTCTTCTACGTTTTTAACTTGTTTCTTCATCTGTGACATATTTTTTGTCGTCTCATTTTTTTTTATGGGTGGAATTGTGTTCCTGTCTTACTGGTTGTTTGGCCTGAGGATTCCAGCACTGGAGTTTGTAGGCTGTTGGGTAGAGCTGGGTCCTGGTGCCGAGATGAGGACATCCAGGAGACCTTGCTCTGATGTATATTCCCTGGGGTCTGAAGTTCTCTGTTATTCCAGTGATTCAGATTCAGAGCTCCCACCTCAAGAGCTATGGACGAACCTCCAGCTCGTGAACCAAGATCCTGCAAGCCATGTGGGCAGCAAAAAAAAAAAAAGGAGCAGAACAATAACAAAGAGTAAAAAATAAAATAACATTAGAAAAGTAACACATATATTAGAAAGAATAAATAAATAAAAATATAAACGAAACAGCAACCAGAATGTAAAACAGAACCACAATAGTGAAAAAGAGGAGGAAAAAAATAAAAGCTGGTAAGGGCCTTGGCTGTGGAGGGGACGTGGCTTAGGCAGGGGTGGGGTTTAGTTGGTGAGTATTGCCTATGCTTAGGACCAACAGGGCTGGAAAAGGCCCTGGGGAGGCTGGGTGATGCAGCTTAGGCTCAACAGCAGCAGGAGGGGCCCAAGAGTGCCTCTGACCTTGAAGATCAGAGGACCAGGTCCAGGACCCCTAGCAGGCTCACCTAGTGGGTGGGCGAAAGGCTAGGCACGTTTCCCCAAATCCTCCAATCCAGAGGGCCCCTCCCCGTTGGCCTCTCTTGTACCCCCACCCATGCCCTTAGGAGCGACATGGCCAGTGGGGGCCCTGGAAGGCAGGGGACCAGTCCTGGAAACCCAAAATGCTTCCCAGGGCTGAGTGGGTGGAGGTAACACCCTCCACTCCTCCCCTGATCATCCGATCCTGGATAGCCCCTGCCCGTCTGCATCTCCTCTTCTCCCCTCACCTCCCTTGTATGCCCCTAGGACCAACACAGCCTGGAGGGGGCCTTGGAGAGTGGGGGACCTGGCCTGGAAGCCCAGCAGGCTTCCTGGGGCCAAGTGGGTGGGGGAAATGCTAGGCACATTCACCCCTGATCCTCTGAGCCCTTGAGGGTCCCTCCAGATGTGGGAACCCTCCCCCCCTCCCAGCCACCCCTCAGAGGCGCCAGTCCTGTCTGGCCTCCACTTCTCCTGCCTTCTCACTCCTCCCATGTCCTACCCAGTCGTTCGGGGGTTCCTCCCATCTCCTTTTACATTTTTGCATTTTTAAATGAAGAAAAAGGTTTTATAGATTTCTTTATTGAGATTAATTTCATAAATAGCCTGAAAAACTTACTTTCTATAATAGTAGGTTACACATCATTTCTGTGTGTCATGCATTGCTATAATATAGGCTTTGTTTATAGTATGTCATGTGAACCACTGTGGTAGGTACTGTTTATTTTATTGATGAGAAAACTGAGATGTAGTAAGGTTAAATGACATTTTCAGGGTCACATACCTGTTTAATGGCAGAGCCATAATTTAAATTTGAGTGTCTACTCTTAACTATATTGTGCTGCTCTCACTCAATTTTATGTCCTTTTTACAAACACATGTGAAATTACTTTTTACTCCTCATCTTCTTTTTAAACTATTCCTCTTCAATAATCCTGAGCACCTTAATTGGGGGATGATTGACTGATAGATTGAAAGAGCTCAAGGGGGAGAAAGCTTATTTTCAATAGATGTAAAATAGCTACAAAAATAATGGTGCACATCAAACCATATCATTTAAATAGGTTTATAATAGTAATGTTACATTTGGTTTTTTATCATTTAGATCAGAAATAGTTGAGTCAGATAAATCATTGGTTCTTATTTTGTCCAGAGTCTGGTGAAATTGATTTTTCTAATTTTTCTATTTCTACTTGGTTAGTTATAAATAAATATGAATAAAAATCACCCCATTACCACAATAAAGTTGAGAATCTCAAAATAAACTTTGGCAATCTCTTTACTAGTTCTAAAACAAGCCATGTATTCATGAGGGTGTAGGCATTAAATGCACTACAAATACTTCATTAATTTTACATTAATCTGTTTATTTGTAGTCATCTACACTTTAATTACTTTAGTGAGTTTTTTCTAGTAAGTGTAAGCAGTTTCACAGAATGTTAGAATGTCAGTAAGTGCTGTGTTTATTGGTTGTTCCCACTATACCTAAACATCGTTTCACCCATGATTATCAAAACCAGTAAGGTTCAACAGTAACAACATATTTAAATAAAATGTTTAAATATTTGTATTAATACATTAGCTCATGGACCTATCAAAGTTTGTCATGTAATAACTTATTCTAAACTGTAATAATCTTTAATTGGTTATTAGACCATGATTTTAATTAGGTAAAAACTTTTCTTGTTAAATAGAAACTGGGTCTTTAAAATATTGTATTTAAGCCATGGATATTTTTCTTTCAGCGGGGACAACAATATAGCATATGTCTAAATCATGTTTCCTATTTGAAACAGAATACAAGATAATAGAACCCCATTATAATTCTGTACAACATGATTAATGTTTGTTATGAATTAAAATATTATAGTGAAGTTTTATTGTATTAATTTGAGATTTTCTGTTACTGTTTTGGAGAACTGCCTGAATGCTTTATATAATCTTAATAAAACTCAAAATAAAATATATCATAATAAGGTATTAAAATGTAAATTTTTGTATATTCTCCAGGTATTTTAACTCAGAGATGTGCATTTAAAAAAGCCTATTATTTAAGATGCTTGCTAGTGAATTTGTTATCATAAGAGTCTTGTTTACCTCTTCACTATCTAGGAAAAATTTTCTTTCTAAGCAAGTAGTATTGGGGATAGGGAAAGTTTATTTAAAAGTTTGTTAAAGTCTTAGGAGAGGACATAATACCTTAGCCTATTTTGTGCTGGAAATTATATTTGAAATGGTATCCATAACTTCTCTAATTTGGATTTTTCACCAAATCAGGCTGACTACTCCTGAACTAGTGTCCATGTGTGGAGTGTACTTTTATCTAGAAATGTTCCCATGTGTACAGTTGGATGTTCATGCAGTGCTTATCCAAGTGCGTGAAATTCACATTGCAAGAGAGTACCAGGTTATACTCTCTTGCTGGGATGTCCTTGGGAAAACGTTCACCGTGAGTTCTTGGGTTTGAATTGCCTATTTCATTGACTATAATTATAAGCTTAAAACTATATACTCTACTGAGAAATGACAAATTTAGCCCACTTTGCCTTCTCCTGTCACATGAGCCTTGACTATGTGGAACTGAATGACTATCTTGTGCATTGTAAGCCCTTGCTAATCGAAGTGCAGGCCTCAGCTGCGAATATACTATAAATACCGATTCTTAGGCACCATCCCAGACCTGCTAAATGAAAATCTACAATTTGTATGCACCTTGAAGTTTGAGACATGCTGAACTAGACTTGGTCAGTAACAAATCTTGACCTGATCATTATTCTCCCCCAGGACACGGCACAAATTTGCACTATATATTTTTTTAATTGACTGACCACAGTCAGGACACACGTACTAATAACCTTGAGCCATTCTCCATATTTGGTTGTGGAGTATGGGACAGAGAAGAATGACAGCATTTTCTGTCTCCTTTGTGTTTTCCTGTCCTTGCAATCCTATTACTTTGTTCCAGGCAAAGTCACCTTTGAAATTTTCTCCAGGTGAATAAGAAAAAAATATATTTTAAGATGATCTGAGGTTGTTTGATCTTCAAGCACACTAAATAAAAAGATTATCATCTTTTTTTTCACCTGATTGCATCTTAGTGAATGCTTAGAAAAAACATATTTGATGAAATTAAATGTGGCACATTTTATTGGAGTGTGATACCATATTACACATTTCACCTTCTGCCTTATGAGACAATAGATTCCTTCATGAAGGGCCAGTGGGTCTAATTATGTAGTTTTGTCAGAGTCTAAACCTCAACACAAGTCAGTGCATATTTTTCTTGACTAAGGACTGCACAAGCAAACACAAAGTGATTTACATTTTATTCTCCATGGTAAAAAATATTGTATTCCTCATTTCATTAGGGTATTAATTTTATAAAGTACCTCAAAATGTATTAAACCAATGAGACGTTTTTCCTTGAATTGTTTACATTTTTAAATATACATATGTAACTTCTCCAGTCATAGGAATAAAATAATTTTATTGCAATTGATGAAGATTTCTCTTTTCCTTAAATTCTTCTTTTCATGGAATTTGTATTTTGTTAGTTTTGCCTTCTAAGGGAAATATTTTACCTTTTTAGAAAAGATAGGAATATAGAAATATTGGTCCCCTGTACCATCAATCTCTAACCTTAAGTCCCCACTTTAAACTCTGTTACTTCAGGTATTTACTCCATATTTCCGAATAGTGTGTATATAAATCAAATAATATTTTTTTAGTAAACCAATATTATTTTTTGTTTATTTTTCATTTTTTGGCATTCTTTATTTTTTAAATTGATATATAGTTGATTTATAAACCAATATTATTACTGTCAAATTTCAGAACATCAGAGATTAAGAGAAGATCCCAAATGTCTCTAGAAAGGAAAAAGTAAAATCAGGGATCGAATGTCATTTGACTTCTTAATATTTAGCAAGAAGGGAAGATGAAGTGAAATGGCAACTCTGATGCTTTTCTGAAATGTGGTGACAGTGTGCCTCCGTGTACGTCATCTTTATCTTTTTCATGGTCCTGTGCGCCCCTTCCATCTGGAGATGCATTCCCTTCATTTCTGTAAAACTTTATTATATCATTTCTTTATTGTTACGACTTCCTTTTTCTCTAATCTTCCTTTCTTTATCTCTTATTAGTTGAGTTTTGGGTTTTCTGTTTTTATCTTCTAATTTACTTAAATTGGAGGTAAAATTGAAAATGGAAAAAGCAACCCTGTATTTTAACATTTTCAAATTTACCCCCAATTGAAAAGTTTGCATTGGGGTAAGTTTTCCTGTTTGGATAATGAGATGAGTAAGAAGATTTTGAGAGTTTTTTCTTAACTCATTTTTTCATTTTTGTGGCTGAAAAAATAAGCACTTTGGTGGGTTTGTATAGTTCTCCTGGAAATTGTTTTTATAAGACTTCTTGTATCATTTTGTCAACATACCTAAAACTTTTGATTGTAAACCTTTGTGTGTCCTTCTATAGAGCAAAGTACACTTTTAACTTATTGGACTGTATATCTCCAACATCTGAGCCTCTGCTTGCCTGTAGGTCAAGAAATCTTATTCCCAAGCCCTTCAAATTTCTCTGTACTTTTAGAAATTTGTTTGCAAGGCTCCGGATTTCTGACAGCAGGTAATGTGGAAATAAATTATATTCTTTAAAGTTTTTACCAAATCTCAGTGGTAAGGATAGATATTAACCATTTGATGCATTTGTCCAGGTCTCAGATTTCAGGTGAAGATTATGACATCTCTGCATAGCTTTTGTTGCCAAGATCTAGTTGTGATTGGAATAGACAACATTTACTGAGCATTTACATTGTTCCAGGTGTTGTGTTAACAACTTTAGGTACATTAGATCGCATAGTTCTTACAATAATTCTATCATGCAGTTACCATTCAATACTATCTTCATTCTATGTAGGAGGAAACTGAAGCTTAGAGAAGTTAACTTGTCTAGTGTTGCACACATAATATGTTTCAAAGCCTGGTTCAAGTCTAGTTTGTGTAACTCTAATGGTCAAGATGTTTTGCAATATTCCTAGTGGTGCAACTCAGGACTAATATCTTACAATGTATTTTCAGTGTCAGAGTACAGAGTTTTATTAAGGAGTATAGTACAGAAAAGGATTATTACCTGAAATCCTTTTACTTGGAGCATTGGTTGTTTGAGGAACTTAATATCTTATGGAAAGAAAATAGAGTTGAACCACAGATGGTAGTTAATTCTATCCTGCATAATTTTGTTTAACCATTTACTAGAATAAAACAATAATACAATACAAGAAATAAACTGAACACTGATCACATAATTTAAATGTATATTAATTGGTAGCATAAAATTCATATTTCTTTGATCGATTTTAGGTTCTACATCCTCAAAGTTTCAATGACATGTTCTTTTTTGTTGTTCAAATTACTGTAATATGATTGCTAAGAGCTTGGTTTGTATGTTAGTGTGTGTTGTTTTTCTAAACTATCATCTGGATATCTAATGCCACTTTTATGTTTTGGATTTGTGTTTGAGAGATGATTACTGTCTTCCTCGTCCCAAAATGATTGTGGAAACAAAGACTGATAAACTTGGATGGCTCTTGGGTATTGATATTCCTCAAGTTTCCTTCAAAATGCATAAGAGTATAACAGCTTTTTCTACCTATGATATATTCATGGCAGCAAACAGCAAAGCAGAATACTTCGACTCGGTTCACTCAATCTCACTTGCACAACTTGTATTCATTCTCTCTCTTGCCCTGTGTTCCATCTCATGCATTTCTAAGATCCCAGTTTACCTATTTTCAAACAATAGTTCTTAAAAATATACATGTAATTCTTATGATTGAAAACAAAGTATAAAGATTTTATGCAGGTAAACTAGAATTTAAGGTAAGGTCATCTTGTGGTTGCTAAGAAAGTTTTGAGTTTCTGCTTAACTCAAAGCTGATCACTGTTCGCAATATCCTTCAGTTAGAAAACTATAATTATAATATTTCTTATACTAACAGGCCTATTTTTGCATATATGCTATTTCTGTTATCAGTATCTACTATCTTAACTTTAGTTTCCACTCAATGCAGATATTTTTTAAAAAATTTCTCAGCAAAATATTTTTGAAGACAAATAGTAGCATGCAAATAAAACAGGTAAAATTTTAACCAGTCAAAACAGATAAATTCAGACAATTTGATATGTGAATAAGAGAGGTTGCCAAAACATTGCTTTATAACATTGTAATTTCATGTTTACATCTTACTGTAATTGTCAGATCTTCCTCAGACTTCTGATGCTGTCCATTTAAGAGTTTTTCTAAGAGTGTTGATGAACATTTGAAGACTATCAGTTAAGGACAAGGTAGAGCAGTCTTTAAAATGACATACATTTTATTGGTTTAAGCTTTAGTTCCTGTAGTCTCTGAAAGCCATATAAGTTCCTTCCCTTCTTATCATCCCTGGCCTTTTAAAGATTTTAGATATAGATAGATGATCGATAGATTGATTGCTTGATAGATACATGGACAGATAAATATAAAAGTGTCCATCCTTTCAGGTCTATCTCAATTTAGTCCTAATATTTTTATATTATTTTTAATATTTCTAATATTGTGTCATATGTTCCTTAACTTTGTGGCCATATTCTGAATTCAGAAAATATCTATTTGTTACCTAGTTTGCTGTTTTTTCTTTTTTTTTTTTAACAGATGTCATTTTAATAACCATCAAATCTTTTTTTAAAATTAATTAATTATTTTATTTTATTTTATTTTTTTGGTAGTGTTGGGTCTTCGTTGCTGCGCACGGGCTTTCTCCAGTTGCGGCAAGTGGGGGCTACTCTTTGTTGCAGTGTGTGGGCTTCTCATTGTCGTGGCTTCTCTTGTCGCGGAGCACCGGCTCTAGGCGCGTGGGCTTCAGTAGTTGTGGCACTCAGGCTCAGTAGCTGTGGCTCGTGGACTCTAGAGCACAGGCTCAGTAGTTGTGGCGCATGGGCTTAGTTGCTCTACGGCATGTGGGATCTTCCTGGACCAGGGCTCAAACCCGTGTTCCCTGCATTGGCAGCGGATTCTTTTTTTTTTTTTTTTTTTTTTTTTTTTGCGGTACGCCGGCCTCTCACTGTTGTGGCCTCTCCCGTTGCAGAGTGCAGGCTCAGCGGCCATGGCTCACGGGCCCAGCCGCTCCGCGGCATGTGGGATCTTCCCGGACCGGGTCATGAACCCGTGTCCCCTGCATCGGCAGGCGGACTCTCAACCACTGCGCCACCAGGGAAGCCCCAGGCGGATTCTTAACCACTGCACCACCAGGGAAGCCCAACCATCAAATCTTGAAACACTAATTTCCCATTAAATTCTCATAGTTCGTTGGCATCATTTACTTGGGATCTGGCACCATTAAATGAAAGGTATAGGGTGGTATAATCAGTCAGTGATGAATGAGTGCAGAACAGCCTACAGGGTAAATTGACCTTCCTTAAACCCAGGTACCATCAGAAATCAAGAAATTCTTATACCTTCCCTCTGTATCTATATTACTGTTCAGAGGCAGTTTTACTAATGTTTGCTTTCTGGTCATCTCCACAGAGATCTTGGTCAGCTCTTTTCATGTTAGGGTTCTGGGGTGAAACAGAGAGGCTGCTGCTTGTTTTATTTAGGAGCCTGGGGTCCTGATTTTTAGAAATAAAATGGAGAGAAGAGGAAGAAAGAGTTCATTCCAGCACAGCATCCACTTACTAAATATTGGTACTGCCTTTTGTTATGAAGCAAGCTCAAATGTCATTTGGTTTATCTAAGTTGATAGAAAAACTCTTGATAAAGTATAACTGGACTGCAAGAATCACTTGGAGGCATGAGCATTATACTAATTTAGCATCATATTAGCTGACTTTGCTGCCCCACCAGATTCACCTTTATCAGGCAGAAGTGAGTGCTTATTTCCCAGCTGCTGTAGACCCTGGGCTGATAACAGTTTATAGCTGAACCCTCTGAGAATTGCTCTTGGCTGATGGGAGCCTGTGGAGGTTATGTCCTTTTCCCCAGGGCATCCCACAGTTTAGGACTGACTGATTCTGGTATACTAAAGGCCAGCCCCTTTGCCTCTAGGTGGCATAACTCTGTGGTGTTTTTTACATTCTAGAAATCTCTGAAGGATCAGTCTAACACAGAGTTGTGCAAGAGCCAGCTTGCACTGAAGCTGACTGTTAAGATTTCCTTTAAACTCTGTATTCAGTGACATCATGTGTGTAACTTAAAACTGACTGTGGTGAGAGTATTTATACCACAGAAATAGACACATTTTAAAAATCACAGTTTTTTTGTCTTTTTTCTTATTCTCTCCTAGAACCATTTATAATACTAGCAAATAACTGAACTGAACCCACATCTGTGACTACATTATTTTTCCTCCCTGTCCTGCTTCCTTTGCTTTCAATACGTTTGACCTGAGAGGATACCCTCAATACACGTTTACATAAAAATTACAATTTCAGACTGTTGCTAGGGAAAGTGACCTAAGAGAAGTACCTACTCTGTGCCAAATGCCGTACTATGTATTTTACATAGATTGTGTGACATAATTCTTGGAATACTCCTTTGAAAAATACCTTACTCTAATTTTCTAGATGAGAAAAGTAAGCCTTATGTAGCTTGTTAAATGTCTCCAAAGTGCATATCCTTTCTAATATCATACTCCATCCAGAAGATGAAAAGAACATTGAAAGATCACTTAGTCCATTCCTCTTTCTTTTGGCATGGCTGTATGTAAAATATTCAGGAGAATTAATTATCCTTCCTACTTTAAATGGGTGGAGCTTTTTAATGATGAAAGTAAATCTATTTAAGCAAAGGTGACAGCTATTTAAAGATGTGCTGTGTGTGAAATATTATGCTTTGTTCTGAAAAAGATGATTTTGATTTTCTGCAGTATCCTAGTCCTTTGTCAAGCCTGTCATTGACGTTTCTGTTTTTTTTTTCTCTTGAATATTACCATCAAGTTCAAATACTGTGATTTACCTCATAGTTTAGGAGAAAAAAGTGATTGTACATCTTCTGGAGAATGATTGTAGTAAAATGAAACACCACCCAGAGTATTTAATCTGGTCAGCATTTTAGAGTTAAAAATAAGTCTTTTCTCAGCCTTTTAAGTTAGTAAAAAGAAATAAAGCATTCCTTGCAGTTATTATTTAACTTTAAATTACAAAAAGAATGTCATTGAGGCAAAGCTGATATAGATTTTATGCCATCTTTATGGAGGAATTTATACTTAAAAATGACAGATATATGCACTGACAAATTGTTGAACAAAAAAATGCTTGCTTTATGACAATATTGATATGATATAACAGTACTGATGATAAATCTAGGCATTTTGTCAATATTCTTTTTGTTTTGCCAGTCAACCCTAGGATGTTTCATGATTTCTTAGAAGCTATGAATGTGCCAAATATCTTTCTTTAAAACAATTTCTATTATAGAAACACAATTATAGGTATGCACTTTATTTTATATCTCATTAGGAAAGATATCCATTAAAATCACTTTTCTAGTAATGACTGAATCAGATATTGTATTAAGTCCCTAATCATAGCCCAGCTTATCCTCTAAGTTTTACAAAAATGTTACTAATTTTTTCAGTACTCCCTGGTCAACCAAAACCCACGTGGTTAGATAGCGGCAGTTTTAGCCAGGAATGAATTTAGCACGTCTAGTTTCCATTTTAAGCATCCCACAACAGATGATACATAGTTAAAACTCAATCGGCCAGAATCATTTTTTTATAGAATTTTGTAATTGGTGGGCTTTTCTAGGTTTTATTTGTCCTGTAGTTGACGGGGGAAAAGTGGCTTTATTCTGAAAGTGTAAAATGCACAAGTGTTTCTAAGAAAAAGTGTTTCTCCTTTGGTAATTATCGTACTTTGCCATTGACAGTCTATCATTGACGGCTCTGATTGCCTGGCTTCAAATTCTACCTTCCCTACTTACTAGATGTGAAATGTTGGACAAGTCACTTAAAGGGAATATGGGAATTGGGAGGATATTAGAATCTACCTCAAAGGGTTTCTGTGACTGTTAAGTGGGTCAGTACATAAAAAGGTCATAGAATAATTCCTGGTACAGAGTAAGTACTATGTGGGTGTATTTTATTCATCAGCTTCTAATGTTAAGGACCCCTTTAATACAAGCCCTGTTTACAACATATTTATCACAGAGAAGGATAGAAAAAATATTTAATTATATTCTCTCTATAATGGCATTGATAGACTTGTTCAACACAGGATGGCACAAACCTTCAATTTGTAAGAAAAGCAATTTCTGCGAAACACAATAAAGCAAAGAACAATAAAATGAGGTGTGCCTGTATATATATCTGATATTAACGAATACTCATTCGATGTTAGAATTATGCTCCTACCACACTCCAAGACACAAAAATTCTCTTCTCCATTAATTAGATGCTTGAACATCTAGTCATTCTGCCACTGGTAGACTGTACAAGAATATAAAGTATGCAAAATAAAATAGTAAATCTGCTAAGCTGTAAAGTAAATAGTTGTTATAGAAGTCATGCATGTTACTCTGCAGAAGAAAAAACTAGGTGTATGTGTATATACACACACACACACACACACACACACACACACACGTACAGGTTCTAATTTTAAACCTTTCAATTTAACGATGAGTCAAAAATTATTCTTTCCAAATTCTTTTTTTTCCCTTATAAATTTAGCTTCTTTCTGGGTTTTGAGGGACAGGAAGTTAGAAGTGGTCAATGTGGAAGGCGGTTGTTGCAAGACAACAGATATGCTAGGAACTGAGAGTGAAGGAGGGGCCATAAGCATTAGCTGCCATATTAGAGCACCGACCTGCCATTTAGCAAAGGAGCAGCTCATTGAGCTCAACTTAGAATAGATTGAAGGGGATAGTAAATCAAAATGTGTTTCAGTGATTGAAATCCATGCTGCTGATGACTCTGAGTGGACAAAACACCAAACAGGTTACAGGTTAAGTTGGATTAAGTGCATTGTATTTTGGAAGGAAATTGTATTTTAAAATTCATAAACAGTGATTTTTAAAAGGATTATTCTTAAAATAACTTTCAAATATCTGTAAGGTTCATTTAAATAGGATCTTTGATATTATAGAAAAGAATCAGTGTGCAAACACTTGCTTGACATTTGTATGATTGATTGCTAGTAACCTATTTCAAAACTAACTTTTAGAGGCTACTAACTGTGATGACGTTTCTACTATTAAAACTGTAGTTGCATAGACATCTAAGAGGGAATTAATTATGGCAGGAATGATACCTGGCATTTCCAGAATTATCAAGACATTATTTTGAACATTTGTAGTCCTATGTATAAGGATTTCCTAGAAGGGCCAGTGAGAGGCTAAGTACACATTTAAGTATTTCTAAAGTATCCACTTTCCTCAAATGCACATATTTTGCAGACATAAGCACTTTAAACCATGCCTAATTCTTCCATGAGAACTAAGTTTTTGTTTTTTGTTGTTCTTTTGCTTGTTTTGTTCTTACTCACTGCTACATTTGTTTTCCTAGGTATGGTGTCTAATGGTCCTAAATTCCTTTACATTCTCCTTATTCATTGCCAGGAAGTATCTTCACATCCAGAATGGGGAAGGGGGTTCCTTATAGACCTATCTATAGAAGAGGCTACAGTGTAGTGCTCAGAGACTGGGGCCTGTTAGCAGCTTTTTTTTCTAATACCAGGAGATTATTGCCACTGGTGCCTTGGATGTCCAAGCTCCTTTACAAATGAGCAGCTTTACTAATACTGCTCTAATGTATAAATTTCTGCATTAACTCTAGGTATTGCAAATGGTAGAGAAAAGTGAATTTGTTGTGAAATGAAGATGTGTGCCTACGTAGGCTCACTCACCAAGCGCAGTGACTTGTTTCCCTCACATATTTAATATTTTCCCCTCCCACCTTTAATACTTTGTACGGCATGAAATTCAAACTAATTATTACTGTGTTTGTAGACTTTCAGGTTGCCAGGTGCTTTTAGGCATTGCAAATATTAAATTGAGATGCCTGTAATCTTCATACTACATGACCCTCCTCATATATACATAATTTATCTACCTCCCAAATTTGCAAGATTCAAATGTCATTCATTTTGGGTGAGATTTTAGAAAAGTATGAGAGATTTTATAAATATATATTGCATTTATCTCGCAAATTATTTTCTTTTCTCATATGAAGTGGAGAGAGTTGGAATACATAGAAAGCTTTAGGTATAACATAAAGAATTTTTACTATCATGGCCAGTCATTGACACAGTCTACCTTCTAAAGAGGCAAAGCCTACTGTGGGCACTGCAACAGATGAAATATGTAATTGAGCTTCTAAAATTATGCAGGTGTAAATAAATTGATTTAGTTAAGCACTTTATAAAATAGCTTTTTATTCACCAGACTTTAAAAAATCACTCACAAGCAAAAGAAGTGGTAAAAGCTTATCTGTAAACCCAGTCTGCACTAATGGTTGATATGGAAATATGTAGATTTCCATTCAGTTTCATACCCAAAATGAAATTGAAATAGAAAAATGCTTTATTTTTTAGTAAAATGGTTCTACCTATTATGCGAGTAAATTCCATCTGAGTCAAGGGTAGAAAAGAAGGAGTTAGACCAAGTGTAGAGTACAGCTTTGCAAATAATTAGGCTCACCAAAATTCTAGTTCATAAACAGACTTTGCAATAACACATTTTGCTGGTTTGCATTTATTCACGTCACCTGCCTCATTTCCTGGCTAACCCCCAAAACACAGTGTTGGTGCCCACTTCAATAAATTAGCAGGAATTCAAGCATCTTCCTGTAGGCAAACTCATGCAATTAACTCTTCATTATCCATGTGTTCATTAATTCTAAGATGATTTCCCTTTGCCTCTGTGCATACCTCTAAAAGGCTATTCCTCCTATCAGCTGATGTCTGCCTAGGGAATGTGGTCTAATTTTAATATTTGCCTAATTAATGTATAATTAGCATAGCTACTAATCTGTAATGCAATGCATTTGTGACCAAATAGAAAGATGCTTTTAATATATACCATCTTTGCTCCTTGCTGTTAGCTTACATTATTGAGAATTTATTGAACCCTTGTAAATTCTATAGCCTTTGGAGGCAGGTTTCTGTATTTCCTTCAGGCCTAGTGATTGATGCTTTCTGAATCCATAGCTCAATATTTTTAGGCCCACCCGGATTTATTTTAATCTCTTGGAACATGGTTATTTGTATAACCAAGCGAGTGGAAAGTTTCTACATTCTAGTTGCCTAATCTTCCATTTACTAATTGCTTGATTCAACATTTTCTTCCAGTCTGAGAAGCATCTCTTGTTTATGTTATAGCAAGATCATCTTTGCAGGTGTGTTTTCTCCCAATTAAGCAATGGAATAATGCACTGGATAAATGAATGGCTGACTGCTGTGTGGCTGTTGCAGCAGTGACTGTTGGAATAGGAGTAAGAATTCCTTGTCTAATGATGTGGAAACAGAAAAACATTTAGTTTTGCAGTGCCTTCCTTGAGACTTTATAGCTCTCAGGTGCTATGTGTGGTCCACAGAAACTTCAGTGATTTTGCTTGCAGCTGCCTAACCGTGTTTTCCTTTTTAAAAGGATTTATCTTTTCAATCATAGAATACTCCCTCAGTATTTTATACTTTTTAGTTTTCAAGTGGCCAGAGGAGCAAGACATAAGGAAGAAGATGAAGTAGAGAGCTAAAAGGTATTTGCCTTATTCCAGGTGTCACAGCGGATTGATGCAACATCAAGAGACACATTGAAATGATTTAGATTTATGTTATAAAGTACTATAAAGCTGGATGCTTGAGAGTGACTGTTGGCAAACGACGATTGCCAAAGAAACAAAAGAAAGGTGCAGACATCCTTGGATAACTGACCTTCTCTTCAAGATTTTATTCACTTTTGAGAATTAATGTTTTTCTAAATATAAAATAATAGCTGTATAGCCAAACATGTGTAAGATTTTAAAGGCTTGAATTGTTTTATTAAAAAAAAATTAAAAAGACAATCCTTCTGGGCCTTGAAGTGCCTGAGAGACTTTGATAGCCTTTTATATTTTGGAGGAAACAGGTAGAGAAGACCGTTTTGAAGAGATGCCTTCCAGGATGACTTATTTAAATCCTTGACTAAAACTCTGAAGCAAATTGCTTAATAAGAGATTTCTTAAATTTATAAAATTCATAATACAGAATTGAGAATGCATGTTGAATGCAGAGTACAAAAATATTTTTCATTTCTTTATGTACTGTGGAATAAATAATTTATGACAAAGTTGCTATTAAGTGTAGTACAATCTATGTGAATTTGTAAATAGGATTTGAGAAATTCATGAATTTTAACAATAAGCATTAGTTTCCCTGGCCAGAACAGGGCATAATTTTATTTCAATGGCATTATATGAATACATTAAGCAATTAATGATCAGGATAGTATTACACATAAGAGCATTTTATACTGTCAAATAATGAGTGTGGTATGGATAGATGCACGAGTTTATATTTTGTAGTGTGATGCATAAGAACAAAAGATTATCTGGTTAGAAGCTTTCTGGTATTTATTGGTATTCTCTGCCACTTTTCTGCACTGAAATTCCCCTTATCACAGGAACATGAAATCGTGGAAATAATTCAAGCTTTAGAGCAGACAGATCTGACTTTGTGTCTGTACTCATCGTTTGATTTTTCATCAAATCACTCAATCTTGTCAAAACTCAGTTTCCTCATTTTAAATAAATAATTATAACTTCTTTCCCTGTTTATTGTAAGGGTTAAATAAAATCCTTATTTTTTATTTAAAAAATCCACTTTATTGAAAAAGTGTATGAAGAACATATGATGTCACAGGAACTCCATTAATAGTTACAATTATTATGAATATTATTTTGCTAAACTGTAAGAAGTATAATAAGCTCTGTGTCGTGTCCAGAGTTGCCTGCATTCAAGCAGCTAACAGCATATCTTTAGCATGTGAAAGGTGCTTGACTATGTTCCCAGGGCAAATCAAAGGTGCAATGAAATTAACAGGGTAACAGTCCTCTTTCTTGCCTTATATGGCACCTTAGGTTCCTCAGAGAATTTAGTGTGTGCCCATCTGCCTTAAGTGTCTAGGGAATTCCTAAAGGAAATTGTTGAAAGTTGACAGTAGCATAGTAGAAAGAAAATGAGTTAGTAATGTGACTCCTGGAACTTTACCTCTTACGGATTCTATTTCCTTATCCATGAGGTGGGAATAAGTAGTCCTTGCCATATATATCTTATAGGTTTAAATACTGCAAGACTCTATCCAAGCATAAGTGACAGCAAGGTTATTTTCTGCCAGATTACTGAGACTATGCTGAAACAAGCATACCATTTCCATTTAAAATAATCCAATCGAAAATATATTAATTACCTAAATATCTACCATGGTATTTTGTATCTTGGAGATTATACGAAGTATAAAGACTTGGTCTCTGCCTATATTAGTTTTCTTTTGCTATATAACAAGTGACCACCATTAGCTGCTTAAAGGAATGCACATTTAATATCTCACAGTTTCCGTGGATTTGGCATGTTTTAACTGGGTCCTCTGCTTAGGGTCTTATAAAGTTGAAATCAAGGTGTTAGTTTACATGTGTCCTCATGTAATCCTTTGATTAGGGAAAGAGCCACTTCCAAGCTCTTTCAACTTGGTGGCAGAATTCATTTCCTTACAGCTGTAGGACCAAGGTCTCCATTTTTGTGCTGGCTCTCTGAGGAGGGACTGTGGGGGAAGAGATTGCTGTCCGTTCCTAGAGGCTGCCCTGGGGTCCCAGACACATGGTACCTGCATAGGCAGTTCACAGTATCGCTGTTTACTTTCTTCCAGGACAGCAGGAGAATTTCTCTAACACTATACCTTCTGTTAAAGGGATCAAGTCCTTGGGTGAGGCCTATACCAAAAAGGATAATCTCCCTTTTGATTGACTCAAAATCAATTAATTAGTAACTTAATCATGGGAGTGATCTCCCATCATATTCACTGGTCCCAGGCACACTCAAAAAGTAGAGATTAGGCAGAGCCTTACACTGAGGACAGGAACCTTGGGGGCCATTTAAAATTCTCCTTATCAAATTCCCTGTGAATTGACACTTTCTTTTTTCATGACTGAATTTTTAAAGAGTATGCTGGGAGAGCCATAATTTTTGACTGTTAATTCTCCCATATTGAGATTATATAGAAAAACTCACCTTTTTTGGTGACATGAGAATACACATGGAAACCTCTAAGCAGTTCTATAATGCCATTGAGCTTGCTCTGCTTAGTTAACTCTTGATTAGCCTAAAATGATATGATGTTAATTTAAATTATGTCTCATTGGTTGCTAATATAGATAAAGATTTTTCTAATATTTTACCATTTGTCTTATTTTGATTCTGTAATGCATAAGCTGCTCAGATGCCTCTTACTCTGTCCTCCTGCTGCTCAAATATTTGTGGAATAAATACAATGATAATTTGATGAATTAAGATCCTATTCAGCCTGAATTTTTTGGTTTCCAAAAGAATGCAAATTAATAGGGTCTTTGGGTTTAAGATTCAAAAGGTGTGATTCCTATTCCCAGCTCTACGCCTGCCTTACTCTGTACCTAAAGAGAAGTCATTGTGTTTCTGCAGCCCCAATTTACCATATGTAAAATGAGCCATCCCCTCTGACACCAACATTTTATATCCTTATTGGTATTACTTACATAAATTTGAGATTTTCTTTTAAGGAAAAGTGCTTTCATTATTTTTGTAGAGAAATTTAACCTTCATAAGATTATTAGCATTTGAAAACGAGTTTGTGATTATGGATATACATGACAAAAATTTTAAAGATGTAGGGTACTAATGCACAATAGTATAACAGAAAAAATAGGCTGAGTATATTTCCAAATAAAGAACATAACTGCAGATAAATAAATTTTAAAGTCTGATAAAAATTTTGCTTTTTGGTATTTCTTCTGACAAGAAAGAAATCATTATTCACTGTTTACATTTCAGGTCTTTGCTTTTATTCACCCAAGTGTGTGTTGTTTCAGATGCCATATTTTAAGTAGCTCTTCCAGCCCTTCCTTTCTGTCTCTTATTTGGTGTTACAATTGAAAACCAATCAGTACTCAGTTTTATTGAGCACTGACTATGTGTCACGTACTGTTGTTAAGCACCTTACCTGCACAAGCTAGTTTAATCCTATGAAATGGGAGGGTAGATTCTCTTGTCCAAATTTAAAGTAGGGAAATGAAGCTTGTAGAGGTTATAGATATCTCCATGAAATGCAGTTATTAAAAGTCATAGCTGGGATTTTTAATCCAATTTTGTTTCATCCTTTTCTCTGCTTTTACTATTTTTTTAGTATTGATGTGCATTATCTCTATTATGACTATTTGATGATTTAAAAATTGATATGAAATATGGGTCTAACTGTGGGGTACTCTAGCACTACTTCTGGATATTGGTATTGAATAGGAATGGCAGACTTCAAGGTCCTTGAAGTTGAGAACCTACATCTCAATTACAAACTTCCCCACTAGTGATTTTAACACCAGGAAAAAGACAGTACTGATATTTGGAATTTATTCCACATATTAGTGCTGTAATTTCATCAAAATGTGCTTAGAATACATAAAACGTTTAAAATAATTAAACTAAATAGTCGATACATTTCAAACAAAGATTATAAACCTATTACCAAACATCAAATAAAATGTAAGATTGTTAAAGATAAATGTGGAACATGCAATATTATTTTATTATATAGTAGTAACAGGTAAAATAAGTGATCACTCATTAATACGTTGAAAACTATTAAAATGAAGAAATTTTGAGTGTGGAAAACCTAAAGTAAATATTATTTCATCATTTCTTCACAAATTCCGTTTTAAGTATGAAGTTTATCAGGGTGTGATTATAGAATCACAAGTGCATTTTTGTGTAGTTGTCCAGCTGCTGTAAAAGCTCTTTATAACTCTATATAAGCTCAGAGACTGGTGAAAAGATAGTTATAAGCTAACACTGAATATTTTACTCTTCTGTGATTGTTTAAAAAATAACTTTGACTCTTGTTTGAGGTCATCTTTAGAATAAGATTTTGGGGGTGCGGGGTGCTGTGGATAAACTACAGTAGCTGTTATAACAAACTGAGGTTACAGCAAGGTTGTTTTCTACCTAAAAAGTGCATCTCTCATCACCTTAGTATTCCTTTGTTTCATCAAGCATTTTTGGAGATTCTGTTATACTTTATTTTAGCTTGTTATTATGTTCATATTCAGCTTGTGTGGCAGATTATTAAGTAAAAGAAACGTTATCCTTAAATACAAGTGTTGCTTCTTTGAACTGGCATTTTCTTCCTCTGTTTGGAAATTATAGAAGTAGAAAGGATGCTTTCTAAACATCCTTTGTTAGATTCAAAATTGTAATGTAGGATGTAAATGTTCAAGTTTGTCTCTAGATATAATGTTTCATATTTCATATATTTTAATGTACCAAAATAGTATTATTATATTAACAAAAATAGTATTATTTCACTATGTAAAAATAACACACGATAACAAATACTATAAAGTAGTGTTGTAATCACTCTTTCCCTCAGACCCTAGCATAATCTTATGGAGTAAGTGTGCACACACACACACACACGTATGGTATATGATATATACATATATACATAATCCCTTCCTTCAGTTTAATATAAAGAACTGAACTTGAACCAGCATATATGCTAGGTTAGGTTGATATAAAAAGGAAGAAAACTGAATCCTTAGATTTGACGAACTTCTAATCCAATGAAGCTCAGACCTCATTACTTATATGTTTTTTGTGGAGGAATTAAAAATCTTTGACAAGTAAAACAAGAAATTTAGTACTATCTCCTCCTATAAATGCCAATCCCCATTGTTCTGTTACTGGATAGAACTAGAATTATGCAAACAGATTTTGTTTCTTTTAAAGCTGCAGATGTTATTAACAGATACAAGCACACTTCACTCTCTGATAGATTAATCTCTGAAAAATCACGTATAATTTAAAGACTATTATAAAGTAGTCGTGAAGCTGATTTAACCAGAGAACGTTTTTTAAAGCAAGGAATTGGCTCATTTTATATATCTATCTATCTATCTATCTATCTATATATATGTATGTATATATCTCCATCCATACCATTTGTCTCAAAGTATACCTTTATCACATTTTCACAAGGCATGTTGCAGCTAATCTGGCAGTTCTGTTGGCTAGTTCTCTGAATGTGGAAATTAAATTTGCATGTCTGTGTTTCAGTTATGAGTCCTTTTTCATAGATTTATCCTACACTGAATCTTCACTTATGTCTCAACCAGTCCTAATATATTTTTAGAATTATAGGTTGTAGTTTCTTTGCAGCTTTGCTGCTGTCAGACCCACACCTACTAGTGTGTTTGATTAATTTCATGAAATGTGATATACTCTATTACTCCTTTCCAAGTGTCAACACTCTCATACCATAAAATGTGTGTTTTTCTTATCCCTAAGAAATTAAATGACCTTGCTAAAGTTATGACATCCTTTAGCCATAAAGAGAGTATTACAGGAAATAAATAATTTGACCACCATTTTCCAATAAGAATGGTGAAAGCTCAGGGGAGATAAACCTGTTCATGAACCTGAGCCTTGTCATTTTCACTTTTCCGTCCTCATCACCACCATTTTAGTACAACTCGTCATTGTCTTCTGCGTGGACTAAAGCAGTTACTTCTTAATTGGTCTCTCTTTAACTTCTCTTGTCCCACTATAATCACTTCAGCACAGGGTACTCATGCATTGTTTTTAATGCATACATGATCACAGTGATAGCATTATCCTGCTAAAAATTATCAAAGGCATCAGAGATAAAGTTTATTTTCAGCAGTATCATGGATTTTAAATCCCTGCATGATTTAGCTTTGGCTATCTCACTGGCTCAACTAGCGCTACTTTCTCCCTATCTCCCCACACTCTGTCCACAGTGGCCTTTAAAATCTAGTCTATTCTTCAGCACATTACGAATTTCACATGCTGTTGCTTCTGCAAAGATGTTGTCCATTCCTCAACCTCCCTCCACGGCCTCACTGATATTTATATATCCTCTTCATCCTTCATAGCTCAGCTTGGATCTCTACTTCCACCTTCTTGAGACTAGATCATTGCCCTGTATATGCCTTTTTAGTATCTTATAATTCTACTTCCTACCATTTCTCATAATTTTAAGTAGTTAATAGAATAAGTAGTAACTTGATATCTGTCTCCTTGATGAGAATGCAGAGGCAATGGTTGTCTTGATCACTACTATACCACTAGTACCCCTAGTGCTTAGTCACTATTTGATGGATGAATGAATGAATGTTTGAAGAATAACCATCAATATCCAACTAGCATTTTTTACTATGGGACTTCATGCCATGCATCTACTGTGGATTATATATTTATTTATTTTTTTTTTTGCGGCACATGGGCCTCTCACTGTTGTGGCCTCTCCCGTTGCGGAGCACAGGCTCTGGACCCACAGGCTCAGCGGCCATGGCTCACAGGCCCAGCCGCTCCGCGGCATGTGGGATCTTCCCGGACCAGGGCACGAATCCGTGTACCCTGCATTGGCAGGCGGACTCTCAACCACTGCGCCACCAGGAAAGCCCTCCTTTCTCTTTTTTTTAAAAAAAAACATAGTCATACTGTCTTCCTTGTCTTCAGATATGCATCACACAAATAAAAACCCAACCTCACCATGATGTCAACAGTAACATCATTTGGCTTTTGGAAAGAGCTGCTGGAATGGGAATTAACAATGACTAGTTGGTGACTGATGAAACAGGAAATCCAGAATCATTCCATTCTAAGGACTAATCATTGCCAGCCACTTCTTAACGTCTGCTCCTTGATAGCACCTCAGTGATATCCTCATCCTCACCAGTTCTCAGTGGTCTTAAGGTACTAGAAAATCGAAAAGGAAACACTATTCCATGGAATGGTTGGGCACTCCTGTTCTAATGCATCAGTATTACTTAGGACTATTTGTGTCTGGAGATGACTTCCGGATGGGGAGGAATAAAGGGAATCCTCCTGATTTGTGTAAAGTCATTCCAAACCCAGTCCTTTATAACAAGTATTATCTGCCAATTCTTAGAGAGTACACAGCCCTCAAAAGTTCATTTATTGAAGAAGCCTCAACTCTACCTAGTAATTTTGGCCAGAATTTAAGGGGAATGTTTATTGCCGCCCCTATGACATAGTTCTTGCTTTCAAAATATTGGCTCAGTGAGGACATGTTTAGGTACCATGTTGTCCATCAGGTTAAATGCTTTGAGTTAAGGCTAACCCACTGTGCTTTGGGTATTTTTTTTTTTTTTTTTCATTTTTGTATTCATGAGGCTTTCAAATTAATTAGCTTTCAGTCAGAACATGCTTTAACTTTGACTTGTAATATAAACATGATTGTTTTCTCCTTTTGAGAAATGTTGTTAGCTATTGCCATAGTTTAATCAAAAATCTATTCTTACTGGAATTATCTTCCATTATTCTCTTGTGATAATGAAAATTCAATACTCTGTTTCTCCTTTTAGCCCCTTGCCTTGTATGCATTTATCAAAGAGTAGAACAGATTTTAGATGACTATGGAGTTTAGGGAATAACATCTTAGAATAGTGAAATTTATGTCTGTTAAACAAAGTGAAGCATTCTTTATGAAGGACAGAGTGTTAACGAATCTGTGAACATTTCTGAAAGTAAATAAGCCTATGTTGATTGGTCTGGTGTTTAGATTATATAAATATACACTCTTGAATGACAAAGGAGAATTTTTCCTTTGGTTGACTAATGAAAAAAATGTGAATTTTATATAATAAATTACTGTATGTACTTGTAATCTCAAAAAGAGGTATCCCTAAAATAATGTAAAAGGTAATGGTCTGGAACAGCGCTGTCAAATAGAAATATAACGTGAGCTACACATGTAATTTTAAAATTTCTAGTAGACACATTATAAAAGGGTACAGTGAAACAGGTGAAAATGATTTTAATAATATATTTTTGATATAGTTTACCTGAAATATTATCTTTGAACATAGAATTTATGTAAAAATATTATTGAGGTATTTTTTGTCACTTTTTCATAGTAAGTTGCCAAAATCTGGTTTGTATGTTTGAAAGGAGAAACTCTGTTTCTCCTTGACTCTCAGTACTTTTGACAGCAAGTGTGTGCGGGTTTTTTCCACATCAAGTAATTCTCCAATTTTTGTCAGACATCAGCTGGATGTCCTACAAATTTAACTGAATTCTGACACTATCTACCTGGAAATAGTGCAGATCTCACAGGGTAAGGGCTCAGTCCCGCAAGACTGCCCTCACTTCAGATGCCAGTTGCAAGCCCAAATTGTCACCTCTACTTCTGATCAGCCAGCTAAAAACTGGGGCTTCCCCTGATCCCCTCCTCAGGCTTGATAATCTGCTAAAAAGGCTCACAGAACTTGGGAAACTTTTACTTACATTTTCTGATTTATTATATAAAGGTAGAACTCAGGAAGGGCCAGATGGAAGAGATGTGTAGGGCAGTATATATGGGAAGAGGCGTGACACTTCCATGCTCTCTCTGGGCCCACCACCCTCCCAGCACCTTCACATGTGCCAAACCTCAAAGCTCATCAAATCTCATTGTTTTATGAGTTTTATAGAGCTTAATCTCCAGCCTCTCCCCTTCCCCTTCCCAGAGATCAGTAAATGGTGCTGAAAGTTCTACTCCTCTGATCACTGTGTATTTCTGGTGACCTGCCTCCATCCTGGGGCTATCTAGAGGCTCCCTCCTCACCCCCACCAGTCACCTCATTAGTATAAATTCAGCTATGCTCAAGAGGGGGGCTCCTTATGAATAACAAAAGGATTCCTATCACTCAGGAGATTCCAAGTGTTTTAGGAGCTCTGTGCCAGGAACTGGGAACGAAAACCAAATACATTTTTTGTTATACCACAATTTTACATTTATAGCACATCTCAGTTCCAGTCAGTGTATTTCAAGTGGGTAACAGTCTGTGTCTCTAGGGGCTGTTGCATTGGGCAGGCCAGGTATAGGAAGATCACTGAATATGCTAGCTGTGAGATTTAGGCAACCCACTTAATTGCTCATTACCTCAGTTTCTTCATTTGTGAGATAAATAGGTTAGATGAATTGTTTTTACTATTATTTCCAATATTAAATTCTGTTACTCTGGAAAGTTATATTATACAACTTAAGAAAAGGCCATATAATATATTGTTGAAAAGGTTTGTATAAGGAAAAGTAATGTAATAGGATGTGCCCTCTTCAGTAAGGTACATTGTATTAAGTTAGAATAAAATACCACAGTATTCTGTGCGTCATTATAAAATGCCTTTAATGTATGAGGAGGATTAAATTACATGTATACCTTTAAGTCAGAATGAAGTATAATTTTGGCTCCAAGGGATTAAAGAATTTTATTATTACACATATTTACTTCTCTAGGTTTTTTGTTTTTTAAGGCCACTCTTTAATGACCAAGTGCTTTATCTGATGCTATATCAGTTTGCTCAAATAATTAAATACTCAGGGATCAAGTAACACACAGTCTTCAGAAATTAGAGCGCCCATGGATGACCTGGCAAGGCAGAAATTTTTTCTGACTACAAAACTGTTTTAAATTAAAATATAGAATTTGTTTTTAATGAATTCTGTTGAACAAAGTAATTTGAAAAGTCAATCAAGTTGGTCAAAATTGGATGAAACTTGCAAAAATGTTGTTTATTAAATAAATAGCTCAACATACACATATCTTTCCTTAGGGCAGGGAAAAACCCTGTGGCTGTTGACTATTCTTAGAAATGAAGTGTAATTTCCACTATCTTCTTGTATTTCTCATTTATATATTAATGTTCTTTTTAAAACTCAAGAGACCTTTATAACTACCTAATGATACAAATTGCACAGGTGACCTTTTAAATCTGTGCCTGCTGCTGGGTTCTCAGACTACACTTTCTATTCTAAAGACTCTTAAAGGTAGGGTAGAAATAGTATTTTCTAGTTTTTAATATAAGCAATATTGTTTAGATATTACATTTTAAGTTGTTTATATAATATGTGAAAAAATAACAGATTAATTGGTTTTAACTAGCTTTTTTAGTAAAATTTTGTATGAAAATTGATAGAATAAATTATAATATAGGGTAGTTGAAAGAGGTTCATATGTGAAAGTGTTTTATAAATGGTAGAATGCTATACAAATATTATGTATTTATTATTAATGACAGGAATAATAATGATAAAACAAATTAGTATAGGGTGTCATATATGCTTATCTTGATATTGGTTTCTGATTCAGGTGGAAAACAAGGCTTCTGAATTATCTTAGTTCCGGATAAAACTATTGTCATGATGACATACATTATTTTACTGTTACTGTAAACTGCATGAATTATTTCTATAAGGAGCAGATATAGATGTTAAAATATAAGTCATTACTATAGGATCTTGATTTTGTTTATAAAATATAACAAATTATATGATTTTCTCTAAACAGTCCTTCCTATAGAACAGATTATTATATATATTAACCATAATATATAAATCGACATATTTTTTCAAGTTTGTCTTTAAATACATGAATTATGTTCCCCATTACTTTTTTTTTTTTTTTTTTTTTTCTTGCGGTACACGGGTACACTGTTGTGGCCTCTCCCGCTGCGGAGCAGAGGCTCTGGACGCACAGGCTCAGCGGCCATGGCCCACGGGCCCAGCCGCTCCGCGCCACCTGGGATACTCCCGGACCGGGGCACAAACCCGTGTCCCCTTCATCGGCAAACGGACTCTCAACCACTGTGCCACCAGGGAAGCCCCCCCATTACTTTTTAATTCTCTCTCCCTGTCGTATGAAACATAGTAAAATTCATCACACTCATAGTGTTATGGTATTTATATCACTGTATGAAGTTAAGTTAGGTGATTCTGCTGAGTACAAATAATACTGGGTTTTACAGTTAACTATTAACTACTCTTGATTTTGTACTTGTCTTTTCCTATTTTAGAGCCAGTAATTTTCATAAGTTCCTGGCCATCTTTTTGGTCCTGTGTACTCGTCTAGAATACTAGTGGATAAGATGGCCTTGGTTTTTAGATCTTATTACCTGATTGTATTACGCCTGGGACACAGCAGCGATAAGGAACACAGGCTTTGGAGCTCAACAGATTTTGGGTTGTAACCTGGCTCCACCACGTACAGGCATGAGGATTTGAATATGTTGCTTTCTCTCTCTAAGTCTCGGTTGCCTCATCTTTATAATGGAAATATTATCAATACCTAATATTATCAGTACCTAATTTATAGGAATATCGTATTATCTAATATAATTTCAGCACAGATTCTGGCAAAGTACCTGGCACATAGTAACCACTCAGTACATGTTTATGATCATCATTCTTCTTTTTTATGGTTATTATTTATTATTACTATTTTTTTTAGTCATCAAGGATTGTATCACTACATAAATAACTAGGATATTTTGGGTGACCATATATAATTATTTATGCTCAAGTACTTTTGCAGTTTTCTATATGAAGTATGGGAGACTGAGGGCCAAACTACTTATTAGTCAAGTAAACATTGATCATGTTTTGATCACCTTTTAAGAATGGAAAATAGACCCGAGAACAATAATATGTGCATTTTATCCACTTGCTTTCTCTGTGGGGCCTCTTCAAAATTTTGGAACCTATAGAAATTCAGGTATGAACCTAAGTAGTTACTTATACCCAGGGCAAGGTGAATGGATCGAATGTGGAATTTAGAGTCAAAATTGTTTAGTTATTACAGATACTCTCCTGTGATTTGGAGAAGGCAGCATTTGCTGGAATTGTCCTGTGGCCAAAGTAGACATCTGTAAATTACCAGGTGATTGAGAGCAGGGACTCTTCACTTTCTGCGCTGCAGAGGAGGCTTCATTTCTCCGGTGGCCCAGATTTGCAGATCTAAAGTAATACCTTACAAAGCTTTCTGGAGCATTTTGGTAACTGGTGCTGGCTGAGAGCTATTTCACTCTCAACCAGCCCTTGAGTTTAAATAAAGTGGATTCGGTTTTTCTTCATTATATGTTTAGCAAAAACAGCTATTTTGGAAATATTACTATTTGCATGGAATTTTTCCTCTTCCAACTATTTACGACATTTAATTTTGAAAATAATGTCTGTAAATCTAAACACTGGAAGAGTCTGTGTTACCATGGGGGTCCACTGGCATAACTGAGAAACATAAAATAAAGAACATGAATAACTCTGTCAGCTGTCCAAATAGGGCATTCATTTGTAGCTTCTGCTTTTCCTTTCTAATAATCCTTTGATAATTTCCCAAGAGATGTCATGTTTGGAGTTGCAATCTTCAGTGCTCAAGAAAATCTAAATTTCATTCAATGTCGTGACTGTCGACAGAAAGCCTGGACAAATAGGAAAGATGAAAATTGTATTTCATTTTCCCCATCACCTTAAGTGGGACCAAAAGAATTTGTGTTTCAAGTATCTTTTTATCTGAGAGGAATAAAAAAATAACTGTGTATGTAGAAATTACAATCAACTAATGTTTCTTGTGGAAGATAATTTCAAGATCATAATTACAGAAAAATAGCATCAGATGGGCAGTAAATGACTCCTGAATATATATGTGTATGTATATATTATTATTACATATTATACTATGTATATAAATACTATAATTGAAAATGTTGCCATTGTTCCTACTTAGTGAATTTATTATCTAAACACATCAATTAATCACATCAGGGACAGATACCTAACAAGTTTATTAAAATCCTGACTTTAGTTGGCATCATTTAGATTGCACGTCTGATCATTGCTTATGGCTTTCTGCCCTTGAAATTTCTGGGTTGTCATTTTGGGTTGATTAATAAACCATAGTCAGAATTTATTTCCTTCATTGTGAAAACAATTAATAAGATATGTGTACGATATTGTACTTCCTAAACTCTCTCAGATTATGAGAAAATAGGTTGCTAAATTGTCATTCTTTTAGTTTGCAGCAATTTAGGACTTGATCTGTGCTAAGAACTGTGTTAGGCACTTGAGATTAAAAAATGATTAAGAAAAAGTCTCTTAAGAAACAGAGATGGCAGAGACAGACGTGGACATGGTAGCACCACATGATGGTGGCTCAGGATATTTGGAAAGGAAGCCCCATGTGACTGGTGATGAACAAGTATTGAGGAAGGAATATTTCAGAGAGGAGGAATATTTGGGGAGGACTTTGTCCAGTATGGAGTTGGGCAGTGGAATGATGGACCTGAAGGACAGATGGCATGTCATGTGACAAGGCATAGAGGATGAAAGAGCATGATATGTATGGGGAATGACAAAACTCATTACAATACATTGTGACAGATGCTAGCTTGGGGGTACATTAGACAGATATGGGAGCAGAATCCCTCTGTGCATCAATCACAGTGCCTGACACATTAAAAGTATATATATATATATGTATATAATAAACACAGAAGACTGCCCCATAGTTACACATTCTTTACATCTATCTTAATATGTAATTAAGTTATAACAATTTATTCTTGGAGAATAAGAATTAACAATAATGGATATTGTTACTTTGTTTTAGTATGAAGAACATTAAAATTATCTGAATCATTCAACATTTATTCGACATGTGTTTATTGAGCACCTAGTATATGCCAGAAACTGATTTAGGCATGGGGATATAGCAATCAACAAAACAGAAGATCCTGTTTTCTCACCGACCTTCCATACCGTTCCATGTACTGTAGGAATCATTGCATAGTGATTGGCATTCATAAAACTAGGCTGCATATGAAAACACCATATAAGACCAAGCAGATTTAAAATAAAACTGTCATTCACTCACAAACTCATCAAAAAAATATTTACTGAATTCTAATTTTGTACCAAACATTATGGCTAAATTCTAGAAAAGTAGAACAAGAAATAAAGGATAAGGAGAATGAGAGTATAGAGACTTTGGAGTTTATCTGGTTGAAGTAATTTTTAAAAATATTCTGTCATATTAAAATTGATCTTTGTAAGTATTGTTTCCTTTCTCTGCCTCTTAGTTTTCATCATTATATATGTGCAGATATGTAAGCAGTTTGGGAGAATGTTAAAAATAATAATAGTATTACTGCTTTACAGCTGTTGGAATTACTGTGATACGTTTGAAAGGCTATGCTCATTTACTTGACAAGAGTATATAATTGTTCAACCAAAACTACTGTGCTCTGTTCTAAGAGAGATATTAGTATAATAAATATAAATAGAACAGACTGTAGTGTAATCATTGTGAGTTTAATGCTGTTTTATGCCTATAGCCAAAATCCTACTGATTTTAATTGCTTTATGAAAACTTTGTATTTTTAGTCTACTCCAAAAAATGAAGGGCTGAAAATTTGCGTGACATGTCAGTTTACCTCCAATAAAGACGTCTAAGCCCTGGATCTATTTCCTTAGAATGTGATAATCAGTATACACAGAGCAGAAGGCATTTTAGCAGAATTATTTGCCATCAAATCAGCAGCACGTATTTCATAATTTAAGTCAGCTGAGTTTAGCTGAAAGACATGTTAATAGAGTTGATAGAAGTACTTTAGTTGCATTTTAGCTATATGAAAAATTCTTTCAGCATTCCATGAGTTTTTTTCTATATTGTCAGCATTGCAGATTCTGATATAACTCCTCAAATAAACACATTTACATCCATTTTAAATTGAAAGACTGTGAATCCATAAAGAATATCTTTGAATCAGACTTGCATTTACATCTGTAGTATATTTGCCAAAGAAAAACAATAGTCCTCATAAGTATTGTCGTTGATCTTATTTTACCTAGCAAGATGCCAGATTATGTTTCCCATCACTTTTTCAGTTAGAAGGTATTATAAAATAGCAGTGGGATCAAAATGATCCTTGGACACCTGCTGTAGTAAGAAATCAAAATCTGTGTATCATTTGAGCAAGAGGTGACAATGAGGTGGGATCTGTGGTGTAAAAAAAAGGTACTCTGGCTCATGAATGCCTTTGACAGTCATGACTTTACAGTACATTCAGAGTTACCTCTTTAGAGTAAGGCTGTGGTCACAGTTTGCATACATTCCCTGTAGGAGGAAGTGAGCAGTACTGGTTTTGCCAGAAGAGGATTGTATATTGGCTTGTAGACTGGAACCTTAGGGAACCAGGCCTAGATGATATAGGACATAGGAAGATGAAGGACTAAAAGCTGTTAGATGTGGTAAATGCTTTGTGATCTTGAAAGCAATATCACACTAATAAAGGTAATACATTATTTGACCTTACTGTGAGATAACTTCTAAGGACTGTACACACATTTTCTCATTGAATTCTCACAGCAGTCCTTTGAGATAGGCCACTCACTTGATGGATGAGGAAAAGAAGGTGCAAAAAGTAAAACTAAGTGGATGTATTAATGATATATTTAAAAGGGCTTTCATTCATTGAGCACTTAATATGCGTAAGCACATAACCTATCTCATTTAGCCTATATATTTAATCTTTAGGAGGTAGGTATTATTGTTATACCCATTTACAAATGAAGAAAATTTTTGTATTGAGAAGTCAGAGAACATGCCCAGGATCCCATAGCTAATGAATGCCAGAGCTGGGATATAAACCCAGACAAAAATGCCTTTTTTCTTTAGTGAAATAAGGACTAATTTTCCTATCTCCAAAGCACCTTATCTGCTTAAACCCTATACTCTGCATTATAGAAATATGGATTTAAAACAGAAGATACTTGAGCAACTTATTGTCTAATTAGAGGCGGGACCAAAATATTCAAGATGAAGAGATGCAGTATCTTCAAAAGGATACCAGTGAGAGAGCTCCAGCCTGGGGAAACAGTGTGGTCTGGTCTTAGGGAAAGTACACTTGAACTTTAAAATATAATAGAGCTAAGTTTCCATTCCAGTTTCATTACCTCCTAATTATGCACTCATGGGAAAGTTATTTAGTCTCTCCTGAACTTCTGTGGTTAAGAAGTTAACCACATCAGTGGGGAAGCCATGAAACTAGGCTTTAAGTCTATGTGATATAATAGAGATCATTGCTCTTGATTGTTAAACTAACAACTTCCCCAAAGTAAATATTGAATGTAACTGGTAAATGTAGCAGTGGTATGTAAAATTTCTGAGACTAGATCTAACTTGTAGCTCCTACAGTGGACCCATATACCTTATCTGTGTCTTTGATTAGATACTTTTGTTTGGAAATGCGTTAATTAATGCTACAGGGAAGAAAAAATAGTGTATAAAAATTGAAACTCTTTACCCTTTTTATACTTTGAATTATTTATTTAACCTTCTGCTATTACTTTTCCAGAAGGGCATTGAATAATTATATATTTTCTCCAGAAACATTCTTATAATTTTAACTTGCCCAATCCCTTCATATTATTGAGAAGGGAATTGAGGGCCAGAGAGGTGAAGTCTTACCCAGGTCCAACTCATAATGCCAGAACTAGGATGAATACTCAGGTTTCCAGTGCTTTTTTGTCAGTACCACACAATCTGCGTTAGTTAAAACCCTGGGTGGGCTGTTGCCCGAAGAGGGGGGGACGGTCCTTCATAAAGAATAATATATTTCCTAAAATAGATAGTTCAATCCTATTAAAAATTTTAGGACTGTATCTCATAGAATTTTCTAAGATGAGCAATTGAAGAGAAATATATATTCTACTCAATTAAGTCATCATTCTCAAGCAGTTAACTACTGTGTTTCTTACTGGAGTTCCTCACATCTGTACTATAAGAGGCATATTAACAGATATGTTCTCTGACCCGTAAAAGTTCAGAGCCTGATGGGTCCTACATTGTCCTGTTTTTGCCTACTTTAATGTCTTGCCTTACACATTCTTTTGCTGTTATTCCATTGGTCCAATTAGCAAGGAGGTGAGATGAAATGGGCCTACCATCCTCTCACCTCTTTCACTGTGCTCTCATGCCCTCCAGAAAAACAAACATGTGCCACTACTGATTCAGGATCACATATGCACTTGGCTGTGGTAAGACCAAAGTTCTAACTGCAGAAGTTGGAGCTACTTCCAGGAATATGTAGTGTGGAGGCTAAGAGCTCAAGTCATGACCTTAGAACTGGATCTGAATCTTGCCTCAGTCATTTAACAGCTCTGTGTTAATCGGGCAGGTTACTCAACCCCTGAGTCTCAATTTCTTTGTCGATAAATTGAGGATAAACATTTATGTAATAGTACTTATACCATATTTATCTCAGAAGCTTAAGTGGGAGATCATGTAGATAAAGTGGATCATGTAGATAAAGTGCTTGGAACATAAGTGCTAGATTGATGTTAGCTATAATTATTAATGTCACAGTAATATTTAGCTTCACAAAGCTTCCAAGAATTAAATCGTATCTTTTAGCTGTTCCTTGATGTTGCCCTTCATTCAGGCAAAAACTGTTAGAAGTTCTGCTTCTATTCATCCATTCATTCATTCATGTGGACCCCAAAATTTAGATATTGTACCCCTATGGTCTTTGATTTCTTCTTTAAAAAATGTTAAAGGAGGGTGATGTCCATTTTAAACAATTCCTGTGAGGGATAAAGGAGTTTGTGTCTTAGCTTCGGCCCTGATATATAGTAAGCAATCAGTTGATGGTAGCTGCTATTATTTTTCATCATTAGTTCTATGTTTCTCAAGAGAGCAGACATCTGAATATCTCCAGTGGTTTAATTTATGCTTTCCTACCTGTCATAGGACACTTAGTTGCTTCCTGTTGAGCTATTTAATAAGATGGCGACTTTCTACAACTGAGAGACTACAGTATAAGATGAATTTTTTGAAAATCAGTGAACCAAGCTGCCAAATTTTGAATCCTTCAAGTATGATAATGATGAAATAGATTAATTAAGAACCAATTCCCACATTCAATTGAAATGTTATCACAATACATTTTGTGTGGAAAAGAATGTGTCTGTGACCTAGGTTTAAAAATAATTTGGTGAGTGAGTTGCTAATTGAACAGAAAAATTAAAACGAATTACAACACCACCTATGTTGAACTTTCCGTCAAGTTCTTTCTCTTGAATTATTGCATTCTCTCATTCACTCATTAAATCATTTAACTGCATACCTTGAGTGCCTCTTGTGTGGCAGGTACTCTGGAGTTCTGGGCATCTGGTAGTTCTCCAGGAGCCTACAGTTTAGTGGAAGAATCAGACATTAATGAAATAATCCCATAAATAAATGTTAACTTTTAATTTTGGCAGATGTTACAAAAGAGATGTGCTCTTACAAGTAGAATTTGACATAGTCAAGAAGGTCAGAGAAGGACTCTCTAAGAAGGCTTGCTTGATCTGAGATCTGAAAGACTTTATATGGGGCTCAGGATCAGATTCTGTATCAATTCATTAGATGTCACAGATCTTTATTTAGTGCAATCTCATTATCCTAAGTGATTGGTTTGAGCAGACAGTGAAGAGAAAACCTATCCTAACAATCTGATTGTATTTTATACTACTTCTAACCTCTAAAATGGAAAATAGCACAGGTAGGAGGTTAAAATAGTGTAAAATACAATCAAATCATTGAAATAGGTTTTCCCTTCACTCTGCTCAAAACAGTCACTTAGGATAGTCAAATGTCTTTCTGGGAACACAAAGCTAAAGTGTTCTTGCTGTTCTTTGATTAACAGATGGTCACAGCACTTCCTTGTCTAATTTTTTCCAATGAAAATAGATAAGGATTAGAATGCTAATCACTTTGCGTTTTCTTTTAAAATCCCAACCACTCTATAGTTGAATAATCCAGACTTTATTTTTGAAACATAACTTTAGCATGAGTTGAATCATCTATTTTTTTCTCCCAGAAAAACATTTCAAAAAGCAAGAGTTCATATTTAATTATAATTAATTACTTAATTATACAGTTACATTACAGTAGAGGGTTTAAATCAAATTTCTAAATCCTTTTTCATACTTGAATTCTACCAAAGAGTAAGGAAGACATTCCCAGAGAAAAGATTGTGCCCCAGGTAGCTGGTGCCGTTCTTAGAGACTAAAATGAAACACCAAGGTACCAGGTAGAAGGTTTATCATAATACGTGCTACGGGGCTTAAGATGAGTTAATATAACTAAGAAATCTCCTGGAGCCTATAGGTGTATGAAGGCAGATGACAGTGTGAGATGAGGAAGGCAGGATCTTGCTAATCCTATGATTGTAGTCCTGGAGGGTGATGGAAGTGGCATTTACAGGTGGATTTCACCAGTGTATCATTTATACCTGGATGCTTATATAGAATCTGGTGGAATCCCATGATTCAAAACACAACCCCTGGTTCAAATAAGGCATTTCTACTTTGCAGTGTAAACTTTTGAGTCCATAAAGCTGGGTTTCCATCTCAGCTATGGCAGTTTAAAGCTGAATGGCTTTGGGAAGATTATTTAACCTATCACAATTTCTTAGTTATTCTACTGTAAATGGTGAGTCCTCATACATATCTCACACAATTGTTGTGAGAAGAAAATGTTCTGCTGTTTGTAAAATGTTTACTACAATGCCTGATACATAGAAAGAACTGGCTGTTTTTATTTCTCATTATTAACAATATAGTTATTACTCATAACATAACATAGTTGAAATATTTGCTCAGCACATGCTTGTTCTTTTTTCTTCATCTTCTATTATCCTGAATTATCTTTTTCGTATTTTCTACAGTACAGGGATTCTTTGATAATGGGCCCACATGTCCTTATATTTGGAGAGGCATAATTTGCTTATCTGCCAATGCTTGTATGTTCTGAACATGACCTGTAGGCAGTGGAGCTCTTCAGCTGAGAATTTCTATCTAAACAAGTTTATGTGTGATCAGTATTTTGGTAACATTTTCCATAGGTTTCTCTATCTTAGAATAGAACACATACCTTTTTGCCAATTTTAGGTAAACTAGTATGTAAGGACAGAAAATCTATCAGTTTCATGATACCATGATATCTGAAATTGTGGATATTTCAGATATAAATATTGCAACCTCTAATTATCTATATTTAATAGGAATCACTATGATAACTATTTTATAGGGAAGCTATATTCCTTTTAGTAGGTATTTTCCTCTTTGAACTATGAGTTCTCATTGCTTCTCTTTTGTTTATGCATATTACACGATCGATTCATGGCAGAACAAGCTAAAGATACACTTTTCACCTTTCTCCATTTGTCCTTGGCTCCATTTTCAACATACCAAGAACAGGAAGGAGGGATAAAAGGCAAAGAAGAATTTTTGTGATGATTGCTTTCAAATTCATGCACAGAACACATCTATCGTAGCATGTTTATCTTGTCAAAACAAATGATCCTCTGTCTATACCCAAATTAGGAAGGAGGTAGAATAATAAAGTAGTTTAGTGGTTGGACTCTGGAGTCATATTTGAATTGAACCCTGGCTCTATAACTGTGTAGCTGTTTAACAAGGTCATCTGTAAAATGGGGCTTTTAGTGTAGTACTTCTTAGTTCTTAAGTGTGATATAATGATTCAATGGAATAGTAACTATAAAGCACTTAGTACAGCTTCCTAAGCCCTCTAATAATAACTCAAAAGGTTCAGCCTGGGACCTAGGAATTTGCACATCTTTATAGATATCACAGGGAATTCTGACTTAGATGGTCAATGGAGCAGTCTTCAAGATAATGTGACAAATTGCTCTTTGTCAATCTGGATCACAAAAGCTATATTTCTGTTTTGATCTATCTGACTTGATAACTTTCAAAGTAAAAGATTGCTATAAATTTAATGAAAGGTTAATTGCAATTCTGACTTGACAAGCAGCCTAATTGGAACATATGTGTACATATATCCAAATGAACAGGAATGAATCAAATTCTGAGAATGAGAACTGATGCTTAGAATGTTGTGACAAATGATGCGTTTTTATTCAGTGAACAATTTTGAGGCTGATTCATAACAATGTTCTTGACAGTTATGTAGTCCAAGTTGATGGATAGAGAAATTTCTTACGAATGAATTGGTACTTCTAGACTTTCCCTGGCCTGATTAAGAGATTTCATTTTCTAATTTACTAACATGAAATGTAAGATTTTTATTACCAATGTGGTTAGTCATGCTACTCCAAATGCTAATCTTCATTTCCTAAACAGATTATTAAAGTGAAGAACCAGTCCTTCAGATTTTCATTTGGTGGCTTTAATTTCAGTCCCTTCCCTCTAACTAAATAGAAACCACTCTGTTTAGAGAATACTTACTCTATCCCTCCTCCCTCATGGTGTTTCTCTTAATTTTCCTTCTAACTGCAACTCTTTTTCCAATCTTTATTTTTTCTTCAGTTTCTTAAATGTTGTTAGGGAAGACTAAAGGATTCCGCAAGTGTGATTCCTCTGTCCCATGCAAACTCAGTCCTCTCCTATGAAAAGTGATGATTCAGATTTTCAAGTTTTAGATGGGTTTCCAGCATGGTATTTGCCTTAACTCTTAGTTCCCAATTCTTTGAGAACTGATAGTTGCTGCTTGTCTTCAGTTGCCTACTTTTCCCTTCAGGCTTCATATTTATTTCTGTGTTAACGCTGGTTTTTAGAAAACCAGTGTGTCTATGACGGGTTAATGTTTCCCCAGTTTTTTGTTTTTGATGGCATATTAGCACATGAGTTTTTATTTCCTTTTATAAGCACTGCTCAGGAAGGACCATGAAAAAAATTTCCATAATCTTTCATTTTAATTTATATTCATTTTTTTACTTCAGTTTTTCATTTTTGCTAAGGTGCAACTAAAATTGTAATATCTTTCAATTTTGATTTGTTTTATAGTTAAGTTCAAAAGATATGTATTGGTTTTTTAATTTAATTGAACAAGCATTAAATATTTGTTAAATGTTTAATGAATTAGTTGTGTAGATAATATTGTTTCCACAAATACCTTCCTTGATCTACTACAGTATATTTTAGGTTGTATCAGATCTCATTTTTCTGTGTTGTACTGACATAAATAACTATAAATTCAGGGTATATTCTGATCAAGTAGTACCTTGCAAGTCATAAAGTATTTTTTAAAAAAATCTCTTGAGCATAGATTTAAAGAAGGGTGTATTTGTTTCTTTCCATTAGTTTGCAGTTTTAAGATTTCTATATTTTTTTTTAAATATAGCTTAATCATTCAGAATCAGTGCAACTCTAAAACCATCTCCTTTTTTCCTTTTTATAGTTATTTAACCCAAATAGTATCAGCGTATATATACTGCACATTTGATACTTATTAACAAAACAATTAGGTAAAGCTATTTGAAACCCTTTTCTTGGTCTTTTGCCATATTTGCATGTTTCAAAGTAGAGCATGGCAGTAAATATACTGAATATGTGCTACCACCAGACATTGACAGCGTGAATCAGTATGATGAGAGTGGCAGTGCGGTCTACAGTAGTAGTTAAGAACTTAGGCTATATAGTTTCATATTTGCTTCCTTTCCTCTCTTTTTTAAAAAAAAGTTACTGAATTGCTACTGCCATTGCTTACTTCTTCCCTTCCTTCAACAACTATTTATTTGACACTTATTATATGTAAGAATTGTTTTTAGGCCTTAGAGTTTCAGCAATAAATAAGACAGAGAAGATCCCAGCTTTCAACAATCTTACATTCCTCCAGTTATTCCCAGTAACTTGTCAGATATAGCATGATATAAGCAATTGTTGAATGTAAACAATATTTGATATATTAAACATTGGAAATTGAAATATAAAAAATTAATCAAACACTAAGTACCAGGCAATATTTTGAACACTTTACAAATATTACCTACTATTATTTTCATTCTGCTCCTAAGGAAACCAAGGCACAGAAAGATTAAGTAACCTGTCAAAGATTATACAGTACTGGCTGAGTCAAGATTGAAATCAATGCAGAGTCAATACTCTTAACTACTCTGCTAGGCAGTAGAATCCCAGCTCTGCTCATTACATGGTGTGACCACCAGGGCAAATTTCTGAATATTTCTGGGCCTCAGTTTTATCATTTGTATAATGGGGACAAAAATAATAACAACCTCATTATAATGTCGTTTTGAGATCAGAATGTACCTTATCTAGTGCCTCCAAGGCACAAAGTCTCTTTTAAGAAATACTGTTTAAAGTTGATGTGACATGGAGGACAGTTATTACTACCACTGCCTCAATCAGACTCTCATATGAGAGGTTGTCTTCTTGACTGACATTGTAGTGCCTTACTTGTTCCCTTTTGTTTTCTGGGAATCCTCCTCATTGCTGTTTATGGCCCTGTCTCTTCCAAGGCTACAACTCAAGTGCCCCTTGTCCCACTTGAAACATCAGGACTTTAAATTTACTTCTTTGCTAATTCTTCTTAATTAAGAGGTCATTTTACCAATGTGGCTGATATTTAATTGCATTGGAAATAAAGGAATAGAAACAAGGGTGTGAATAGGATGAATCTTTTTGTGGATTTAAGCCTTTAAAGAGACAGAGTTCCAAATAAAAAGAGGGGTATAGGAGGAAATTTGAGCAGGGATCTTAAAAGTTTCTAACGTAGTTATGACATTATTCTAAGGGGGTACTCCTCTCACCCCAGTATATCCCTCAGTGTCTGTCTTGGATATATTTTGGCAAATTAGAACTTTCTTCATGTAAGAATGGAAAAGGAGCGTTTATAAAATTAAATATTCTGGCAGGTGAATCTGAGGTATCATTTATTATTCTATCTAAGAGGACAATTACAGTTGTTTGACAAATCCTTTTGAGCAATCCAATTCAGAATTTGCCTGCATTCTTTTGATTTTATTTTGTTTTTTACTAATACCATTAAAGTTGAATATAAGGAATGAATAGCCTGAATTCTGAAATTGCCTTTTCAGAATTAAGCAATCTTAAGTCACGATTTATGAATACTGTTTTAAATTAAGAACACATTTTCCAAAAATGAAGATACAGTTCCAGGTATCTTGTGCTAATCAGAAGAAGCATTTCAAATCATGAATTTTTATGAGTATCACAATGCAGGTTGAAAGTGATAAAAAAATCGAGAGCATGTTTAAGTGCATGTGTTTAATGGAAAACAAATACACAAAATGATAAAATCTGATACATGTGACCCTCACTTACACTTCTAATTGTAAATCTATGGAAATGCCTTCCTTGTTATGCCTTCCCAGGCTTTCCATGAGGTTTTCTGGAATATTGATGATGAGATGCATTCTATATTATTCAATACAACAAAATAAAATTTTGATATTAAATGAATAAATGAATTGAAAAAAGGAGCCAGAGGAAGGATGCATCGAAATTAATGTCACTAAGGTAATTTCGAAGAGTTAGTCATTATGAATTTGGTGCATTTTAAATAAAATATATTTTTATTTAAAAGTGCATGTATTTTAAGTATGAGCCCCCGCCTTCTATCAGCAGATAAGAATATCAATAAATGATTTGATAGTACTTAATCTGTTGCCCCTTTGTTGATTGACTGCATTCAGTTTACATATTGATTAATTTGTGTAGATTTATCAAATAGGATTCTTCTTTAAGACTGCCAGTTTTTTCCCCATATTTATTGCATGCATCTTTGGTTCTACAAAGTAAGGGTATGTGCATCAGTTGATTAAGAGTAACTTGAACGTCTCTCTTCTAGGATTTTTAAGAACAAAAAATCAAGGATTTAATTTTAAAGATAAATTGTTGCAACAGTCCAAGATATAAATTATAATCATCGTAGTATTGGGGTATTTTTCTGAATAGTTTTCATAGTTACAGGCCTTTTCAGTACCAAGAATATACTATTCAAATTTAAGATAATGGAACCTCAGATAGTCACGGTGGTTGAGGCACTGCAGTATTAAACTTGTAAAACAGTTGCATTTGGTGTACCAGGAAAAAACTCAGACTAATAGATTTCAGAAAGCTTCTCTATAGCAAAGATTGGGGGCTTTAAGATTGGCCAAAAGTTATTTTTCTCTATATTCTCATTTTAGACGAAGGGTTGACAGACATTTTCTTTACAGGACAAGACAAGTAAATATTTTAGGGTATATTGGATGTTTAATCACTGTTGTAACTACCAAACTCTACCACTGTAGCTTGAAAGCAGCCATATAAAAAGCATAAATGAAGAGTGTGGCCGTGTTCCAATACAGCTTTATCTATTGACACTTAAATTTAAATTTCATCTAACTTCCATGTGTCACAAATATTATTCTTTAATTATTTTCTACTATTTAAAATTGTAAAATTATTTTTAGCTCTTAGTACAGAAACAGGTTGAATTAGTCCTGTGATCTTAGTTTACCTTCCCCTGCCTTACACTAAGAGCTCCTCAAAGGCAGTGAAAGGTATCTTGTTTACCTTGATATCCCCCAATACTGAGCACGTAATAGATACTCAGAAAATGTATGGGAAATAACTACTCTGAATGATACCTTTAATTATAAATTTAATATTGATTTGTTTCTAATGTTGATTTTAGCTTAAAAAATGAAACTTTTTTCTGTGTTTATATATGTATATATGTATATATGTTATCTGTATATATGTACATATGTTATATGTGTATATATATATATATCCTTTACTTAATTTCCTGTATATTTATATTTAAATAGTTTCATTGAAGTATAATTTTATATGATAGAAAGAACTGACCTATCTTAAGTGTATAATCCAATGCTTTTAGTAAATTTACTGAGTTGGACAGCCATCACAATAATCTAGTTTTTGAACATATCATCACCATCATCCCAAAAATATCCCATGTGGCCATTTGCTGTCAATATCGGTTTATATATATTACAAAAATGGGTTAACGTAATATTCTCTTCTATTATATACATCAAAAAATCAGAAGACAAATTTAGCCTTTATGAAGATATGTCAAAGCTTATGCTCTTGACACTTTTAAATTATTAACTCATGTAGTCCTCATCCAACCTAATGTGGTCGTTTATATTATTATCTACATTTTTTTAAACATCTTTATTGGAGTATAATTGCTTTACAATGGTGTGTTAGTTTCTGCTGCATAACAAAGTGAATCAGCTATACATAAACATATATCCCCATATCTCTTCCCCCTTGCATCTCTCTCCCACCCTCCCTATCCCACCCTCGAGGTGGACACAAAGCATGGAGCTGATCTCCCTGTGCTATGCGGCTGCTTCCCACTAGCTATTTTACATTTGGTAGTGTATATATATATATATATATATATACACACACCACTCTCTCACTTCATCCCAGCTTACCCTTCCCCCTCCCCATGTCCTCAAGTTCATTCTCTACGTCTGTGTCTTTATTCCTGTCCTGCCTCTAGGTTCTTCAGAGCCTTTTCTTTTTTTTTTTTAGATTCCATGTACATGTGTTAGTATATGGTATTTGTTTTTCTCTTTCTGACTTACTTCACTCTGTATGACAAACTCAAGGTCCATCCATCTCACCAAAAACAACTCAATTTCGTTTCTTTTTATGGCTGAGTAATATTCCACTGTATATATTGCCACATCTTCTTTATCCATTCATCTGTTGATGGACACTTAGGTTGCTTCCATGTCCTGGCTATTGTAAATAGAGCTGCAATGAACACTGTGGTACATGACTCCTTTTGAATTATGGTTTTCTCAGTGTATATGCCCAGTAGTGGGATTGCTGGGTTGTATGGTAGTTCTATTTTTAGTTTTTAAAGGAACCTCCATACTGTTCTCCATAGTGGCTGTATCAATTTACATTCCCACTAACAGTGCAAGAGGGTTCCCTTTTCTCCACACCCTCTCCAGCATTTATTGTTTGTAGATTTTTTGATGATGGCCATTCTGACTGGTGTGAGGTGATACCTCACTGGAGTTTTGATTTGCATTTCTCTAATGATTAGTGATGTGGAGCATCCTTTCATGTGTTTGTTGGCAATCTGTATATCATATTTGGAGAAATGTCTATTTAGGTCTTCTGCCCATTTTTGGATTGGGTTGCTTGTTTTTTTGATACTGAGCTGCATGAATTGCTTGTAAATTTTAGAGTTTAATCCTTTGTCAGTTGCTTCATTTGCAAATATTTTCTCCCATTCTGAGGGCTGTCCTTTCCTCTTGTTTACGGTTTTCTTTGCTGTGCAAAAGCTTTTAAGTTTCATTAGGTCCCATTTGTTTATTTTTGTTTTTATTTCCATTTCTCTAAGAGGTGAGTCAAAAAGGATCTTGCTTTGATTTATGTCACAGAGTGTTCTGCCTATGTTTTCCTCTAAGAGTTTTATAGTGTCTGCCCTTTATTTAGGTCTTTAATCCATTTTGAGTTTATTTTTGTATATTGTGTTAGGGAGTCTTCTAATTTCATTCTTTTACATGTAGTTGTCCAGTTTTCCAAGTACCACTTATTGAAGAGGCTGTCTTTTCTCCATTGTATTCTCTTGCCTACTTTATCAAAGATAAGGTGATACTATGTACATGGGTTTATCTCTGGGCTTTCTATCCTGTTCCATTGATCTATATTTCTGTTTTTGTGCCAGTGCCATATTGTCTTGATTGCTGTAGCTTTGTAGTATAGTCTGAAGTCAGGGAGGCTGATTCCTCCAGCTCCATTTTTCTTTCTCAAGATTGCTTTGGCTGTTCGAGGTGTTTTGTGTTACCATACAAATTGTGAAATTTTTGTTCTAGTTCTGTGAAAAATGCATTGGTAGCTTAATAGGGAATTCACTGAATTTGTAGATTGCTTTGGGTAGTATAGTCATTTTCACAATGTTGATTCTTCCAATCAAAAACATGCTGTATCTCTCCATCTGTTTGTATGATCTTTAATTTCTTTCATCAGTGTCTTAGTTTTCTGCATACAGGTCTTTTCTCTCCTAGGTAGGTTTATTCCCAGGGATTTTATACTTTTTGTTGCAATGGTAAATGTGAGTGTTTCCTTAATTTCTCTTTCAGATTTTTCATCATTAGTGTATAAGAATTCAAGACATTTCTGTGCATTAATTTTGTATCCTGCTACTTTACCAAATTCATTGATTAGCTCTAGTAGTTTTCTGGTAGTCTCTTTAGGATTCTCTATGTATAGTATCATGTCATCTGCAAACAGTGACAGTTTTACTTCTTATTTTCCAATTTGTATTCCTTTTATTTCTTTTTCTTCTCTGATTGCTGTAGCTAAAACTTCCAATACAATGTTGAGTAATAGTGGTGAGAGTGGGAAACCTTGTCTTGTTCCTGATCTTAGTGGAAATGCTTTCAGTTTTACACCGTTGAGAACGATATTGGCTGTGGGTTTGTCATATGTGGCCTTATTATGCTGAGGTAGGTTCCCTCTGTGCCTACTTTCTGGAGGGTATTTATCATCAATGGGTGTTGAATTTTGTTGAAAGCTTTTTCTGCATCTGTTGAGATTATATGCTTTTTATCCTTCAGTTTGCTAATATGGTGTTTCACATTGATTGATTTGCGTATATTGGGGAATTGTTGCATTCCTGTGATAAACCCCACATGATCATGGTGTATGATCCTTTTTATGTGCTGTTGAATTCTGTTTGCTAGTATTTTTTTGTGTGTGTGTGTGGTACACGGGCCTCTCACTGTTGTGGCCTCTCCCGTTGCGGAGCAACAGGCTCCGGACGCGCAGGCCCAGCGGCCATGGCCCACGGGCCCAGCCGCCCCGCGGCACACGGGATCCTCCCGGACCGGGGCACGAATCGGTGTCCCCTGCATCGGCAGGCGGACTCTCCACCACTGCGCCACCAGGGAAGCCCCTGTTTGCTAGTATTTTGTGGAGGATTTTGGCATCTATGTTCATCAGTGATATTGGCCTGTAGTTTTCTTTTTTGTGACATCTTTGTCTAGTTTTGGTATCAGGGTGATGGTGGCTTCATAGAATGAGTTTGGGAGTGTTCCTCCCTCTAGTATATTTTGAAGTGTTTGAGAAGGATAGATGTTAGCTCTTCTCTAAATGTTAGAATTCTTCTGTGAAGCTATGTGGTCCTGGGCCTTTGTTTGTTGGAAGATTTTTAATCACAGTCTCAATTTCAGTGCTTATGATTGGTCTGTTTATAGTTTTTCTTTCTTCCTGCTTCAGTCAGAAGGTTTTACTTTTCTAAGAATTTGTCCATTTCTTCCAGGTTGTCCATTTTATTGTCATATAGTTGCTCGTATTCATTTCTAATTGTGTTGGTTTGAGTCTTTTCCCTTTTTTTCTTGATGAGTTTATGGTCTAATGGTTTATCAGTTTTGTTTATCTTCTCAAAGAACTGGATTTTAATTTTATTGATCTTTGCTATTGTTTCCTTCATTTCTTTTTCATTTATTTCTGATCTGATATTTATGATTACTTTCCTTCTGCTAACTTCAGGGTTTTTTGTTCTTCTTTCTTTAATTGCTTTGGCTGGAAGTTTAGGTTGTTTATTTGAGCTTTTTCTTGTTTCTTAATGTAGGTTTGTATTGCTGTAACCTTCCCTCTTGGAACTGTTTTCGCTGCATCCCATAGGTTTTGGGTCATCGTGTTTTCATTGTCATTTTTTTTTGATTTCCTCTTTGATTTCTTTAGTGATCTCTTGGTTATTTAGTAGTGTATTGTTTAGCTTCCATGTGTTTGTATATTTTAGTTTTTCTTTTCCTGTCATTGTTATCTAGTCTCAAAGTTTTGTGGTCAGAAAAGATACTTGATACGATTTCAATTTTCTTAAATTTACCAAGGTTTGATTTGTGACCCAAGATATGGGGTCACAAATGGAGAACACTCTGGAGAATGTTCCATGAGCATTTGAGGAGAAAGTGTATTCTGTTGTTTTTGGATAGAATGTCCTATAAATATCAATTAAGTCCATCTTGTTTAATGTGTCATTTAAAGCTTGTGTTTCCTTATTTATTTTCATTTCGGATGATCTATCCATTGGTTAAATTGGGTTGTTAAAGTCCCCTACTATGATTGTGTTACTGTCGATTCCTCCTTTTATGGCTGTTAGTATTTGCCTTATGTATTGAGGTGCTCCTGTGTTGGGTGCATAAATATTTACAATTGTTATACTTCTTCTTGGTTTGATCCCTTGATCATATGTAGTGTCCTTCTTTGTCTCTTGTAATTGTCTTTATTTTAAGGTCTATTTTGTCTGATATGAGAATTGATACTTCAGCTTTCTTTCAATTTCCATTTACATGGAATACCTTTTTCCATCCTCTTACTTTCAGTCTGTATGTGTCCCTAGGTCTGAAGTGGGTCTCTTGTAGACAGCATATATACAGATATTGCTTTTGTATCCATTCAGCCAGCCTGTGTCTTTTGGTTGGAGCATTTAATCCATTTACATTTAAGGTAGTTATCGATATCTATGTTCCTATTACCGTTTTCTTAATTGTTCTGGGTTTGTTATTGTAGGTCTTTCCCTTCTCTTTTGTTTCCTGCCTTGAGAAGTTCCTTTATCGATTGTTGTAAAGCTGGTTTGGTGGTGCTGAATTCTCTTAGCTTTTGCTTGTTTGTAAAGGTTTTATTTTCTCCATCGAATCTGTATAACATCCTTGCTGGGTAGAGTAATCTTGGTTGTAGTTTTTTCCCTTTCATCACTTTAAATATGTCCTGCCACTCCCTTCCGGCTTTTAGAGTTTCTGCTGAAAGATTAGCAATTAACCTTATGGGTATTCCCTTGTATGTTATTTGTTGTTTTTCCCTTGCTGCTTTTAATATTTTTTGTTTGTATTTAATTTTTGATAGTTTGACTAATATGTATCTTGGCATGTTTCTCCTTGGATTTATCCTGTATGGGACTCTCTGTGCTTCCTGGACTTGACTGACTGTTTTCTTTCCCACGTTAGGGAAGTTTTCAACTATAATCTCTTCAAATATTTTCTCAGTCCCTTTATTTTTCTCTTCTCCTGGGACCCCTATAATTCGAATGTTGGTGCGTTTAATGTTTTCCCAGAAGTCTCTGAGTGTGTCCTTAATTCTTTTCATTCTTTTTTCTTTATTCTGCTCTGTGGCAGTTATTTCCACTATTTTATCTTCCAGGTCACTTATCTGTTCTTCTGCCTTAGTTATTCTGCTGTTGAATCCTTCTAGAAAAATATGGAATGCTTCACAAATTTGTGTGTCATCCTTGTGCAGGGGCCATGTTTATCTGTATATCATTCCAATTTTTACTATATGTCCTGCTGAAGCGAGCACTTATCTACATTTTATGTATAAGGAACTGAAGTAACTTTCCCAAGTTTTCTTGATTGTAGAGTGACATCAGCTCAGGTCTTGAGTGGAGGCACAGAGCTTTAAACTGATGCAGTATGGCTCCAGGGTTCATGATTATAATCACTTTAAGAGTGTAGGATTTTAGAAGCCATTAATAATACTCAGAAGAATAATGAAAGGTCTTTCCTAAGAGGCAATTAGGAATTAACTTTTGACTTATCATTTTAGGAAAGCAATAATTTTCATCAAAACCATAGCTTCCAACCTCTTTAATCATATCTAAGTCAGAATCATTAAGAGCATAAATCAACTGATATTTTAGGTGTATAGTTTGAAGTAGTAAATAGAAGGCTATTATTCTAGTACTCAGGATATGTATCCCTTTAATATTTCTAGTGTTATCAATTTCTCCAAAATATATCATTTAAAAAGAATTGTTAGAAAAACTGTAAATAGGGAGAGATTGAAGATGGCAGAGTAAGAGGATATGGAGCATGTCTCCCCCAACAAACACATCAGAAATAATCTACACGTGGAACAACTTTAACTAGCTTCAAATTGGTAGAAGAACTCCTGTACAACCAGGGCTTTAAGAAATATGCACATGTAATCTGGTAGGAAGGGAAGAAAAGTGATCAATTTGGCACCTGTGCATCTGGGAGGAGAAGGGGAGGAAAAAGGAGGATTCACAGGCAGACATCCCCCTTTTAGGATTGAGCAGTGACAGCCACAGATTGGGTGCCCCTGTCCTGGGGTCTTATATGGGGGAAGACCTGACTGGTTGGAGGACTAACAGGAGGGCTATGTGAAGTCTGGAATCTGATCATGAAAAACACACATGCTGATTTGCCTCCAGGTCAGGGTGGAGAGAGATCTGTTCTAGCAGCTGCCAGTTTCACGGGACCACCTCTCTGTGTGCCTCAGCATGACCTGAACAAACACTCCAGCCCTGCTCGCTCCACATCACAGCACAGCCCTGGAACCGGGGTGGCCATGACTGTGGAGAAGACTCGACTATGGGAGGAGCTAAGAGGCAACATGGTCCTGTGGAGGAGCCTGAGTGGATTGGCAGCAGCCATCATTGGCACTTACTCAAGCAGAGCATCAGATTTCTTATGGTGGCTGCTCCACCACAGCTTACACCCCGTTACACGCTGAGAGTCCACTTGGGTCCCGCCTGCCCAGCAGGGTAGTGGCGCCAGAGACTGGGGGCAGTGATCGTCTGTGGGGGACAAAGGAGACTTGAACCCGAGACTGTGTATGAATGGAACAAGGGAATCAACTGGGGGCGCCTACATAGGCAGCACATCAGAGACAGCTAAGACTTCTGTCTGCAGCTGACATGAGCCCAGAGCCCTCACAAGCCCCACTTGCTTCAGTACTCCCCCACTCTGGGGCAAAAGTCTTGGTGCAGAGAGAGGGGAAAACACATACTTAAAGGTAACAGAAGCAGCTCAGGGCAGACCCTCAGGGCTTCCACTCCAGCAACTTGAGATCAGACCTTTCCCCCATAGGGTTGTGATGGCCACTGGGCAGAGAGGAAGCCCCGCCTCACACTCATTCTAGCCTTAGACCTTCCATCTTCAGCCCCACCTCCATCAAAGTGATAGCTGCCAGCTCACCTTGAGGAAAGACATGACTTGTGTCTATGTCAGTTTCAGCTCTGCCACCAAAGGCACTGGGCACATGCAGTCTGTATAGGGACACTTCCACATAATAACACCCCTTCAAGAACACAGTAGGTAACTGTTTCACATAAATTCATAGAGGCAGAGAAAGTTAAGTAAGATGATTACACAGGAACTACTCTCAATTAAAGAGCAAGATAAAACCCCGGAAAAAGCAATTAAACAGAAATAAACAATTTATGAGATAAAGTACTCAAAGCAGTAATAATAAGAATGTTGTCTGAATTAGGGCAAAGAATAGTGGTACACAGTGAAGAGTTTATTAACGAACTAGAAAATATAAAAAAGACTCAATCAGAAATGAAGAATTCAATAGCTGAAGTAAAAAACACACTGGAAGAAATGAATATCAGACTAAGTGACACAGAAGAATGCATAAATACTCTGGAAGATAAATAATGGGAATCACCCAATCAGAACAGCAAAAAGAAAAACAAATTAAAAAATGAAAACAGTTTAAGAGATCTCTAAGATAACGTTCAGCATACCAACATTCCTGTTATGGGGGCCCCAGAAGGAGAAAAGAGAAAAGAGGGGATTGAAGATGTATTTGAGGAAATTATGGCTGAAAACTTCCCAAACCTGAAGAAGGAAACAGATATCCAGGTACAGGAAGCACAGAGCATCCCAAACAAGATGAACCCAAACAGACCCACACCAGGACATGTAATTAAAATGGCAAAAGTTAAAGGTAAAGCCAGGATTCTAAAGACAGCAAGAGAAAAACAGTCAGTTACAAGGGAACTCCCATAAGGCTATCAGCTGAGTTTTCTATAGAAACACTGCAGGCCAGAAGGGAGTGGCATGATATATTTAAAGTACTAAAAGGAAAAAACCTGCAACCTAGGATACTCTACCGAGAAAGATTATCATTTGGAATAGAAGGAGAGTTAAAGAACTTCTCAGATAAGCAAAAACTAAAAGAGTTCATCAATACTAAATCCACCCTCAAAGAAATGTTGAAGGGTCTTTGCTAAGTGGAAAAGAAGTAAGAATCTATAGAAACAGGAAAATCCCATTAGGAAAGGCAAATATATAGTAAGGACTAAGGATCAACCACTTAAGCCACTATGAAGATTAATAACAAAAAATTGTAAAAGCAGCTATAGGTACACTAAACTAAACAGTTAATTGTTGAACATGAATATGTAAAATATAACATCAAAAACACAAAATATGAGGGAGGGGAGTAAAATAAGTAGATATTTTAGAATGTGTTTGAACTGAAATGAATACCAGTTTAAAACAAGTAGATATAGATATAGATCAACATACATTAATCCCATGGTCACCACAGAAATCTATAATACATACATTAAAAACAAAGAAAAGAAAGGAGTACAAGCATACTACTAAAGAAAAACAAATCAAACCACAGGAGAAGAAACAAAAGGAAGGAGAAATGAACAGAGAAGAACTACAGAACTACAAAAACAGTCAGAAAACAAGGAAGAAAATGGCAGTAAGTACATGGCTATCAGTAATTACTTATACAATGGAATATTACTCAACCATAAAAAGAAATGAAATTGAGTTATTTGTGGTGAGGTGGATGGACCTACAATCTGTCATACAGAGTGAAGTAAGTCAGAAAGAGAAAAACAAATACTGTAACACATATATATGGAATCTAAAAAAAAAAAGGGGCTTCCCTGGTGGCACAGTGGTTGAGAGTCCGCCTGCTGATGCAGGGAACACGGGTGCGTGCCCTGGTCTGGGAAGATCCCACATGCCTCAGAGCGGCTAGGCCCGTGAGCTATGGCCGCTGACCCTGCGCGTCCGGAGCCTGTGCTCTGCAACAGGAGAGGCCACAACAGTGAGAGGCCCGTGTAACGCAAAAAATTAAAAAATTAAAAATTAAAAAAAAATGGTTATGAAGACCCTAGGGGCAGACCAAACAAACCAATCAATAAATGGGCAGGAGATCTGAGTAGACATTTTTCTAAATAAGACATATAGCTGTCTAACAGGTACATGAAAAGATGCTCAACATCCCTAATTATTAGAGAAATGCAAATCAAAACAACAATGAGATATCACCTCACACCTCTCAGAAAGGTTGTCATTGAAAAGTCTACAAATATATTGTGGTGAGGATGTGGAGAAAAGGAAATCCTTGTATACTATTGGTGGGAATGTATATTGGTGGAGCCACTATGAGAAAGAGTATGGAGGTTCTTCAAAGTACTAAAAATAGAACTACCATATGATCCAGCATTTCCACTCCTGAGTATATATCTGAAAAAAATTGAAAACACTAATTTGAAAAGATTCATGCACTCCAATATTCATAGCAGCATTATTTACAATAGCCAAGATATGAAAGCAACCCAAGTATCCATCAACAGATGAATCAATAAAGAATTGGTATTTATATATGCAATGGGTTACTACTCAGCCATGAAAAAGAATGGAACATTGCCATTTGCAGCAGTATGGATGGACCTATTATGCTTAGTGAAATGTCAGATACAGATGAATACTATATGATATCACTTACATGTGGAATCTAAAAAAATATAAGAACCAAAAGTATATAGCAAAACAGAAATATACTCACAGAATTTGAAAACAAACTAGTGGTTACCAGTGGGGAGAGGGAAAGGAGGAGGGGGCAATATATGGGTATGGGATTAAGAGATTAAAACTAGTATGTATAAAATACAGAAGCAACAGGATATGTTGTATAGCACAAGGAATATAGCCATTACCTTATAAAAACTTTTAATGGAGTATAATCTGTAAAAATACTGAATCACTATGCTGTATGCCAAAAACTAATACCATATTGTAAATAAACGCTACTTTAAAAAAAAAACTATACATAGAACTGATTTTGCATAGCCTGAAACTCACCTCCATTCTTTGCTTACATATGTAACAACCTATTTATTTTTGTCAATGCCTAAAATGTTTTGTTTAAAATTATTTTATACTTCCAGTTGTATTCTGCTCATTTTATAAATTTCTCAAAAATATAACAGAGAGCAATTAATAAGCCATCAACAGTAGCTGGGTATTCAATTCTCTGTAAGCATAGAAATACCAAAAAAGTCTTTGAAGAAAATGTTAAATGATATTATTATATATTTATAATTGTTTTGGTATTATATAGAAAATCCTAAAGTCTTTATATAGAAAATCCTAAAGACTTTATATAGTGTGTATCTTCTTTTTCTTTGTGCTTCTAAGTGTAAATAATAAAATTTCGTATAAAAAAACTTGGCCTCATTTTTGTGCAAGTTGTTATAGGCATGAAAATTTTCTGCAAGTTGTTATAGGCATGAAAATTTAGGAGACTGCCAGTTTTCTGACTCTTTCTTTTGGATAAAAAGAATGTCTTGTCAGGTGCAATTAATGGTCATAGGGTTGAGAAAGATCTCACAGTAACAAGATACTGTCATCTGTTTTCAGGAATTTGCATATATTGTCTCCAGGAACCTCATCTCATTCACAGCTACCTGATTCCCAGTGGCTGTCTTCTAGCACTTTCCACTGCATCCTTTCTCTCAGACATCAACTTGTGCTGTGATTGCAGACCTGTTATTGAGGCTTTTCACCCCACTGATTATCTGTAATGTTCCTTTCTCTCTTCCTCATTCTGATTACCACTGCCACCCATGAGAATGGTGGAGGAAGGCTTGAGGCCATCACATAGCTTCTGTCTCCAAATTGGAGTTGTTGAGGCACCATAGTTTTTCTAAAGGGGTGTTCCACTCAATTCCATCTCGACATTCTCCCTGGATGAAGAAATAGGAAGCCTGAAGATCTAATAAGTAGTTGTACAATGGTTAGAACTATGTTTTCAATTGTCTCTACTACATGTTAGCTGTGATTTTTAGCAAGTTATCTAATTAATTTTAAGCTTCAGTTTTCTCATCTGTTTAATGGGACTAATGGAAGTTACTTTGAATATTAAATGAGATTATAACTGTGAAGTGCTTGGTACAGAGTGAGCAATCAATGAATGTAAACACAAAAACTGATTTTTGTGTTTTATCTCATGTGTTTAGCACTAACTATCCAGTCTGGCTATTTTCGAGTTTTAAACACTACACTACCTGTGCTGGAAAACCTGTTGTGCATATTTGAGTATCTTTTTTTTTTTTACATCTTTATTGGAGTATAATTGCTATACAATGGTGTGTTAGTTTCACCTTTATAACAAAGTGAATCAGCTATACATATACATATATCCCCATATTTCCTCCCTCTTGCGTCTCCCTCACACCCTCCCTATCCCACCCCTCTATGTGATCACAAAGCACTGAGCTAATCTCCCTGTGCTATGTGGCTGCTTCCTACTAGCTATCTGTTTTACATTTGGTAGTGCATATATGTCCATGCCACTCTCTCACTTCATCCCAGCTTACCCTTCCCCTACCCATGTCCTCAAGTCCATTCTCTATGTCTGTGTCTTTTTCCTGTCCTGCCCCTAGGTTCTTCAGAACCATTTTTTTTTTTTTTTAGATTCCATATATATGTGTTAGCATACGGTGTTTGTTTTTCTCATGATGAATTACTTCACTCTGTATGACAGACTCTAGGTCCATCCACCTCACTACAAATAACTCAATTTCATTTTTATTAATGGCTGAGTAATACTCCATTGTATATATGTGGCACATCTTCATTATCCATTCTTCTGTCAGTGGACACTTAGGCAAGTTGCTTCCATGTCCTGGCTATTGTAAATAGAGCTACAATGAACACTGTGATACATGACACTTCTTGAATTATGGTTTTCTCAGTGTATATGCCCAGTAGTGGGACTGCTGGGTTGTATGGTAGTTCTATTTTTAGTTTTTAAGGAACCTCCATACTGTTGTCCATAGTGGCTGTATCAATTTACATGCTCACCAAACAGTGCAAGAGGGTTCCCTTTTCTCCACACCCTCTCTGGCATTTATTGTTTGTAGACTTTTTGATGATGGCCATTCTGACTGGTGTGAGGTGATACCTCATTGTAGTTTTGATTTGCATTTCTCTAATGATTAATGATGTTGAGCATACTTTCATGTGTTTGTTGGCAACCTGTATATCTTCTTTGGAGCAGTGTCTATTTAAGTCTTCTGCCCATTTTTGAATTGGCTTGTTTGTTTTTTTTGATATTGAGCTGCATGAGCTGCTTGTAAATTTTGGAGATTAATCCTTTGTCAGTTGCCTCATTTGCAAATATTTTCTCCCATTCTGAGGGTTGTCTTTTTGTCTTGTTTATGTTTTCCTTTGCTGTGCAAAAGCTTTTAAGTTTCATTAGGCCCCATTTGTTTATTTTTATTTCCATTTTTCTAGGAGGTAGGTCAAAAATGATCTTTCTGTGATTTATGTTATACAGTGTTCTGCCTATGTTTTCCTCTAAGAGTTTTATAGTGTCTGGCCTTACATTTAGGTCTTTAATCCATTTTGAGTTTATTTTTGTGTGTGGAGTTAGGGAGTGTTCAAATTTCAGTCTTTCACATGTAGCTTTCCAGTTTTCCCAGCACCACTTAATGAAGAGGCTGTCTTTTCTCCATTGTATATTCATGCATCCTTTATCGAATATAAGGTAACCATATGTGTGTGGATTTGTCTCTGGGCTTTCTATCTTATGCCACTGATCTGTATTTTTGTTTTTGTGCCAGTACCGCACTGTCTTGATTACTGTAGCTTTGTGGTATAGCCTGTAGTCTGGGAGCCTGATTCCTCCAGCTCCATTTTTCTTTCTCAAGATTCCTGTGGCTATTCAGGGTCTTTTGTGTTACCATACAAATTGTGAAATTTTTTTGTTCTAGTTCTGTGAAAAATGCCAGTGGTATTTTGATAGGGATTGCATTGAGTCTGTAGATTGCTTTGGGTAGTAGAGTCATTTTCACAATGTTGATTCTTCCAATCCAAGAACATGGTATATCTCTCCATCTGTTTGTATCATCTTTAATTTCTTTCATCGGTGTCTTACAGTTTTCTGCATACAGGCCTTTTGTCTCCTTAGGTATGTTTATTCCTAAGTATTTTATTCTTTTTGTTGCTATGGTAAATGGTAGTGATTCCTTACTTTCTCTTTCAGATTTTTCATCATTATTGTATAGGAATGCAAGAGAGAGTTCTGTGCATTAATTTTGTATCATTCTACTTTACCAAATTCATTGATTACCACTAGTCGTTTTCTGGTAGCATCTTTAGGATTCTCTATGTATAGTATCATGTTACCTGCAAACAGTGACAGTTTTACTTCTTCTTTTCTGATTTGGATTCCTTTTATTTCTTTTTCTTCTCTAATGCTGGGGCTAAAACTTCTGACACTATGTTGAATAATAGTGGTGAGAGTGGGCAAACTTGTCTTGTTCCTGATCTTACTGGAAATGGTTCCAGTTTTTCACCATTGAAAGTGATGGTGGCTGTGGGTTGGTCATATATGGCCTTTATTATGTTGTGGTAGGTTCCCTCTATGCCTATTTTCTGGAGAGTTTTTTTCATAAATCGGTGTTGAATTTTGTCAAAAGCTTTTTCTGCATCTATTGAGATGATCATATGATTTTTCTCCTTCCATTTCTTAATATGTTTTATCACACTGATTGATTTGCGTATATTAAAGAATCCTTGCATCCCTGGGATAAACCCACTTGATCATGGTGTATGATCCTTTTAATGTGCTGTTGGATTCTGTTTGCTAATTTTTTTGTGGAGGATTTTGGCATTTATGTTCATCAGTGATATTGGCCTGCAGTTTTCTTTTTTTGTGAGATCTTTGTTTGGTTTTGGTATCAGGGTGATGGTGGCCTTGTAGAATGAACTTGGGAGCGTTCCTCCCTCTGCTATATTTTGGAAGAGTTTGAGAAGGATAGATGTTAGCTCTTCTCTGAATGTTTGAGAGAATTCGCCTGTGAAGCCATCTGGTCCTGGACTTTTGTTTGTTGGAAGATTTTTAATCACAGTTTCCATTTCAGTGCTTGTGATTGGTCTGTTCACATTTTCTATTTCTTCCTGGTTCAGTCTCAGAAGGTTGTGCATTTCTAAGAATTTGTCCATTGCTACCGGGTTGTCCATTTTATTGGCATAGAGTTGCTTGTAGTAATCTCTCATGATCTTTTGTATTTCTGCAGTGTCTGTTGTTACTTCTCCCTTTTCATTTCTAATTCTATTGATTTGAGTCTTCTCTCTTGTTTTTTTGATGAGTGTGGCTAATGGTTTATCAATTTTGTTTATCTTCTCAAAGAAGCAACTTTTATTGATCTTTGCTATCATTTCCTTTATTTCTTTTTCAATTATTTCTGATCTGATCTTTATGATTTCTTTCCTTCTGCTAAATTTGGGGTTTTTTTGTTCTTCTTTGTCTAATTGCTTTAGGTGTAAGGTTAGGTTGTTTATTTGATATTTTTCTTGTTTCTTTAGGTAGGAGTGTATTGGCATAAACTTCCCTCTTAGAACTGCTTTTTCTGCATCCAATCGGTTTTGAGTCATCATATTTTCATTGTCATTTGTTTCTAGGTATTGTTTGATTTCCTCTTTGATTTCTTCAGTGATCTCTTGGTTATTTAGTAGTGTATTGTTTAGCCTCCATGTGTTTGTATTTCTTACAGACATTTTCCTGTAATTGTTATCTAGTCTCCTAGCGTTGTGATCGGAAAAGATCCTTGATACAATATCAAGTTTCTTAAATTTACCAAGGCTTGATTTGTGACCCAAGGTATGATCTTTCCTGGAGAATGTTCCATGAGCACTTGAGAAGAATGTGTATTCTGTTGTTTTTGGATGGAATGTCCTATAAATATCAGTTAAGTCCATCTTGTTTACTGTATTATTTAAAGCTTGTGTTTCCTTATTTATTTTAATTTTGGATGATGTTTCCATTGATGAAAGTGGGGTGTTAAAGTCCCGTACTATGATTGTGTTACTGTCAATTTCCTCTTTTATGGCTCTTTGCATTTGCATTATGTATTGAGGTGCTCCTATGTTGGGTGCATAAATATTTACAATTGTTATATCTTCTTCTTGGATCGATCCCTTGATCATTATGTAGTTTCCTTCTTTGTCTCTTGTAATAGTCTTTATTTTAAAGTCTATTTTGTCTGATATGAGAATTGCTACTCCAGCTTTCTTTTGATTTCCATTTGCATGGAATATCTTTTTCCATCCCATCACTTTCAGTCTGTAGGTATCCCTCGGTCTGAAATTGGTCTCTTGTAGACACCATATATACAGATATTGTTTTTGTATCCATTCAGCCAGTCTGTGTCTTTTGGTTGGAGCACTTAATCCAATTACATTTAAGGTAGTTTTTGATATGTATGTTCCCATTACCGTGTTTTAATTGTTTTGGGTTTGGTATTTTAGGTCTTTTCCTTTTCTTGTGTTACCTGCCTAGAGAAGTTCCTTTAGCATTTGTTGTAAAGCTGGTTTGGTGGTGCTGAATTCTCTTACCTTTTGCTTGTTTGTAAAGGTTTTACTTTCTCCGTCAAATCTGAATGAGATCCTTGTTGTAATCTTGGTTGTAGTTTTTTCCCTTTCATCACTTTAAATATGTCCTGCCACTCCCTCCTGGCTTGCAGAGATTCTGCTGAAAGATCAGCTGTTAACCTTATGGGGATTCCCTTATGTGTTATTTGTTGTTTTTCTCTTGCTGCTTTTAATATATTTTCTTTGTATTTAATTTTTGATAGCTTGATTAATATGTGTCTTGGCATGTTTCTTCTTGGATTTATCCTGTATAGGACTCTCTGTGCTTCCTGGACTTGACTAATTCCTTTCCCATATTAGGGCAGTTTTCAACTGTAATCGCCTCAAATATTTTCTCAGTCCCTCTCTTTTTCTCTTCTTCTTCTGGGACCCCTATAATTCGAATGTTGGTGCCTTTAATGTTGTCCCAGAGGTCTCTGAGACTGTCCTCGATTCTCTTCATTCTTTTTTCTTTATTTTGCTCTGTGGTAGTTATTTCCAGTATTTTATCTTCCAGATTACTTATCCATTTTTCTGGCTCATGATTCTGTTATTGATTTCTTCTAGAGAATTTTTAAATCCATTTATTGTGTTGTTCTTCACTGTTTGCTCTTTAGTTCTTCTAGTTCCTTGTTAAACATTTCTTGATTTTCTCCATTCTCTTTCCTAGATTTTGGATCATCTTTACTATATTACTCTGAATTCTTTTTCAGGCCAACTTCCTATTTCCTCTTCATTTGTTAGGTCTGGTGGGTTTTTACCTTGCTCCTTCATCTGCTGTGTGTTTCTCTGTCTTCTCATTTTGCTTAACTTACTGTGTTTGGGGTCTCCATATCACAGGCAGCAGGTTCGTAGTTCCCGTTGTTTGTGGTGTCTGCCCCCAGCGGCTAATGTTGTTTCAGTGGGTTGTGTAGGCTTCTTGGTGGAGGGGACTGCTGCCTGTGTTCTGGTGGATGAGGCTGAATCTTGTCTTTCTGGTGGCCGGGACTGTCTCCGGTGGTGTGATTTGAGGTGTCTGTGACCTTATTATGATATCAGGCAGCCTCCCTGCTAAAGGGTGGGGTTGTGTTCCTCTCTTGGTAGTTGTTTGGCATGTGGTGTCTAGCACTGTAGCTTGCTGGTCTTTGAGTGGAACTGGGTTTTAGCATTGAGATGGAGATCTCTGGAAGGGCTTTTGCCGTTTCATATTATGTGGAGCTGGGAGGTTTCTGGTGGACCAATATCCTGAACTCAGCTTTCCCACCTCAGAGGCACAGGCCTGATACCCGGCTAGAGCACCAAGCCCCTGTCAGCCACATGGCTCAGAAGAAAAGGAAGGGAAGGAGGGAGGGTGGGAGGGAGGGAGGAAGGAATTAAAATAAAGTTATTAAAATAAAAACTTTTAAATTAAAAATTAAAAAACTAAAAAGTAATAAGAAAAAGAAAGAAGGAAAGAAAAAAGAGAGTAACCAAACTAAAAAACAAATCCACCAATGATAACAAGTGCTAAAAAGTATACAAAAAAAAAAAATGGAGAAACAGAACTCTAGGACAAAAACCCTGTAAAAGCAAAGCTCTACAGAGAAAATCACACAACGAAGCATACACATACACACTCACAAAAAGAGAAAAAGGAAAAAAATATATATATATATTTATATTAAAAATAAAAAAAGGAAGAGAACAACCAAACCAATAAACAAATCTACCAGTGATAATGAACTCTAAATACTAAACTAAGATATACATAAAACCAGAAACATATTAGATGCAGAAAGCAAACCCCAAGTCTACAGTTACTCCCAAAGTCCCCCGCCTCAGTTTTGGGATGATTCATTGTCTACTCAGGTATTCCAGAGATGCAGGGTACATGAAGTTGACTGTGGAGATTTAATCCGCTGCTCCTGCGGCTGCTGGGAAAAATTTCCCTTTCTCTTTTTTGTTCGCACAGCTCCCGGGGCTCAGCTTTGGATTTGGCTCCACCTGTGCGTGTAGGTCGCCTGAGGACGTGTGTACTTCGCTCTGACGGGACGGGGTTCAAGGAGCAGCTGCTTAGGCTGTGACTCACTCTGGTCGGGGGGAGGGAGGGGTACGGAGTGAGGAATGCATGGCAAGCCTGCAGCGGCAGAGGCCGGCATGACGTTGCACCAGCCTGAGGCGTGCTGTGCATTCTCCTGGGGAAATTGTCCCTGTATCACGGTACCCTGGCAGTGGCAGGCTGCACAGGCTCCCCGGATAGGGGGTGTGGATAGTGACCTGTGCTCGCACACAGGCTTCTTGGTGGCGGCAGCAGCAGCCTTAGCGTCTCATGCCTGTCGCTGGGGTCCGCGCTGACAGCCGCGGCTTGTGACCATCTCTACAGCTCTTTTAGGTGTTGCTCTGAATCCCCCCGCCCTCGTACACCCAGAAACAACAGTCTCTTGCCTCTTCGGCAGGTCCAGACATTTCCCGGACTCCCTCCCGGCTAACTGTGGTGCAGTAGCCCCCTTCAGGCTGTGTTCACGCAGCCAACCCCAGTCCTCTCCCTGGGGTCTGACCTCTGAAGCCCGAGCCTCAGCTCCCAGCCCCCACCTGCTCTGACAGGTGATCGGACAAGCCTCTCGGGCTGGTGAGTGGTGGTCGGCAGTGATCCTCTCTGCGGGAATCTCTCTGCTTTGCCCTCTGCACCCCTATTGCTGCTCTCTCCTCTGTGGCTCCGAAGCTCCCTCCCCCTCCGCCACCCCCTGTCTCCACCAGTGAAGGGCTTCCTAGTGTGTGGAAACCTTTCCTCCTTCACAGCTCCCTCCCACTGGTGCAGGTCCTGTCCCTGTTCTTTTGTCTCCGTTTTTTCTTTTTTGTTTTGCCCTACCCAGGTATGTGGTGAGTTTCTTGCCTTTTGGGAAGTCTGAGGTCTTCAGCCAGCATTTAGTATGTGTTCTGTAGGAGTTGTTCCACGTGTATATGTATTTCTGATGTATTTGTGTGGAGGAAGGTGATCTCCACATCTTACTCTTCCGCCATCTTGAAGGTCTCCGTCAGATTTGAGTATCTTGATGCCTAGTAATTATGGTCTTGGCTTCCTATTAAAGGTAGAATAATAAAAATATTACAGTTTGAAATAACTTCAGAATCGATTATAAACTCTTTCTCAAGGTATCTCTTCCATAAAACCCCTTGCTGTGTTTTCCAAACTGTATTCACAGATTAATAGTCCTGAGAAAATTGCCTTGAAAAAAGAGTTTCATAGTGTGGGGAACTCTGCATACAATCTTCTGCTCTTGAAGAGGAGAACAGGATATTCACAATAAATATTCCAGACTTCTCTGTAATAAAATGTTTCACAAAACTTATCAGATTAGAATACTTTGTGTAACAGTAATTGATATCTGTTTTGAGAAATTATGTCTTACTGAAAGGAAATTGAGCTAAAGAAGTCTGTTCCACCATGAGATAGTTCTTGTTAGAATATTATTCTTTAAGACAAAATATACCTTATAACTTCTGTCTACCCGTGTTGTGTCTTCTGGAGCAGTAGAAGAAAACTGCTTTGGACATAAATACTGTATGCCCACTTATTCTTCCTGTTTCTTCCCTTAACAGGACAGCTTCCTCATGTCATATGGTATATATGCTCCTTACCATTCTGGTTTCTAATTTCTAAGCTTAAGTAAATTCTTCTTAGACTGTCTACTCACCACTGAATGCAATACTCTAAATGTAGTGTGACAATAATTAAGAACATTGAACAGTGGAACTTTCTGCCTCTGGGAATGATTATAAATCTGATGCTATAAAAATTATATTACCCTTTTGGTTTACATTTAATTTATCATTAAAAGAAAAAAACCCCCTCCATGTCTTTATTTTATATGTAAGTTATTGTAAGGCCAGATTTTGCTCATAACATAATTGTGCTTCCATTCTTGCAACTAAATATAGAACTTTACATCTATCTGTGTACTGTTTATTTTCTTTTGGCTTCTACTCATTATTACTAGTTGTCAGTATGAATTGAAATCCTGATTTTGAAATCGAGTAGCTCTCTTTCAAAGCTTTCCACTAATCAGATAAGAGCTATTCATTAGGTTGAAATGGAAACGGCAGTATTATTTGCATACACTTGCTAAAATTTCATTGAAATGTGATAGTATTCAACTTGCATTCATCCTTATTGAACATAGGAAAGAAATATGTCAAATGCTTTGTTGTAATTGAGACATACTTATATCAACATCATAAGCCTGCTCTAACAATCTAAAATCAGTATAAAGTAAGAAGGTTTGTGTTGTTGTTGTTTTCAGTGATTCCTTATTGGTTATTACTAGTGGTGATTTAAAAAAATAATTATCTACAAAATACATTGTTAATTATTTATTTTTAAAAGCCATTATCTATTCCAAAATTAGCAGTTGATAAATATTCTTTGTCTGTTAATATATGTCTCCACCTCTCATGTCTTCCATGATTTGTTGAATGTTACTAATCTTCCCTCCTTCCTTCCTTCTTTTCCTTTCCTTCCTCTCTTCTTCCCCTCTTCCCTTCCTCCCTCCCTACCTTCCTTCCTTGCTTTTTTCTTATTTGCAAGGTGTTTGAATTTATTTGCAATGGTTAGTTAGGTAATTTGTTATGGTTTTTCCATCAGCATTATCAGGGAGAATAAAATACTTAAAAACTTTGCTATTTTATGCTCTTTCACTTTGATGGAGAAATACAAAAGGAAAATAGAATTTTTAAAATTCATACTTTTCTTTGTCCTATATTAATATTATTCTATCTTGCCCTAAGCAATATTCTTATGCTAGAAATAGCTATTAAAGCCTCTGTTTGCTCCCTGTAGCAATTTTCAGAAAGCTGAGTTCATTTTGGGCTTATATTTCTTAGGGCTATCACTAAATATTTGTGTCACTCTATTTTTTATTTATTTATTTTTTTGCGGTACGCGGGCCTCTCACTGTTGCAGCCTCTCCCGTTGCGGAGCACAGGCTCCGGACACGCAGGCTTAGCGGCCATGGCTCACGGGCCTAGCCACTCCGCGTCATGTGGGATCTTCCCAGACCGGGGTACGAACCCATGTCCCCTGCATCGGCAGGTGGACTCTCAACCACTGTGCCACCAGGGAAGCCCATGTGTCACTCCATTTTTCCTTGAGTATGTATCCCTTCCATATTTCTTTTATTTATTTATATTTTATTTTATAGTTTTTTTTAATTAATTAATTTTTTATTTTTGTCTGCGTTGGGTCTTTGTTGCTATGTGTGGGCTTTCTTTAGTTGCGGCAAGTGGGGACTACTCTTCATTGCAGTGCGCAGGCTTCTCATTGCAGTGGCTTCTCTTTGTTGCAGAGCACGGGCTCTAGGCATGTGGGCTTCACTGGTTGTGGCACGTGGGTTCAGTAGTTGTGGCTCACAGGCTTTAGAGCACTGGCTTAGTATTTGTGGAACGTGGGCTTAGTTGCTCCATGGAATGTGGGTTCTTTCCGGACCAGGGCTCGAACCCATGTCCCCGCATTGGCAGGCAGATTCTTAACCACTGTGCCACCAGGGAAGTCCCTATATTTCTTTAAAATAATGTTCATGGGCTTGTAAAAAAAGAAAGAAATCCATCCATTTGCGACAACATGGATGGACCTTGTGAGTATTATGTAAGGGAAATAAGTCAGACAGAGAAAGATAAATACTATACAATCTCATTATATGTGGAATCTGAAAAACAGAATTTATAGAAATAGAAAGTAGAATGGTGGTTGCCAGCAATGAGAGGGGTGGGGAGAGGGGAAAGGTGTTCAAAGAGTAAAAGATTTAAATAAGTTCTAGGGATCTAATGTACAGCATGGTGACTATAGTTAATGAGATTGTACTATATACTTGAAAGTTGCTAAAAGGATAGATCTTAAAATTTCTTTACACACACACACATCTGTGAGGTGACAGATATGTTAACTAACATTCCTGTGGTAATCATCTCACATTATATATGTATATCAAATTATCACATTGTACACCCTAAACTTATACAATATGTCAAATATATCTCAAGAAAAAAAAAAGACTAAAAGTGAAATAGTAGTGACAGATTGCAAGTGAAGAATATGGACAATTCCATTCCTGATACTGAACAGATAAGAAAGAAATCAAAGAGGACATGAAGTATGAAACATGTTCTTAGAAGTATTCTATTAAACTGTGAAAATCCTAGGATTTATCTCCCCGACTGAAATTTTAAACTGTATGAGGATGACTGCTGGTGTCAACATAATTTGGTTCAACAAGAGAGGAGCAATTTATGACATAAATATTATTACAATTTTAGGAACAGGTAGATTTACATATATGTATGTGTATATATGTGTGTGTGTGTATATACACACAATCTTAAGGTTTTTAATTAGAAAAAGACAGCTGCCCTACATGTTAGAAAACCTTATTTACAAATAAAAGAATAGGGGATATGAGTGATTCCATAATCAAAGAACTCATGAGAGATAGGAAGTACAATTATTATTATACAAGGTCATGTAAAAGTAAAAACAGGGTGCATTTAAATTAAAACATGTAATGGCTAATGAACATTATTTTATTTTGATTTTGTTTGGATAGTATATCCAAATACTATCCAAATACTGGATAGTATTCCACTATAAATGTGAGAATATACCATGTTTTCTTTATCCATTAATCTATCAGTGGACACTTAGGTTGTTTCCTTGTCTTGACTATCATAAATAATGCCACAATGAACAGATATCTCTTTAAGATAGTGATTTTATTTCCTTTGGATATATATCCAGAACCAGGATTGCTTGATTATATGGTAGTTCTATTTTTAATGTTTTTGAGGAACCTCCATACTATTTTCCATAGTTGCTGTACCACAGGGAACACGTTTCCTTTTTTTACATCCTTGCCAACACTTATCTCTTGTCTTTTGATAATAGGCATCCTAAAAGCTTTGAGATGATATCTCTTTGTGGTTTTGTTTTTCATCTTCCTTATGATAGGGATGTTGAACATCTTTTTATGTACCTGTTTGTTCATTTGTATATCTTCTTTGGAAAAATGTCTATTCAAGTCCTTTGCCCATTTTTAATTAGATGATGATGATGATAATGATGATTTTGGCTGTTGAGTTGTATGAGTTGCTTATATATTCTGGATATTAACCCCTTATCAGATTCATGGTTTGCAAATATTTCTCCCATTCAGTAGATTGCCTGTTCATTGTTGTTTTTTTTTTTTCTCTATAGATTCAGTTTAGTTTGATGTAGCTCCAATTTAAAAAAAATTTTTATTGGAGTATAGTTGTTTTACAATGCTGTGTTAGGTTCTAGTGTACAGCAAAGTGAATCAGCTATATGTGTACATATACCCCCTCTTCTTTGGATTTCCTTTTCATTTAGATCACCACAGAGCACTGAGTAGAGTTCCCTGTGCTACAGAGTAGGTTCTCATTAGTTATCCATTTTATACATAGTCTAGTTGTTTCCTTCTGCCTTTTGTTGCCTGTGCTTTTTGGTATCATGTCCAAAAATTATTATCAAGACCAATGTCCAGTAGCTTTCTCCTGTGTTTTCTTGTAGCAGTTTATGTTTTCTCGTCTTACAAGTAAATCTTTAATCCATTTCAGGTTAATTTTTGCTAGTGGTGCAAGATTAGAGTCCAGTTTCATTCTTTTGCATGTGAGTATCCAGTTTTCCCACCACCCCAATTATTAAAGAGACTATCTTTTCCCCATTGAGTATTCTTGGCAAATTTAGTTGGTCACTTTTAGTCTTACCTGAATACTTTATAGTGTGTTTTCAGCTTCATTTTGATATTTTCTTCTCTGATCCTATATTTCTCAGGATTTAAAATTATGTACTGTGGCTAATAAGTAACTTGTGAGATTCTTTCTCTTTAATGGTATTTTCTTGACTCTTTAGAAAATGTGTGGCCTTCTGCACAAAGCTCCGTTCAATGACTCTTGAGTCTCCCTATATTAAAGTACAGTTAACCTTCTCCCAGTGCACTGTTGGACAGTTAAGTTGCCCTTCTCAGCCTGACTGTAGTTAGTTCTAATAATTGCTATGTGAATATTTGCAATTGGTTAACTTAAAAATGTGTGAGGAGTAACATTGGGGGGTCTGATTAAGAAAACCATCAGAAATCAACTTTTTTTCATTTCCCAAAGCAAAAGAGTAAAGATTGCATGTTAAGACTATAACCATGTTATAATTTATGTCCTAAGTTAGAAATAATTGGTACTATACAATTAGCTTCGACTTCTACATCCTTTGCTAACAAGAAATTTTGGCTTTTCTACCTCCCCTCATTCCCCATACCATCACCCTTGCTTCAGTTTCGCCTACTTTCCTGTAAATTCATTTTGCTTTGTCACATACTAAGAAGAATTTTAACACTGTAATTTTTTCCTCCATTCAAATAGTCAGTGTCTTTCTGGTTTTATGACTCAGGGGTATTAACTCTTGTCTCTAGGGTGCCACTATGATCCCAAATACACCGAATAACTTGGATGCTTGCAACGCAAAGCACTTTGTGTAACCTTTATATAACCTAGTTGGCATAGCTGAATATGTATATATGTGTATCTCAAATCCCCTACTCAGTACCCAGGATTGTTAAGACTTAGTTATGCCACAATAACTTCATGCCAAAGCACCTGCCATCAGCCTTTCTAAAACATGACACAGCTCTCTCATTTTTATGCTTTCTGAAAGGAAAATCTCAGGTTCAAGTTATCATTACTTCATCTTAGGTTTTCTGTACACTGCCTTTGAATCTAAATCTTGTATATTTCCAACAAAAGAGACTACCACTTGAAAAATAATTAAAAACACACAGCTGAGGAAAATACATACAGAAGGAAATATTTACTATCTTGATTTTTATGGAAGAGGAATTCTGAGAATGAATTTTTTTAATGTGGTTTTTATTTCAAGGGAATTTCCACTTACATGGGAAATACAGTTTTGTTTGAGAAGGGAGGACATTCATATGTGCTCTTAAAGTTAAGTTTTTTTTGTGTGTGTGTGTTTTTTTACATCTTTATTGGAGTATAATTGCTTTACAATGGTGTGTTAGTTTCTGCTTTATAACAAAGTGAATCAGCTATACATATACATATGTTCCCATATCTCTTCCCTCTTGCATCTCCCTTCCTCCCACCCTCCTTAAAGTTAAGTTTTGATGGGTGAATAAAATTGAACACAACTTCAGAGAAGGGCTAAGAACACTAGCTTTGAAGCCAGGCAGACTTCAGTTTCAAGTACTCCTACTGCATTAACTAGCTGTGTGGCTTAGGGCAAGAAACACTTAATTTTCCTTACATTGAAAACAGAGGTACTTATTCCTATCAGGGCTGATTGTTGATAGGAGTAAATGATACAGTGTATGTGTAGTGTAGAGCAAAATGTCTGCCATATAAGAAGTGTTCCATAAATTGTAACACTGTGCTTTGAACCCCCAGTCGCTGGTACAACTATTTTTGTACAATTTTTGTGCCAATGTCCTTTAGCTTTCCAAACTGTCAACAGTACATATGCCTAGCTCCTAGAGGGCATGAATAAGGTTTTATGATATCTGACATAATAATGCACCAACGAACACACACACACACACACACACATGTATATGCACAATTTGGGACTTTGGTAGTGTGACAGTGACCAGACTTTATTTATGTTAGGAAGAACCACCTTACCCCTTCAATTAAAAAAAAAGGATCATACAGCAGTCCCACTCCTGAGCATATACCTGGACAAAAATATAATTCAAAAAATACATGCACCCCTAGGTTCACAGCACTGCTATTCACAATAGCCAAGATAGGGCAACAGCCTAAATGTCCATCGACACGTGAATGGATGAAGAAGATGTGATACATATATATAGTGGAATACTATTCAGCCATAAAAAAGAATGAAATAATGCCATTTGCAGCAACATGGATGCAACTAGAGATTATCATACTAAGAGAAGTAAGTTGGAAAGAGAAAGACAAATACCATATGGTATCACTTATATGTGGAATCTAAAATATGCCATAAATGAACCTATCTGCGTAACAGAAACAGATTCACAGACATAGAGAACATATTTGTGGTTGCCAAGGGGGAGGAGGATCGGGGAGGGAAACACTGGGAGTTTGGGATTAGCAGATGTAAACTATTATATAGAGGATGGATAAACAACAAGGTCCTACTGTGTAGTGCAGGAAACTATATTCAATATCCTGTGATAAACCATAATGGAAAAGAATATAAAAAAAAGAATGTCTCTATGTGTATAACTGAGTCACTTTGCTGCACAGCAGAGATTGGCACAACATTGTAAATCAACTCTACTTCAATAAAAAAATAAAATAAAATAAAGGATCATAGAGTTGCTCTGATGATGAGATGGAAAAAAATCTGAAAATAGCATCACAATTCCTCAGTTTGTGCCCTTGCTCTACCACCATAAAATGCATGGCCATGGACAGAGCCCTTTCCTTTGAAGGGAAAATAAAATGTATCCCCTTAAGTTGTTGGGAGTATAAATTGTGATCATGTAGCAAAAGTTCTGTGTAAGCTGTAAACTTGTTATTGCAGTTGGGCAGATTGTTAGAAAAGGTTTCCATTTTCTCATCCACATCTGGATTCAGGAACTTCCAACGTAGTTCATATTTGTATTAGGCCAAATAAATAGAGGTTTCCCTCCCTTCCACCTTCTTTTCTTTCTCTTCAGGGAAGCTGGATGTATTAAATCGTTAGATCATGTTAAGAGGTAAAATAACCCATGCTATAAGCATGTTTTATAAAAAAAACCTTTAAACATTAGCAGGCTGTATGAAGTACTTTTATCACATTTAATTTCTTTGAAACTATCTGAAAGTTTCAGATAATTCATAAATAGATTATGTGACACAAGGAATACTTCTCTGTAAGAAATTCCTACCAGCTAGATTTGCTTCTGAGAAAATATATAGTTTTGCAATTTAAAATCTTTCCTGTCTTGTCTAATATATAGGATTCTTTTGAGATGAGCTGAGATGGGAGAAATAAAAATATGTTTGCAACTGGAAAGTTAATGAAAATTTATCAGTTTCTTATTTCCCTATGCTACAGTTGCAGTATCCTTTTCCTCCTTTGAATCTCAGCATTCTGGGAATCTTGTCCTAAAACTTAGGGAAGAAGACTTATTTCTCCTATAAAATCTGAAAAAAATCTCTCCCAATACTTTGGTATGGAGTCTTAACTGATTTTGGACCTTTTATTTTAAGTCTGTCTGAAAACATTGCACAGTGAGCAAATAAATTCTGACAGTTCTATTTATGCTCTTGTTGTATATTTGTTATTCAACTGATTATTGAAATGAAAATTTCACTGGTGATTAAACTAAATGTATTCAGTTCTGAAAACAATGCCTTACTCAAGATTTCTTAATCCTTTGGATATAAGCATGCATGGAAGGGGAAAGCTTTTCATCAGCATTTTAAGGTGCTTTTTGACAATAATATTCTCCATTCTTTTAACCAATACAAAGACAGCACTTGTAGTACTTTCCCCTTAAAAGTAATTTGTTTTAATCATCTTTTTAATAGTAACTTTCACAGAAGGTTAGCTCCAACAGAGGGTCATGGCTATAATATATTTCTTACAAATATATTCTGAAATTGTGTAATGATGATAAAAAAATAATATACATGGTTTCCTTTTAATATTGGAGAACTCCAAGATGTTTGATTTTCTACAAATTGTTAATTAAAAGGAGTCATAAAAGTGGAAAGTATAAGCTATGAGCTGCCATTTGTTCTTTTATACTCTTAAAACATAATTTTTTTCCAGTAAATTACCAGTGGGAAGGACCAAATTAAAAGAAATATTTCCTCGCTCATGATGATGATGATAGCTGATAATATATATTGAGTTCTATATTATCTCATTTAATGTCCTCAGTTCTTCACATTTTAAAATGATAAGTAAGAGGTTAACTTGACTAAGTTTACACAGTTTGTAGTTTGTTAGAACCGTGATCTGAAGTCAGTAGTTGTGACTTTATTGCACTTTATGAAATCTTTCTTAATGTTTGTTTACAGGCTGATTTTCAAATAATAATGTAAACTAATATCACGTGAGACACTTTACATATACTTCTTTAAACACCTTTGGTTTGAAGTAAAGTAAAATCTGTAAGCTTTCATCTTATTAGTTAATACTCCTTAATGAAGCTTCTACTATCGCGAATCTCTTATGGGTCATTCTAACATATATATCATATATGGATACCAATTTTAGTAAAGACTAGTTCTGCAAGAAATAGCCTTAACTATTTATATTCTCATACCTAGAAGTGCTACATGATGTAAAAGAAGATGAATGCATCTGCATTTAGCTTATACCATACTTCCTGTTTAAATGTCTGATCTGCCTTAGGAGCGTTAAAAGAGGATTCTCTGTTTTGGTGCATTTTGTGTATTTGTGACCCACCTCTGGACGTTGCCTCTGCTGAAAATGGTTGTTTATCAGCGTCACACTAAGTTTCCTAAGTCACTTGTTTTCTTATGTTATTTTCCTGTGTTTCTATCATGTCTAAGCCCCTTTCACCAGGCAGCTGCATGAGCCTCACTTCCCCACCCTAAATCCCACTAGATCTCTGCAAGAGCCCGCACTTCCAGTTAGTCCCCTTGTCTTCATATTCTCCTCGTCTGTAATGATCATGCTTTTCTCCATATTTTTATTTATGCTGTCCCCCCAGCCATGTGACTATTGTTCTTTATTCTCTTTCCTCTTCAAAATCCTATCCATCCTTTTCCGGAGAGGTTTGCCAAATTTGCCCAAATCACAATTCTCTCTCATTTCTCAATTCCCGTAGGATTTTTAATGATAATATCCACTTCTTGAATGTAGACTGTATTGTATTGATATTATCTCTGAATTTTTGGTTCAGAATTCTTACCTACTTACCAGATTATACATTTACTAAATTAGAGATAATAAAATTGCCAGATTCTATTCAGAATCTTGCCACCTACAAACTTTCAGTTAATGTACTTTATTGACAAGTAGAAAGGAAGGTGTCAAGGAAACATACTTCAACTTTGCTGGCCACCTTCAGATGGTTTTATAAGTTGTGTGAAGTCATTTTAGTCTTGTTTATCTGGATCAGCAGCCTGTGATGTATTCGGAATAACGGCTTGTTAACACTTGTGACAGAAAGAAGAAAGTTAAACTATACACTTTACAGAGTTCAAAAGCAGCAGTAATTGTTTACATATTGGTACTTTTAAAGTGTTACTTTGGACTGTGAACACATGAATATAGAAACAAAGTTTTAGGATCCAACCTGTTTCTAAACACTAATGTATGTCCCACAAAGTGGGGACCCAAAAAGTAGTCAGTGCTTTGCTGTGTTTTCCTTTGTGGATAAAGCTTTTTGATAATATAAGCTAATGTATCATTTATAAACAAATATTTTTCCTGTGAAACTGGTTAACCTAACAAATTTAGTAGAATACTGTGCATTCCAGATTCAGACACACAAGTTCACAATTGGGTATATATTATGTGAAACAAATATAGATATATAATACCTCTACTGTATTACATCTGAATTATAGTGGGAGACCTGTTGGGTACTGCTTTCTGCTTCTCTGTGCATTGGTTTTTCCGGTCGCGTTCGTTCCCCTACTCACCAGAAGTGTGTGTTTGCTTTGGGTGCTGCCGTGGAGGAGCTGCTATATGGAACAGAGCATGACCCAAATCATGGCCTAGGAAACTGTATCACACTGTAAGATTTCTTCACTTTATATTTCCACCTTTTTATTTTTAGAGAAAAATAACATTGTTGTATTGCATCTCTTAGACGGTCAGTATTAGGAATATTACTTGTGCTTGGTCGTTTTTAAAAGTAGATAAAGCTGTCCATGATGTTGACAGACATATCTAGAAAGAGTAATTCAGTGCTGAATTCCCCTGGGAACAAATATGTCCTGGATATTCCGGGGAAATGAGGCTTAGTGAAAATGTTGTACGTCTCACAGCATGTGGTCCTTTGCCTTGAAGTGCCTTCTTCACTCCCTTATGACTTCCACATGCTTTCATGTAATTTAGGGACATTCAACAGATAGACTTGTGGCTGAATTGTTTCTGCAGATCTATGACACTTCATTCATTCATTAAATAAGCAGAGAGATAAATATGTAAGTACAAATTAGAACAGTGAAAGTAAGAAAAAACACCAGTAGAATCTAATTTAGATCAAGAGATCAGCCCCCTGACTTTAACAGTCATCAAATATCATTCATACTATCTATTGTAGGTTATTTGGTATTATCCTCATTTTCATCAAACAGCTTAGTTGCTAAGAAGTATCCCTAAATTGTTAATAAGTAAGTAGTAATATCATAATTATGTATATTATTTATTTAAAGATTCAGATTATTACATGCTTTTCTTTCTGCTTCCATGGTTTCTAGTTGCTGACTCACAGAAACATAAGTGAAAGAAGCTTGAGTATTGAAAGTATTTTGTTAAACATTTGAGTAGCATACTTTTATAGTAATTATCTAATCAGAATAGAAATTTTATAGTTGAACATTTAATTGGATAAAATTATTATGTGGATGATAGTGCTGTCATATATGATTTTAATTACATATTTATTACAGCCATTAATCATACTAAAATAATTGCTTTGTATAACAATGAAGTAGAGAGATAACAAATAGTATTAATATTTGAGTGGTGGATCTAGGAAGGCCCTTAAAACTACAAATAGAGTATATTCTATGTCACACGTTTTGGTGTGATTTGTGGGCTTGCAGCTAGATTCTTACACCCATTGCAGTCAGGATTTTGTGACCATTTTTTGCTTCCCAAATTGTTGTTACTTTAGGGCTGTACATTCATTAGTCTGGTCCATTAAACAGTAGCTTGAATTTTTCTTATAAGTGTCATAAAATATTCTGTCATGATTATTGATCTTGTTTAAACATTTTAAAAGAAAAATATAGATCTTCAACAATACAGTTGGAAATTTACTAATATTTGGCTTTCATATAAGTAAGCTGAGCTTCTAATTAAGTCATACAAGTTTGGAGTTGAAGGATGGTCATAATAATAAAGCTCATTCATTAAGAACCATAGGTCAGCCAATCACCGTGCCAGGTGTTTAGCTTATATCATCACCAATCTTCATAGCATTCTTGCAATGTACTTATTATTTTCTTAATTTTATTAAAAAGTGTAATTAAAATCAACAATATATGATTACTGACTTGTTGCAAAACATACTAAAATTATAGAAGTACTATGAAGTGAAAGCCTGATGCACTCACCTTGTAATGAAGAAAGATGACCACCACCAAGTTCAACAAGTAAAATGTGGAAGGATACAAATAGATTGCTGTGAGATTCTAAGCCCTTCACTAAAGAACTATTACTGGAAGTGAGTTAGTTTGAAGCACCAATTATGGGGGAATATGAATTTAAACCCATACAATCTGATAGAAAGCCCAGCCTCTTAAACTCCATGCTATCCTGCCTGTGAATCTGCTGCTTCTTGGGATGTGTTCAGGGCATTTGGAAAGCATAGTACCACCTTCATAGGTTCTTACCATAACTCTCACTATTGACTAGATATTGTCTATTCTGAATTGTTTCTTCTAGGACCAAAAAATAACTTTATTATCTGTCAGTTGTTTCCCCATACAGATGTGCTGATCTAACTGAATCATAAGGCAATTGCAAGAAAAATTGCCGGCTTCTGGATATACGTGTGATATCCACTAAGGCAGGGGGCAGCCAAGCCCAGGACCTAATTTGGGCTTTCATTAGCTTCTGGCCAGGGAATGGGGTGTTAACAAAGAAACAAATGACAGTGCAGAGAATTTGGAAAGGCATTGCCTCTGAGGAATGAGATGAATGTTATAAGAAAGGGCCAAGAAAGGGCGTGACAAAAATGATGATGCTTCTTTTATTTATAACCTGGATAAGGTAAGGGAAAAATGGAGCCAGTCTGTTTCACCAAAATATCTGCTTCAGAATTGAGAATATTAGGTGGTCGCCAAGATATTTGGTTTACCTTAAGGTGACAATTTAGAAATTATAAAGAAATATAAAATGTGTTATATGTATAAAAGAGAATGGTTATATTGTATATGCAGAATAAATATAATGTAACATTGACATATATACACTACCAAATGTAAAATAGATAGCTAATGGGAAGCAGCTGCATAGCAGAGGGAGATCAGCTTGGTGCTTTGTGACCACCTAGGGGGGTGGGAGGGAGGCTCAAGAGGGAGGGGATATGGAGACATGTGTGTGCATATGGCTGATTCACTTTGTTATACAGCAGAAACTAACACAACATTGTAAAGCAGTTATATTCCAATAAAGATGTTAGAAAAAATAATGTAGTAAATTTACATGGCAACACAAATCAACTTAAGGAAAAAATACCATTTTTTGAGGCCCTCAATGTTCTTCTCCCTGATCCCTTTTCTTTAGTATCTCAATTATAGCTACTATTTTGATTGGAGGAATAAGAGAGGGAGAGGTCAAATAATCATTCAAAAATAAGATGTCAACTTTGAAGGACAGACATGATTTGCTAGGTGGAGATGGCAAGTTTGAGGCTTCTGGGATAAAGGGACAGCATGACCATACTCCTAAGTACTTGAAACTGCATAATATAGCTACTAAATGTTGATTCTGGCAAGGTAAAGAGAAATACTATGTGTTTGAGTAATATCTATTTAATTTTTCAACATAAAGCTCAAACTATTTAAAATTATATCTGCTTTCCTTCTTTTTAAGTATTACTTCCCTTTTTTAAAGATCTACTGGCACCTCCAGCTAAGTCTTCTTTTTAATTGTTTTAAGAACACTTAAGATGAGATCTACCTTTTTAACAAAATGGTATAGCCAGCATGGAAGACAGTACGGAAGTTCCTGAAAAAATTAAAAGTAGAACTACCATGTGATCCAGTAGTCCCGCTTCTGGATAGTTACCCAAAATAATTGAAATCAGTATCTTGAAGAGATAGTTCCCCTCTCCCGCAGCGTTCACTGCAGCATTGTTCACAATAGCCAAGATGTGGAAATAGCCTAAATGTACACATACATGTGCACACACACGTAAACCACACACACACACACACACACACACACAGCGTGGAATATTATTTAGCTTTAAAAAAGAAGGAAATCTTGCATATGCAACAACATGGCTGAACCTTGAGGATAAACTACATCATTTTTCTAGTTCTCTTTTATATTCTATACTAGGTATAAGCTACATAAAAATATTTTATATTCCAGATTTTCTCCACTAATACATTTTACTTTTCACACTCAAAGTCTAGTTTAAATCATGGTTGAATACTCAACTTCTCCAAGGAAACTTTCTTGGCTCATCTCATCCTATCTGCTTTGCATCGCCTCAACTTGATTTTATTTTATTTCTTTTAAAAAATAACATAATATTTGTATATTGCATGCTTGCTTTTATGTTTTCATGGACAGACCCTCTCTAATTTTTAGATGTCTTTGTTACATTTAGAGTATAACGTCCTCAAGGGCAAGAACTGTTTATTTTTCTCTTTTTGACACCATGTGTCACATCCTGTGTTTCACAAGTGTGAACACAGAAAAGAAGTTTACAAAAGGCGTGAGATTGTAGTTGGGGCCTGTGTTCTCTTGATGCTATGGCAAATTGTTCTTTTGGAGCTTTTATACTTTTGCTTCAGGTAGTAAATGAAAGCAGGAGAATAATTCCTTGAAAACATCTTTTGGTGCTTTGAAATAAATTTGAAAAATATCAGAAACATCCCAAACTATACAAAAAATCCAAATACATTTGTAGGCAAGAACATTTTAAAAAATGTGCCAATGCCTTCATTCACTTAGAAGGGACCCTGAAAAAAGCATTTAACCACTGTAATTCAGTTCCATTTGTTTTTATAATTTGTAATACAATGTAAACATTGAAGTCTGGGACCTTTTGAAAAACTGATTTTTAATATGTTGTAGAAATCTAAGCATGTTTAGTTTTGTTATACAATTAGTGTTGTTGATTTTTTTCTAGAAATGCAGAAGCTACTAAACACCTAAATGACTACATATGTTGATAAATTTGGGGATTAAATTTGAGCTGTGTGTTTTCAGAACTATTGTCAGTAGTAGGTATGTCCAAATATTCTTTCCAGAAATTTCACTGATATACCTTTATTTAGTGAGCATAGCATGGAGATGCATATTTACCTCATTACTAGTTAATATTGGTAAACTATTTTAAGATAATTAATATGAAATATCAGTAGTTTTCTTCTTTATCCCTTTGTCTCTCTTTTAACCTAACCTCAGGATATAGTGTGTCTTTGTTGTAGTCTCCTGTGTAAACTGCTATAAATTATATTCTCTGAATAGATTTTATAGACCTTTTGGTAGAAGGTATTTTCTACAGAACATAAATTTTATTACATAGAAATAACTTAGGTGGCTTTTTTCATGAAATATGACAATAACCTATTGACAAAAAAGAAAGCAAAAAAGGGTTTCACCTTAACACTTTTTCATGCAACAATTAGTACTCCAGAATAATTATTTCTATGTTGATTCTGAAGTAAAGAAAGTAATGTTGTGTATGAAAGTCATGATCGGGATATTTTCTTAAGCTGAGTTTATAGTCTAATGGTATTGTAAAATCTCCAATTATTACTTTAACCCATTTTTCATTTATCTTTTTAATGACTTATAAAAATGCTTATTTCTTCAGTATTATTGCTTTTGCTGATGAGTTTTTCAGCCAGTTCAAGCGTAAGAATATGCTTCATAATTTCAATTTTGAATAATAACTCCAGATGCAAAAGCAACAAACCTACCAGAAACAACCAGTGTTTGCCATTACAATATTTCTTTCTTAGAAAGTTGAACTCAACTTTCATCACTAGGACTTGTAAAGCTGAAGGCACTTAAAACAACTATATTAAGATTATCATTAACTTTTTTGTTCACATTTAGGATTGTAATTAAAACTGTCAGAAGTAGCAGATCTCTTTATGTTCTTTATTTTACATTTTCTCAAAGGGTAACACATGAGAATAGAGGAATTGCTTCCAATATCTGGAACACTCAAGAAAGAAGAGGGAAAAGATATTTTACAGTTAAGATTGACAGAGAAGTCAACACTTAGACATATGAACTAAGACCTGTGTAATGATGATATTTACCATAAGGGAAGAACTGATACATCCACTTCAGTATGGGTTTGAATTTCTTAGCAATAAAGCTTTGTCTTTTTTTCAGGAGTTTTCCTGGCAATGGGTTATCTTAATACCAATCATTCTGTGTCTGTCATTTTTCACACTTAATGCTTGATAAGTTGCCAACTAGTATAAATGGTGAATGGAGACAGCCTCAGGATCCAGACTGGTAGTACTAATGGCCCTGGTCAGAAAAGGTGTTAATTCCAAATCAAGTTTGTCTCTCTTCCAGTCAGAAGGAGTTTGTTCAGACGAGAAATGCCAATTCTTCCTTTAGTGGATGTTGGCCAGGTGAAGAGAACTGCCAAAAGAGAAATGTAACATGCCGTATGTGACTTCAACTGAAATGAAAGACACAGCACATTTTTACTTTCAAAAAAATTAAATGATCTTTTAAACACACAGATTTCTTCACAGGTAGGGTTCTGAAAATAAATCACTTGCTATATAGAGTAAAGAGTAATGGAATCTTGCCAGTAGACAGTGCACTCATTTCCTGCCGTGGGAGATACTTATCATAATGTGACAGGGCCTTTATTATACATGTAAAAATGACAAGATTACTCTGTATGTCCAGAGCAGCAATGATCTTCTTACCAGAAGTTGTTTATGCCGCTGTTGAAGTGCTTTAATATCATTTCCAGACAGCCTTACTCTCAGTTGCTACATGGATGAATAAAAGGGCAGTACTGAAAGGAGAAAATAGTACAAATTTGAGCCCTAGTTGAGACCAGTGTGATTCCCAGTTCCTTCATCCATAGAATGAGGTTTAATATTCCATCTTTGGGGTATTATAAATAGATTCTATGGTTATTTATTCACAAGAATACCAAAATATCAGTTCTACAGTGTTGTGTAAGTTGAACCATATGAAATTATCTGTTTTGTGGGTTGAAGATTGTCAAACATCAATTTCATAGAGGTAAATGAAATCCTTAGTATGCTGTAGCATAACATTATCTTTAAAATTTTCGAAGTCCACAATCACATATATTTGCCTATTATGCGCCAGATGCTGTGCTAATCACCTTCCAAATGTCTTCACATTTAATTATGACAGCAATCCAATTCGTAATGTTATTATTCCTGTTTTAAAGATGAAGAAATTGAAACACGAAGATGACCAGTAGTTCAAAGTCATACAGTCGATGAGGGGTGGATCTAGAATCAAACTCAGGCTGTCTGAGTCCTACATACACTTACTACTTTTCAAATGAGCCTCTTATGTATTGTGCGTTTATTTTCCATTTTTATATCTTCTGTTTATATCTTTTGCCCATTTTCTTCCTCTCTCTCTGTTTTGTGAGAATGCACTTGGAAATCTGACAAGCATATTTTTTTCTTTTTACCTTTTGACCATTTTCTAAATGTTTTTACCTTTTGACCATTTTCTAAATGTATTTTTTTTAACTGCTGAGTATCAGGAATTCTTTATATATTCTATTTACTGGTTCTTTGTCATATATATGGTGTATGAATATTTTCCCCAAGTTCATAGTTTCACTTTTCATCCATTCCACATGAGCTTTTGCAGAGCAAAAAGTTTTAAATTTTGATAAGATTCAATATCAATGCATCAATTCATGGATTGTGCTTTTAGTCAAGACTAAGAACTCCTTAGCAATTCCTACATTCTGAAGATGTTCTTCTATATTTTTGCTAAAAGTTGTATGGCTTTACATTTGTCTGTGATCAATTTTGAGTAAATTTCTGTATAAAGTGTGAAATTTAGGTTGAGTTCCATTGACTATGGTTGTCCAATTGCTCCAGCACCGTTTGTTGTAAAGGATACCCTTCCTCCATTTAATTGCTTTTATATCTTTGTCAAAATTTTTTTGGGTATATTTGGGTGGTTCTATTTCTTGGTTTTCTTTTTTATTCTACTGGTCTATGTGTGTATCCCTCCACCAATACCACATGGCCTTGATTATGGTAGCTATATAGTTGGTCTTATACTGGGTAGAGTGATTCTTCACACTTTTTCTTCTTTTGCAAGAATGTTTTAGCTATTCTAGCTAGCTTGCATCTTTCCATATAAACTTTATAATCAATTCTGTGTGTACAAAAAAGCCTTGGTGGGATTTTGATATGAATTACTTAAACCTATAAGTCAATTTGGAGAGATTGGTACATTTACTATGTTGAGTGTTCCAATCCATGAACATGTTATGTCTCTCTATTTATACCTTCTTTGATTTCCATTGACTTTTGATTTATATATATTTATCATTGCAAGCATGATGGAAAACAATGAGTATGTCTAAGTTCTGATTTTGTTTAAAATAGGTCAGGTATAACTTTTTTACTATTTTAAAAATAATAAGGCACAATAAAAATAGATTTAAATTAATTTCTGTTTTGAAGGAAGAGGAAACTAATCTTAAAGTGAATCAAAAGATATTTCAGAGATCTGTTTTAGGGAACAAAATTGTTAATGGATTCAGTATCTATTTTAATGGACTCAGTGCATAGCAATTCTGTGTCAGGTTTAATTTTATACAACTTTAATTATAATCTGTTATGCTTGTATCATAATCTAAACCCATGGTTACCCATATTTTTCTACTATTTTAAAATAATTTAAAAATTTCTGCTTCTTGGGCAGTATCTTTTAGGGTTTGTGATTTTACTATAGCAGTTTTGGAAATAAAATCCTAAATAATTTAAATATGCATGCTGTTGATTTTATGACATTGTAGAAAACCAGCCAAGACTATATTGGTTTATCCTTTTTATTTTTGAAACAATCTTCCCGATGACTTACATGCCAGGCATTTTAGAAACTATATGAGGCTTACTGATGTCTTTTTTTTTTTTTTTTCAAAGAGGCATCTAGAGGATTTCCCAACCATCACACCTCAGAGAGAACCTAAGTTCTAATATGAGCATTGATACATAACCAGTATTGATATATGAAAAGAATGTACTATTATGCTGTAAATGGATTTTTCGGTTTTACAAGGGGTATGGCTATATGATATTTCTCTGCTGTTACAATGCTCCCATCTACAGGGTAATTTAAATTATTAATTTAATGACTATAAGTGTAATAAAAATTCCAAATATATATTTTACCTTTATGCTCAAAAGCTCATGGTAATTTTATCAATTTAGAAAGTTTTTCATCCACTACAAAAATCCAGCAATCTCTGAGATGCAATTGCTTGATAATATGACAGCCAAGAAAATTATATAATAGCTTAGGAAGGGAACTGAAAAAAAAAGTCATATCCAACTGAAGTCATGGCCAGAATTATAATGTAGTTTTAAAATTAGCATTTTACCTGGATATGAATTTCAGAAATATTTCCATAAATATACTGTTTCAAATTAAAACTTTAAAATGAAAATGTTGACCCTTTCTTATTTAGAGTTGAAAAAAAGGGAGGATAAAAATAAAAATTTGACCCCCCCCCCCAAAAAAAAGCAGCCTAGATGTCAGGTGAAATACTATTTGAGAACTTAAAATCATTGCATTACACATTTCCATCAGTGCCTGTCCACCTACCTATTGCAGCTACACTCACCAGCTAGTCTCCACCTGGAGCCAGTGGCGGGCACCTTAGTCAGCTGCAGCCTTTCCCTAACTGGTCAGGTGTGCTGACATAACCAGGGCTTTTCCTAGAGTTGGGTTAATAAGCCTTAGGAAGTGAACCTGCAAGTCCATGGAGTAGACTTGGGGTTAGAAAGGCCAGGGAAGCTGTGGGCAAGTCAGAGTAATGAGGAAAGAGAGGGTATACATAATCAGAGAAAACGTAAGGTAGAAAAACAGGGAATGATTGAGTCCACCAAGGAAAGAAAAGGCTCCACAAGAGGAAGGGAGATGGTGCTGTGTGTGCTGCCTCAGGTCCTAGTGAGCTTAGGGTTCTGCTAGATTCACTGTAACCCCTTCTTTACATCACTGATTTATTACTGAAATGAAACACCCAATTAATCCAAGGGGACAATGCAAGCACCCTGTTGACTGTAGTTTTTTTCTCCCAGGAACATTAACTCGTTGTGCTCAGCAGGCTTATGCAGGTACATAAAAACTGTAATTTCTCCTTATTATAGATCCAAGACAAACTGAAATCAATATAGATCTGTACTCAAATGTAAGAATCTCTATTCTGTGGACTTTGGGTGTGCATTCCAGTTCTGGCTGGCACTAGATTTATTGCACAAAACCACCTTAAGTTGTTTCAAACTCGTAGAACCTGCCTTAATGAACCGGTATGAACTTGTAACAAATTGTACAGCCTGTTGGCCTGCTTATTTAAATCAGCCTGCAAAGACAGTCTATAATACAGTCAATTAGCACTAATTAATGATTATTTAAGTAGTCACTGATGGATACCTGACTAGTGCATACTCAGTTAAAGCCTAATGAGCTAATGACAAGAAGTTCCTGAACATTTCATAAAGTTGGTAGACACTATTTATACTCACTACTGAGCATTTGCTAAGTTAAAGCATCTTAACATCTTCAGTTTCCCCTTCCTTCAAAATAGAAATATTTTACTTAATCTAACTCTATTTTTTGTATTTTTAAATATAATAAAATAATTTGAGAGTATAAATGAGAATGCACATGAAAAAGATCTTACCCACCCTCAATACCAAACATAGGCTATATATTTTTTCATGTGTTCCTTCTGATTAGTGACCTCTGTTTAGTTCTCTTAAGCAGACATCTTTATCCCGTTGCCATGGACCATTTCTAGACACGCTGCGAAATTCTGATCAGCATGTATACAAATTACTTTTTCTTTAACTCAGTATATGTATCAGCAAATTCTGTTAGCTTTCATGTGGCAAGAAGTCCAATGTGCGGCAAGGAAGAGATGAGAAACACAGAATGGTGGCATTCAAGAACCAAAAGATTTTGAATTTATTCAATCATATGTGAATGTTTCCTCCAGTGGTAGCAAATATTCACACAATCACACTGCTGAAGCCAACCACAGAAAATATGTGGATAAGTATGAACACTATAAAGACATGGTGACATAGTTATATTATAATGGTGATATTATTATTATTATTATGCAGATTTGTTTATAGTTCTTCAGTATCTAAGGCTTTTAAATGAACCATCAAAAATTATATAATTCCAAACCGTGCAGCAAACATAAAGAATTTAAGAATTCTGACTTAGGATATTACCTTTAATAGATAGATGTGATACTTCATTCCATGAGCTTAATGAGAACCCGCAAAGAGGCAGGAATCTGAAAACCACGTTGACTTTTTCTGTAAATTATCCCACCTACGAAATCTTATAACACTAAATTTATAGCTCTTATTTCTATATATTTCTCTTAAATTACAGACCCCAAAATGATAACAAGGCCAGCTAAGCACAACATTATCAATAACAGCCATTTTATTTTTCCTGCAGTGGGTTTATAGTTTATACCTTATTTTGTTTATAACTCGTGTAGGATTTAATCAAATGGCTTTTGCCAATTACAGACTTGGAGTTAAATTCAGCTGCTAACACTTTAAAATTATATGACTTTAGACATTTTATTTATCTTCTCTGGGATTCAGATTTTTATCAACAAAATAGAATAGCATACTTAACTTGTCAAATTATTTTCCAGGCTATTGAAAAATAGTTAAAGTGCTTGGCATAGTGCCTGGCACATGCTGTAAATGAAAGGAAACGTAGCTATTAATGTAAAGAGGAGAATTAACCTGAGGACCTTTAAAATGGCTCAGGTGAGGTTTATTTGTTTGTTATAGCCACTCTTGAAAAATCAATTAGGGAAAAACAGAAGTAAGACAGAAGGGAAGACTTGTTGAGAGGAATGCTTCTGACTTCCCATGTTGATTGTAATGTATTTATACTAACTGCTAAACTGACACTGTCTTTTTTTCTACTTAATATAAAAAAGAAAACATAAGCTAAAATAAATGTAAGAGAAAAATAAATAAGCAACTTAATAAATTGCAATGAAAGGGGTTGGTAAAGGTTAAGTGGTAGTGCTAAGAGTTCACCTTTCAGTAATGCATACTAAGTAAATTAGTCAAAACATCCCAATGAGGAAAACTAGAAATATTGAACAAAATAGAAAATAAAAATCTGAACACATTAGAGAGCTTACAATGCACTGAAGAATTAAATATCCAAGATATGAGAGGTAAAAAAAATTCAGAGAGATGATCTGAGAATTAATTGGGAGCCACGTTTCCCCTGAGGAATTTGCTATTTCTGGAAGAGAATGCTGAGATGATGAATGATTGAGCAGAAGCTTTGATAGCCACAAAAGGTTACAAGGACAAAAGTTTTAGTCTGGGGTCTGTCAAAGGTGAGAGGCATGGTAAATTCCCACAATTGATTTGGAGCCCAACAGGCCTAGATGAAAGAATAATCAGCATTCACAGGGACTAAATCCCTGCCTTGAGATATAAGGGTGATGCAGGAAATACATAAATCTTTGAAAATGAATTGTCATTCCTGGATCAAGATGTTTAGGATAACCATACAAAAATCCTGTCCGAATGAAGAGAATATTGTCCCTAGCCTGAAGTTATTTCTATAACGTTTTTTCAAGTATAGTGATTGGCACATAAACTAGTAAAACAGTCATATAAGGAGACAGTATTCACCAGAACCAGCAGAAACTGGAGAACAGGGTGATTGGTGTTCCAGATACTGGAATTACGAGAGATAGGTGTTAAAATAACTGTGTTTACTATATTATGGAGATAAAAGATGACATTGAAATTTTCAGCAGAATCCTGAAAATTGCCAAAAAATATGACACAAAAGATCTGAAAAAGAACCAAATTGAAATTTTAGAATTGAAAAGCAAAATACATAATTATTAAATTTCATAGCAGGTTAGACACAGCTGAGGACAGAGTCAGTGAACTTGAAGGCAGTTTGCAAAAATATATAGAATAAAATATGGAAAGTAAAAGGAGAAAAGAAAGTAAGAAAGAAGATGCTGTAAGAATATGTAACATGTATAATTGAAGTCTTTGAAGCAGATGAGAGAAGCAGTGTGGCAGAAATATTTTAAGAAATAATGACTGTCAAATTTTTAAAACTGAAAAGTGATCACTTTCATTAGTTATGAAGGAAATGCATCTTGAAAGCTCAGTGACATACTCTTAAAATGTTAGTCATGCTGGAATGTGAGTAGTAGTGACAATGCAAAGTGCTAACAAGTTTAAGGAAATATAAAAGTTTTTGCAAGATGAAAGTTATTGTGCAGATTTTGTAGTCACTTTGTAATAATGTTTGGCATTATCAAAGCTTAACAAATGTGCTTCTACTCACACGAATATTCCCAATAGAATGTATATGCTCCAAAAAACACATATAAAAATGTTCATAGGGGCATTATTTATTATAGCCTACAGGTAAAAATAAAAAATAAGCATCAACAATAGAATTTAATAAATTGTGCTGTATTCATGTAATGGAATACTATACCATGATGATAACGAATGAATTAGAACCACATATAATACATAGGTAAATGTCAACAAACATAATGCTGAGTAAAAGATGGCAAATATATATATGTGTGTGTGTATAAATATATAATTACAGTTATATCAAGTTTAAAAATAAGTAAAACTAAATTATGTTAGAAATTTAAATAATGACCACTTGGTCAAAAGAAAGAGGTTATATTTGGGAGGGGGCATGAAGGTATGTTCTGGAGCACTGGAACATCCTGTTACTCGATCTAGCTGGTAGATACATGGAAGTGTTTGCTTTGTGTCAATTTATTGAGCTATAGTGTTGGGATTTGTAAAGTTTATGTTTGGGTTAAATTTTAATTAAAATGTTTAAAATAAAGGCAAGTGGCTTGGTCACTTCAGGAAATTGCCAACAAACATATATGAAGATGGTCAGCCTCATAAGTAATCAGTAAGTGCATATTAAACCAAACTGAACTGTCATTAAACACCAGCACGATGCCTAAAATTAAAAATTAAAAGACAGTATTCTCTGGAACTCTCATATAGTGCTGGTGGGCATATGAATGATACAACCACCTGGGAAACTCTTAGGCATTATCTACCAAAGTTGAATATATGTGTATCATGACCTAGCAATTCCCTCTTAGGTATATACCCAAGAAAAACTCTCACACATATGCACAAGGAGACATGTACAAGAATATAGCAACATTATTTGTAATATTCACAAGCTAGAAATAAAATGTCATTAACAGTAGAACAGGTAAATACTTTATGGAGTATTCATGCAAGGGCATTCTATACAGTAACAAATCATAGTTCTGTGCCACAAAATGGATGACTCTTTCCTATAGGGAGATAATATTTTTTTCTATTAATATTTCAAGAGCTAATACTTATATGATGCTTTCTACATTTTATGTGTTCTATACATTGTATATTTATTAAAGTTTTAAATTTTTTACAATAATTCTATCCAGTAAGTGCTTATAAAATGCCTATATTGCATATGGGAAACTGAGGCATAGAGAATTTAACTTGCCCTAGATTATAGATTTTTTTAATATAACCAAGAAAATATGTAAAATGAATAGATTCTATCACCAATACATAATCTATAAAACAGTAAATGAAACAGTTTAGTTCTTGGCTGAAGTAGGCTGAAATACATTCCAATTTGGATAATTGGATACAACCCAGAAACATATGTAAAATAAAAATACACAATACTACTTAGTGTATGAACTGTGGCATCTTAGATCAATGTGAAATTTTCTTTGAAAATACCCAATTGTCTTGAAGAATTATCGATCATATCCTTTGTTCCAGAAAACTAGAGTCTATTGTGTGAATATCTATTTTACACATAATATGAACTATAATTAGGTCCTAGCAAAACCATGATTTATCATGTAGCAGTACACCTAATGTTAATTTATTTAAAAAAAACACTTATTTATAAAATATTTAAAATTTAAATTATAAAATTGTCAAATATTTGGCATTGAAAAATTCAGTTAACTCTTACAACTGAAGTTTTTTGCTACAAAGCCATTGATATAATGCCTAATCATTAAGACCTATGGTTAGTATGTTAAAATAACTCCACAAGAGACTGATATGAGTAGATAATGATCCACACATTTAAGGGTAGCAACTTTAAAAACAGGCAAATACTTTATGAGAGTAAGGTAGATACTTATACAAGGACAGAAAAAACGATAAAAGGAAGGAGAGAAAATGTATAGAAAGAGAGTCACTATAGGTGACTATAGGTATTAATAGGGGAGAATTACTTGGCATAAGTAAATAAAAACAAGTCATTTCAAGTCTAACATACATTATTACAGCAAGATTTTTGTTACTAATAAAAACCTTAATAATTGATCTTTGAATTCATATATTTTGTTGTATATACAAATTAGCAGTTTTATCCTTTTCAAATAAAACTTTATTGAATTTGAAGTTCAAATATGTAAAAAAGCAATATAGATTTTTTTCATGACAAAATGATGGATTGGAAAGTAAAAACAGTCTGTCCAAAAGTCTGTCTCTGAAACTTTCTGTAGTAATATTGAACAAGATAAACTCTCTTTCTTTCCCAAAAAATGCTTTTTTATTTTTTAAATTTTTGGTCAGATGGAAAGAGTGATAACACTTAGAAGTGGAATGATGCTGAAGTTCAGTGTCTTGCTGTCTTGCTCCCTCCTCTAGCAGTGTTTCTCTTATGCTCTTCTATGTTGATTTCAGTTGTATTACATGTAGTATGTCCTTCTGGCTAGTACTAGAGATTTTCACTTTTCTAATTTCCAGTCTCTTTTTAAAAAATATCATCTAAAAGTCATTTCAAAGTCAAATACCGCTCTGGTAGTCCAGGTCTACATTTCTATAATATTTCATTAGTATTTCCTCTCTGGTTTCTCTGAGTCTTAAGACTCTCAGCCACTTTTATACTTCTAAAATATTTTAAACCTTTCATGAAATCAATGTGTCCCAAATCTCTTAGGAGACTTTGACATAAAAGGCTGACAAACCCATTCAATTCTTACTGTAACTTCTATGCACTGTTTTTAAGGTTATACATTTAACTCTTAGCTTAGTATAAAATGCTAACTGTGCAAATGCCTTGAACCAGTTAATATCTGCTTTTCACCTCTAAGTGTCAATGTTTGTAAATTAACACTTACGGTTTTCATTTGGTCACTGAATCTTTCCACTTTCATAACCTGGAGTAATTATGTAGAGACCATATAGAACAAATATTACTCAGCCTTCTAAAAGAAAAGGAGTAAAATATCCCCTACCATTCTGTTGATCTAAATCCTACCTTATTCCAAAAGAGTGTTTAATACAGTGACACCACATCCCTTTCAAATTTGGCTTCCCAAATTGTCTCGCCAAAAGCGTGCATGCTTTCTTTCCCTCACCTCTATATAGGTTTCTCAGTCATTTCAACATTTTCCCCTCTTTTTAGGCATCCCCACTTCCATGACAACTTGCATGTCTCTTCAGAAGACAAATGCGAACTAAAATGCTGATGATATTTGGCAATGGCTCTGTATAGCTTATAAGAACTTGTATGCTTTTGTCTTCTTCATCCTATCCAGCCTCATTTATTAACCTTCCCTCTTTCCCCTTCATCCATCTGTGCCCCCAAACATGCTGCATCTTGTTCTCTTCCTCCGATATACCTGGCTCGGTTTCGGATCCAGGCTTTTGTACCTGCTAACCTCTTTACTTTAAACTTTCTTCCCTCTCTGCTCTTACATATCTGCCTGCCAAGATACCACTTTAGATGCTGCTGTAGCTAATAAAACAAATTCAACGAAGTGTGGGTTGAAGAAATTAATTTTTCTTAGTAGGACAACGGTGTATCCTCTAGAATTTTCAAATGAGGAGGAATATTGCTAAACCAAATGAAAAGATAGTGGTACATCAAGAGCTGAGTCATCTGTTCTACCACTTCTGTCTTAAACAAGATAAATGCCCACAGTCTGTGTGACCTTTATCCCTTGGACCACCATTTCTTCATCATAAAATCGGAGGTTTTGATTATGTGGCTTCTGAGAGCCTGTCTAGTTCTGACATGTGATGATTTAGTATTTTTTTAAATATATCAAACTATACCTTTTCTATATTTTCTTCATGTTTGATATGTATTCCTTATAGCTTTCATGGCTTTATTATTTAATAACTAAAGGGTCTTTAACAATGCAATGAACTTGAATATGTGGTTTCTCCACTTGAAAATGAAGATAGTAATTATAGTTAACATTTATTGAGGCCTGTGGTTCCAAACACTTTATATGTGTTATTTCAAATTGACTTTTGTTCACATTTTCTAAACCAGGGACAATAAAATAAAGCTCACATTAACTTTTTTTGATATTTTAGACCAAGATCTAAGGCAAGTTCATTAACTCACTGTCACTAAATCAATGGTGCTGCAGGCAGCAGTGGTGGAGGGTGAAGGACTTACCACAGGGTCGCTATAAACAGAGACAGGATATTAGTAGAAGGATGATATTCCTCCTGGACTTCCTCATCTCAGTAATTCTTGATAATGTTCTATTTTAATGATTAATGATCAAATGGATATCTTAAAATAGCCACTGATACATGCACTTGTATTTAGAGCAAAATATCGATCAGAGAAATGGTGAAAGTCATAGTCATGGGCTTTTTATTTATTTTTTTTTAAAGGAAAGAGGAAGGCCTCTCTCTCCAAAAAAGGAACAAACTAACAAAATAATGGCAGAGATTAATTAATGGTTGGTATCTTTAAGTGGTGGTTTGCAGACTCACATGCTTTCAGTGGGCTAGGTTACCTGCCCAAGGTCAAACGATATGTTAGTGACAAAGCATGATCTAGCTTAGAGTATTGAAATATCGAGTTTCTACAGTTAAATACATCTTGATATTTATGCCACATAATATAATGAACATCATGCTGTATTAAACTCTTTTGGAATAGGTAGGATGTAACTCAATGCAATATATATATGTTTTATATGTATATATATTATGTATGTTTACGTATATTTATTAACGAATGTTTTTAAAGTTTTTAACAATTTAGAGTCAATATATGCATTCATTTATCCATTCATCCATCCACCCATCTATCCATTAATTTAACAAATATGGAAGAATTACTATTATCTCTGAAACTGTGCAAAATGGTAAATATATGGCATAAACAATGAACTCAGAAAAGCAGAATATTAGAGTAATAACATTTCTATTTTCTAACACTTCTCAATGAGCAAGTATTTATTTATACCGGCACTTTACCCTTACAACAGCTCCACTAAGGGAGGTAGTACCAGTAGAATTATTTTTATTTTATGAAGGAAGAAGAAGTCATAGAATGGATTTGGAGACTTAGTCTAAGTTACAAAGCAAGTTAGTATCAGGAATTAAACCCATATGTCTTGACTAAAATCGTAGTGATTTTTCTGAACAATAATATAATAAAAATGATGCTTACAACCATTAAAAAATTATTTCAACCCCATCCATTTGTCAGATGCCCGTCATCAAAAATAATGGTCTTATATTAAAGCAGGTTTACATAGAAGGAGAAATCACACCTCTACAAAGCAACCAAAACCAGAAACTTTTTTTTCATGTTTTTCTGTTTCACATGCACCAAGTAGGAATAACAGTGAATGAAACATTTAGATTTCCAAGGGGAAAAGACTTCTTTTAGCATGACCTCATATGAACTTTGGAAATGGATGAAAGCAAATTAAAGCATTGGAGCAAGTCATTCACCCACATGAGAATGAAATTTTAAATAAAAGCTAGAAAAGAAAGCAACGGAAGGATAAGAAGCTGTGCTAATTTAATGGCAAGGCAAAGAAATAGCCTGAAATGGTGACATGAATGGTGTGTGAATAAAGCATTAAAGTATGAATTATGAATTAAGATTAGAGTTTTCTCCTCATCTATATGACATAAATTTAATGAAATCCATTCTACTAGTCCCAGGATTGGGTTAATTAGGCTAGGTTTAACACACTGGTTAATGCATGGGATGGTTCTAGAGGAGGGCTCCCTAACAGAACTTTTTAAAATGATGGAAATGTTCTACATATACACTCTCCAATATCATGGCCACTATCCACATGTGGTTATAAAGCACTTGAAAGGTGTCTGATGTAACTAAGGACCTGAATATTTAATTTCATTTTAATTATAATTGATTTAGTGTACATAGCACATATGACTAATAATGGCTACTGTATCAGCCAGTGCAGTTCCAGACCCTTCAGCATCCGTTTCTAAATGAAGTGTTTCAAATGCTCATTTGGCATAATTGGCTTATACCCCAGGATCTAAGGCTAGAATCATTCTTAGAGATGATGTAATCTAGTGATTTTCAGACTTCATTGACAGTGACTCTCAGTAAGAAATTAAGCTGAGACATTATGCACATAGACATGAATGCACGTAGAATGAAATTCTACTAAAACTTCATTAAGAAAACAATTACCGGGCTTCCCTGGTGGCGCAGTGGTTGAGAGTCCACCTGCCGATGCAGGGGGCACGGGTTTGTGCCCCGGTCCGGGAAGATCCCACATGCCACGGAGCGGCTGGGCCCGTGAGCCATGGCCGCTGAGCCTGCACGTCCGGAGCCTGTGCTCCGCAGTGGGAGAGGCCACAACAGTGAGAGGCCCACATACCACAAATAAATAAATAAATAAAAATAATAAAAATATGCATTATGGAATTGATGAATTATGTAATTTTGGCCCAATATTTCAATGTAGAGGCAATTTAGATTATTCAGATTTTTTTCTGATATAATAATTTTCCTTAGAGAATGTCAAAAGTATTTACAAACATGCCACAATTTAAAGTACATGTAATTATTCTTGACAATCCTAAAATAGGGCTCAATTTAGTACATATAGAATTCATATTAAACACACTCACGTTCCACAGAACACAACAGTCTTTCCCTTTTTTTCCTGACAGATAACACATTTAAAGCTTTTACCCATAACACTAGTCAGTGTCAAGTTTTAACTTCTGTAAGTGGCTACACATTGTCATAGCAATTGGTGCAAAAATATTTCCTAATCCAGTCTAGTGATTATAAATACAGTCTAGAAGTTCTGGGAAATATGCACGGAAAGTATGCAAATCACTTTTTCAGGAAAAAAATCGGAGCCTGTTTTCAGTAGAATTTCTGCCTCCGTTCAGATGACGCATAATCCAATATCATTTTATCTATTCAAAATGTCATAGTCTTGGAGAATAACTGAGGCAAAAACTTGCTTGAGGAGAGGGTAGGATCTTGCCCCTCACCCTGATCCACCTGCTGGTGTGTGTCCAAATGTATTAGGTGCCTGCAACATCCACTAGCTTTTTACATGTATCTTTCAAGGTGCTGAATTTTCTGGTGTTTAATATATTGAGGTAAATGAGTTTAAAGATGTCAGGATGACAGTCTTCATGTAAAATCCATCACTGTTTTCTTCATCCTCAGCCCGACAAGTAGTCATTCTAAGCATGACTAGTCAAATAGTACCGAGTTTCCTGGGGGCTATATATTGAATTTTATAATTGTAGGGCCACAGATAATAAAGACCACAGAGTTCTCTGCTTGCCCATTTTAAAGGTTGATTTTAGCAATACTTCTTTTAGCATCTAATAATAATTAACATAATTATACTTACAGTGCATCAGCATCGGTCGTTATGATGGTCGCATTATTTAATTTCTATTAGGTAGGTAGCATTATTATCCCAGTATTAGAGATTATGAAACTTGGGCTTGTAAACATTAAGCAGTTTACATCAGGTCACGCAGGCAGATTTCAGACATAGGAAATCTAATCTCAAAGCCCGTATTCTTAACCCCTGTACCCCACTGAACAGCTGAACATTCAAAGATTGATAAAACAATCAACTAGCTTTTAAAGAGTCCAGAGATGAAAGTTGAAATTTTCTTGTTTCCACAAGATAGTGTCAAGGAAGTAATGAGGGCTCAGAGTTTTCAGTTAACCATGAAATTAACTAGAACATTTATTTTTTTCCCCAGGTCATGCTGTAAACCTCACACCGTGTATCTAGCTATTGATGTGTAGCAAATTACCCAAAATCTGTCTCCAAATAATAATCATTTATTATAGTCCAAGAATCTGTGGGTTTGCTGGATAGTTCTTGTATTATGAGCCAGCCTTGTCTAATCGTGACTGGCTCACCCCTCCTTCTAACTTCTGCTGACAGCCATTCAGGGTGGCTTCACTCACAGGTCTGGCTATTGACTAGTGGACTGTTGGGGCAAAGGGAGAGATTGGGACTCATGTTACACAGTGAACAGGACTCTAAGAAAGAGTTGAAGGCTTGTTGAGACCTAGGTTCAGAACAGACACATCGTCATTTCTACGGCATTTTATCAGACATAGCAAATCACAAGGCTAGCCTAGATTCAAAAGAAGGATAAACACAGTCCATCTGTTGATGGGAGGAGCTGTAAAGTCACATTTCAAAGGAGATGTGAAGAATTGGAGATATATTTGCACACACGTATATTTGCACACACACACACACAGATACCCACTTGCACAATGTATCTATCACCTACATGGATAATTTTATGACTTCATCACCTGAAAACACTCTCAACTGCACCATTTCCATCTCACCTTTGTCTGCCCACACATATCCTAGATGTCTCTTACTTCTGAGAACCCACGAATACTGGTCTGACTTCTTGACACAAATGAAAGGATTCAATCTGCAGCTGTAACTTTCATGGGAGTAGTTAGAAGATAGGCTGTGGAAGATTGATTGGTCTCTACCTAGTTTCAGATGTTATGTGTAGCAAGTTTGTGAGTTTACTGAGGGTGAGAAGACCTTTCTGGATAGCCGTGTTTAAGATACCCTGCACTCCATGTTTAGGATCACTTTAGTATAGCTTGTTTTCTGGAAGTGTCGGGAAAGTTTGGTATCACCTACTTTCCATAAGTTTAACCTTTTGGAAGTGGGGAGGGGGTACCTACTGCTACTCTACCTTCTAAGTTACTAAACGTACTGTATTCATTACTCTGCATTCCTCCCAGCATCACCATGAGTTAGGTATTATTCCCCCTTTATTGGTGGAAAAGTGTAGTTTACAGCAGTTAAGTAAATTGGCTAGGGCACAGTTAAATTGTTAAGTAGAGTTTGAATTCACATCTATTTAACATAGAAGTTTATTTCCTAAAAATGAAATTGTATTGTGGAAATCTTAGAACAATCAAGCAATTAGAATAATTTACAATTCTAAGAAAAACAATATATAAAGTCATCTCTGCCTTACATATTCAGAGGTTATAACTTATGACTTGAAAGCAATTCTTCATTTGATGATGGAGCTGTATTCTTTTAATATTCTTAGTAAGATCTAGACCTCAGCTTTTTAAAGCAATACATTGACCTGTTATTTCACGTATTTATTTTTTAGTTTCCTTGAGTTGTTTACTGCATGTTATATATGGTGTTACCATAATTATTTTTTAATCTTCTTTCTAGATTGTTCATTTTCTCTTTATAAACTAATCACTGATTTATAACACTGATTGAAATATGACATAATATTTTACCTTTATTAAAAAAAACTCAATACTTATAAACGATTGTTCTTGAAACATATTATTTTTGTTTTGTGGTTGTTTTGTACAATTTAAATATATTGCTGCTAAGTGGTGGGATACATTCTAGCCATATCGTCCAGATACATGGACTGGTAATGACTTCATTTATTTTGAATGAATAATATGTGATTTTATAGGAGACTAAGACCACTCTTACCTTACCACTATTACCTATAGAGGTGGTAAGAGTAGGTGCTTATCACAGCTTAGATTGGTCAGATCAATGAGAATCATAATGGGATGTTTTAATAAAAGATTTTTTACTGATTATAAAAGCATTGCATATTAATTGTTGAAAAACAGAACATTAACAAAAAATAAAGAGAATAAAAATAAATGCCAGAATTTAACACTCAGAAGTAATTTCTAATACTGGGAGACATTTCCTCCCAGTATTTTTGTATGATTTTTAAAATTGCATAGTTGACATCATACTCTATATAAACGTATATACTATTCTTCCTACGTATAATATAGCACATAACATTAATGTTTTGTAGCATAAACAGATTAAAGAATAAGAAAATCAAGGAATGAAAGAACATTGTGTTAAGATGATTATTAGAATGAAAATTTTCTAAAATTCATTTATTTAATCATTTACTGAAAGATCATTTATAGAAAGCTTACTTTTTAGGCACTGGTAAAAACATGGAAATCTAATCTTTTTTTTTTAAGAAACTCCAGATAGTAAAATTACAATTTCATGATAGAATAGCAATAATAGAAGTATCTGCAGTGTTCTGTAGATAATACAGAACAGGGAATATTCTTGGGGAATGAGTTATTATTGTAATACAATTGATGAGACTTAGAATTCTCCTTGTGATTTTGTGTGTTATTTTGCTTGACATTTAAACATACATACATTCTAAACATAAGTAAACATCTTACTATAATACCTAAAAAAATAGCCTAGTATTTCACTAAAGACCCATAGGTGTTAATATTTTAGTATTTGCAAAGGGAAGCTGTAACATGCATTGACCTGCATGTGATTCCTCACAGTGTTTATGAGATTCACATTATTCTTTATTTTGCTTCCGTTCTCAGTAATCAGGGGGTTTCAGTTTATTCCTTGATTTTTATGTGTGCCTCTTTTTTTCTCTTTTTATTAAGCTGGGACACCACAAATGTTTGAAAAAAGATGCAGTCTGTGCAGGGAACATTTTTTTCATCCGTTAGTGGAGATACTATGAATGGGCCATCAGGGATCTGTAATTGGTATTCTTTTAATACAAGCATTCTCTTTTTCTTGGTGAACAATACGAGTCACCGTATGGTTTCAGTAAGGAGGAGGTCATTCATTTTGCCACCAGACAGGTTTAATACAACTAAAGGCAACTACAAAGTGGTAGAAATGAGATTGGTAATAAAGTTGGACTTTAATCTTCCAGACTGAAAAATGCATTTCATCAAAGTGGATTTCTTGTTGAGCATACATCCCAGCAAATTCACACAACTGTAGTAAGAAAATGATCACAATGTGTACCTCAGTGGGTTAGGGCTTATTGGTGTTATGTAGGAGACACATTTCAATAACACTCCTTTCCCTCTCTTCCTCTGTTTCTTCTCCCATCTTCGTCAGGCACCAGATTGTTAAAGTAGATCATTTTCTAAAGTTGAGCTTGTTTCCATGGGTAATCTGTTTATTAAAATGATAATCTGTTAGTATCTTTAATGAAATGTATTTAAACGTACATGGGGAAGATTGTTGGCTCAATTATAGTCAAATTAGCAGTAACTTGAATGGGAAGTAATGTCATTAGATCTACATTTACCCATGATTAATATTTATACATTCAGCATTTATTTTGACAGATATTTATTGATTACTTCTGTGTACTCAAGTCTAGAAATGAAACGATGAATGAGATACACTCCCTTTCCTTAAAGTTCTATCTGCACAAGTTTCTGTGAATATAGGTAACTATTACACTACATTAATAATTCTATAGTAGATATATTAGAGACATTCTAAGAAATCACATATGTCATTAAAAGGTGCTAAGGGGTTTGGCTACCTGTAGAGACTGATACAACACTGGAAACGAATATGATCAGATCTTTGCTCTAGACAGAGAATTCTAACAGAGTGTGGAGGGCAGTGTAAAGGGGTGGTTTATTGATATTGGAATTAGGGAGACTGATTAGAGACTTCTGTTCCATTAGCAGCAGCAAAACTGAAGCTTGTATTGTTAGTGGGTGGAAGGAGGGCTTAATTCTATAACAGAAGGAGAAAGAAGGGAATATTTGTATTTCTCTGGACATGCAAAGGTGTTAACATTAGCAAAATAAAAGTTAATGCTTCATCAGAAAACATTAAACTTTGTTGTACATACAGTTTTATACCAAGAATGCAGGCAGCTCTCTTAATATATAGCTTCATACCTAAAGGTCTAATATAATTTTTTATCTATGACCATAGATAAAAAGATTCTAGGTATTCTGAAATTACTTTCCTTCCAATTGAGTATTTGATTGTCAGATTTTTAGTCTTATGTGAGCTAATGGAGTTTAGACTAAAACTATATAAATATATTTCTATATTTTACTGTAAAAATGAACGTATTTATTGATTTGAATTTCTAGAGAAAGACTGCTTTTAACACTTTGACATAAAAGTACTTAAAGTATAATTTCATATTTTGTAAGCATTATTTTGTAACTATTAGTTCTGCATTTTAGTCACATTAAAGATTAATTTTAATAAGATCATTTAAATAAAAGAGTGGTAATCAAAAAAAAGAGTGGTAATCAAAAGCAAATTACTATAATATTCATTTATATTTATAATGTAATTTCTCAAATGTAAGGTAATTTTAAGCCAGTACCCATTATTACAATTGCTGAAAAGTAAATTTTAAAAGTAAATTTAAAAAATTAAAAGAATATACAGTATGCTGTTATCCTCAGATTTTTAGACATTTATATTCCTCTATCATAAATATCCTCTTTTCCTTCATTTTCCAAAATAAATTCCATTCATTTTCAAAAGAATTTATTTTGGAAAATGAAGTATGGATACTTTTGGTGTATTATGTAGTCCATTGTCAAATTTTCAAAGGTTACATAATTTGATTAGCCAGAACCATTTCTTTCACCTTGCCCTTATGGTTGTGTCCAGGTCTGTCCTGGTTGTGAGGCCACTCAGGATGTTGGATATTTAATTAGTGAGTCAACAAGTATTTATTTAAATGCTATATAGGGTACATGGTGTCAGTTAATAAAATTCAAGGCATTTTATAATAATTTGTATTTTTTGGCTCAAAGAGAATAGTTTGACCTTCCTTGATTCACTGACTATTTGGGTTCCCTTATTCAGAAATGTATATTGTGTGCCTATCAAGTACCACATATCATGCTAGATAGATACTGGGAATATAAAGATGAGTAAGGCTGTCTTCAGAACTCACTGTTAGTAAGAGAGAATGTACACAGAGAGTAACAAGGCCTTTTGATAATTGCTCTTCTATCACAATGAAGAGAGTACTGTTTGACTCACGGAGATGAGAGTGATGAATTTTGCTTACGAGAACATGTCTAAATGCTTGGTTACTTCAATATGGTAAAAAATCCACTACAATGCATACAGAAGGCCAGCGTACAAAGAAGCAAGGTCTAGGGACTTCCTAGGTGGTCCAGTGGTTAAGACTGTGAGCTCCCAATATAGGGGACGCACGTTCAATCCCTAGTAGGGAGCTAAGATCCTGCATACCTCAAGAAAAGACCTAAAAAAACAAAAAAAAAGGAAACAAGGCCTAGTTATGAGCATTGTTTCAGGAAATGATATCTGAGAACTCGAAGTTCAGCATTTAAAAAATAAACACTTGTATTTTTGCAGATATTTTGAAATGTCAACTGTAAAAGCCCACTTAGAATGAGTACTTATTGATTGAATTAATTGAATTTCAATCCTGGTTTTGAAAGAAAATTGCCCAACAAAAAGAATATAACCAAAACTTAGACCTCTCAATTATCATAAATGACACAAAGAAAAGACATTAATTGAGAAATCATCATATGAGCACTGGCTATTCAGGATCAGGCCCCTATTCTGGATGATTGTGAAAGCAAGCGTAGGCGTCATCTTGTGGGAGGTAGAGAGCAGAAGCACTTTACTAAGGACTAGCTGATTTAAATGTTAGCATTGAGTAAGACACATGACCACTTGGTGCTTTGGTTTCTTCTGTTTTAAAATTGAAAATATTTTCAAGATACTACTTCCATATCCAAAATTGTATTTTTCTCATTCTACAAAGGAGAAAACCAATGGTTTTCAGAAACTTTGTAGTGTGAGAAAAATGTGAAAGGAAATCAAATCTTCAGTGGTAAGATCAGCAGTAATTTAAGAAAGCAGGACAATATCCCAAGATTTGGAAAAAAAAAACAAAGATAAGCAGAAAAATTTTTCCCTAACTGTTCCAACTTCACTCCCATATGCAACATTAACTTAAGCCCAATAGTTGTGCTACTTCATGATAAACAGACACTCTTCTGGCAGAGTTATATATTCTCTTAATCCATTTAAAACTCTTATTTGAAATGTGCTTCATATTGAGACCCAGGAAATAGTTCAGGAAATATTATTTAAAAGAAAAATGAAGGCAAACAAAAATGTAAACATTCATTTTCCTGACCTGTAGTAAAAATTGTAGAATTACTATTTAAGGTCAGTCATACTAATCTGTCCGATAGTTAAATCATACTAGTCAGTCCAGTAGTTAGCCTGATATTCCTCCCATTTTACAAGTGAGGAAACTGAGGCACAGAGGCACTCAAATAGTTGCAGTGATGGTTTCATTGCTCTAATAATTGTCTGAATTTTCCTTATGAATTTCTGTAATTACGGATGTCTGGCTATCAGTTTTGTCATCAATAATGTGACTGATTTGATTAAATAACATTTTAGACCCTTAGGTTTTTTTCCTACCAGGACTTACATAAACTACACTTGCATATACAGCTCTAATGTAGTGTAGATTACTGAAAATATATGAGAAGGCAGCAAATTTGACTCACACCCTTGGAGTACTGTTTGCAATTTGCCAAGCTTCCATCATATCACACTTAAATATAACTACGGGCCTTTTTTTCTTACTCGTTCCCTCCTTCTCTACCTCCCTTCTGTAATAATCCATCTGGAGTCTGATCTAAACAAAGAAAAGCATTGTGTTGTTGGATTAGAAAATTGTTCCAAATATTCTCTATTCTTGAGCAATATATGGTCTAGTAGAAGCTATAGCAAATAACTGCACATAAGCTAGTGTCTGAACACCAGCCTCTGAGATATCCTAATTGACTCTCCTTTTTTCTCCTTCAATTCACATAGCTAGGCCAGTCTTGTTTTAAAAAAAAAAAATCACTTCCTTGCTCTCAGGCCTGTGCCTAAAATCCTCATCTCTTCCATGATTTTTCTTAAACTAAATTTCAATTTCTGTGCCTACCCTTAAGGGTTATATTACCTGTTGCAATCATTTTTTCTCATTTCTCCACAACACACCTTTTGCTCAAATTAGAAGCCTCCTCACTACTCTCTGGCTTCCTTAGTTCCTGTTGTCATGCTCACTTTGGTGCCATTACTCCAATTAAACAGTTCTTCCTTTCTCAGTGAACAACAGAGATGTTCTGCCGTATCAGCAAGGAATCAGTTCCACAATTGCAAATGCTTGGCTACAAAGATCCTTGGATGCTTAAGTCCCTTTTATAAAATGGTGTATTACAGATACTGAGGGCTCCCTGTATGCCATTGATAGGTCCATTTCTGGTAAGTCCAGCTCTGTTCTTACCTGCATGACCAGAATCTGCCTTCTGGCTTCTTGCAGTCAAGTAATGGATTTTATTATTGCCTTCTAAGGATGAATATTGTTTCCACATGGAGCTTGAGTTCTTGGCTTTCTCTCTTTCCTGGCCATTTAGAAACTTAAGAATAGGACTCGAGCAGAAGCAAGAACTACAATACTGCAGCCTGTGGAACAAAAACCACATTCACAGAAAGATAGACAAAATGAAAAGGCAGAGGACTGTGTACAAGATGAAGGAACAAGATAAAACCACAGAAGAACAACTAAATGAAGTGGAGATAGGCAATTTTCCAGAAAAAGAATTCAAAATAATGATAGTGAAGACGATCCAGGACTTTGGAAAAAGAATGGAGGCAAAGGCAAAAACAGAGATGAACAATACAATAACTGAAATGAAAAATATACCAGAAGGAATCAATAGCAGAACAACTGAGGCAGAAGAACAGATAAGTGACCTGGAATACAGAATAGTGGAAATCACTGCCACAGAAGAGAATAAAGAGAAAAGAATGACAAGAAATGAAGACAGCCTAAGAGACCTCTGGGACAACATTAAATGCACCAACATTCGCATTATAGGGGTCCCAGAAGGAGAAGAGAGAGAGAAAGGAGCTGAGAAAATATTTGAAGAGATTAGAGTCAAAAACTTCCTTAAAATGGGAAAGGAAATAGCCACCCAAGTCCTGGAAGCACAGAGAGTCCCAGGCAGGATAAACCCAAGGAGAAACATGCTGAGACACATAGTAATCAAACTGACAAAAATTAAAGACAAAGAAAAATGATTAAAAGCAGCAAGGGAAAAATGACAACATGAAGGCAAACTCCCATAAGGTTAAGAGCTGACTTCTGAGTAGAAACTCTACAAGCAGAAGGGAGTGGCATGATATATTTAAAGTGAAGAAAGGGAAGAACCTACAAACAAGATTACTCTACCCAGCAAGGATCGCATTCAGATTCAAGGGAGAAATCAAAAGCTTTACAGACAAGCAAAAGCTAAGCGAATTCAGCACCACCAAACCAGCTCTACAGCAAATGCTAAAGGAACTTCTCTAAGTGGGAAACACAAGAGAAGAAAAGGACCTACAAAAACAAATGTAAAACAATCAAGAAAATGGTAATAGGAACATACATATCGATAATTACCTTAAATGTGAATGGATTAAATGCTCCAACCTAAAGGCACAGGGTCACTGAATGGATTCAAAAATAAGAGACCCACTTCAGACCTAGGGACATATACAGACTGAAAGTGAGGGGATGGAAAAAGATATTCCATGCAAATGGAAATCAAAAGAAAGCTGGAGTAGCAATACTGAGATAAAATAGACTTTAAAATAATGTTACAACAAACAAGGAAGGACACTACGTAATGATCAAGGGATCAATCCAAGAAGAAGATACAACAATTATATATGCACCCAATGTAGGAGCACCTTGATACATAAGGACAGTGCTAACAGCTATAAAAGAGGAAATCAGCAGTAACACAATAATAGTGGGGGAATTTAACACCTCCCTTACACCAATGGACAGAACATGAAGACAGAAAATTAATAAGGAAGCATAAGCTTTAAATGACACAATAAACCAGAGAGATTTAGTTAATATTCATAGGACATTCCATCTGAAAACAGCAGATTACACTTTCTTTGCAAGTGCACATGGAACGTTCTCCAAGATAAATCACATCTTGGGTCACAAATCAAGCCTCGGTAAATTTAAGAAAATTGAAATCATATCAGGCATCTTTTCCGACCACAACATTATGAGGTTAGAAATCAATTACAGGGAAAGAAACATAAAAAAACAGAAACTTATGGAGGCTAAACAAAAGGCTAAGCAACAATCAAAGAGGAAATCAAAAAAAATACCTAGAGACAAATGACAATGAAAACACGACTATCCAAAACCTATGGGATACAGCAAAAGCAGTTTTAAGAGGAAAGTTTATAGCAATTCAATCGTAACTCAGGAAACAAGAAAAATATCAAACAACCTAACCTTATACCTAAAGCAACTAGAGAAAGAAGAACAAACAAAACACAAAGTTAGTAGAAGGAAAGAAATCATAAAGATCAGAGCAGAAATAATTGAAATAGAAACAAAGAAAACAATAGCAAAAATCAATAAAACTAAAAGCTGGTTCTTTGAGGAGATAAACAAAATTGATAAACCCTTAGCCAGACTCATCAAGAAAAAGAGGGAGAGAACTCAAATCAATAAAATTAGGAATGAAAAAGAAGTTACAATGGACACCACAGAACTACAAAGCATCCTAAGAGACTACTACAAGCAACTCTATGCCAATAAAATGGACAACTTGGAAGAAATGGACAAATTCTTAGAAAGGTATAATCTTCCAAGATAGAACCAGGAAGAAATAGAAAATATGAACAGACCAATCACAAGTAATGAAATTGAAACTGTGATTAAAAATCTTCCAACAAACAAAAGCCCAGGACCAGATGGCTTCATAGGTGAATTCTATCAAACATTTAGAGAAGAGCTAACGCCTGTCCTTCTCAAACTCTTCCAAAATATTGCAGAGGAAGGAACAGTCCCAAACTCATTCTATGAGGCCACCATCACCTTTTTACCAAAACCAGAGGAAGATACTACAAAAGAAGAAAATTACAGACCAGTATCACTGATGAATACAGATGCAAAAATCCTCAACAAAATAATAGCAAACAGAATCCAACAGCACATTAAAAGGATCATACACCATGATCAAGTGGGATTTATTCCAGGGATGCAAGGATTCTTCAATATACACAAATCAATCAATGTGATAAACCATATTAACAAATTGAAGAATAAAAACCAGGTGATCATCTCAATTGATGCAGAGAAAGCTTTCAACAAAATTCAACATTAATTTATGATAAAAAATCTCCAGAAAGTGGGCATAGAGGGAGCCTACCTCAACATGATAAAGGCCATATATGATAAACCCACAGCAAACATCATTCTCAGTGGTGAAAAAAATGAAAGCATTTCCTCTAAGATCAGGAACTAGACAAGGCTGTCCACTCTCACCACTATCATTCAACATACTTTTGGAAATCCTAGCCACGGCAATCAGAGAAGAAAATGAAATAAAAGGAATACAAATTAGAAAAGAAGTAAAACTGTCATGGTTTGCAGATGACATGATGCTATACATAGATAATCCTAAAGATGCCACCAGAAAACTACTAGAGCTAATCAATGAATTTGGTAAAGTTGCAGGATACAAAATTAATGCACAGAATATCTAGCATTCCTATACACTAACATCAAAATATCAGAAAGAGAAATTAAGGAAACAATCCCATTCAACACTGCAACAACAACAACAACAAAAATACCTTGGAGTAAACCTACCTAAGGAGGTAAAAGACCTGTACTCAGAAAACTATAAGACACTGATGAAAGAAATCAGGGTGACATAAACAGATGGAGAAATATACCATGTTTTTGGATTGGAAGAATCAATATTGTGTACTACTCAAAGCAATCTACAGATTTAATGTAATCCCTATCAAATTACCAATGGCATTTTTTACTGAACTAGAACAAAAAATCTTAAAATTTGTATGGAGACATGAAAGACCCTGAATAGCCAAAGCAATCTTGAGGGAAAAAAATAGAGTTGGAGGAATCAGACTTTACTACAGAGCTACAGTAATCAAGACAACATGTTACTGGTAGAAAAACAGAAATGTAGATCAATGGAACAGGATAGAAAGCCCAGAGATAAACCCACACACGTATGGTCACCTAATCTATGACAAAGGAGACAAGGATATACAGTGGAGAAAAGACATTCTCTTCAATAAGTGGTGCTGGGAAAACTGGACAGCTACATGTAAAAGAATGAAATTAGAACACTCCCTAACACCACACACAAAAGTAAACTCAAAATGGATTAAAGACTAAAATATAAGACCAGATACTGTAAAACTCTTAGTGGAAAACATAAGAAGAACACTCTTTGACGTAAATCACAGCAAGATCTTTTTTGCCCCACCTCCTAGAGTAATGGAAATAAAAACAAAAATAAACAAATGGGACCTAATGAAACTTAAAAGCTTTTGCACAGCAAAGGAAACTATAAACAAGGCAAAAAGCAACGCTCAGAACGGGAGAAAACATTTGCAAACGAATCAACGGACAAAAAATTAACCTCCAAAATATATAAACAGTTCATGAAACTCAATATTAAAAAAACAAACAACTGAATCCAAAAATGGGCAGAAGACCTAAATAGACATTTCTCCAAAGAAAACATACAGATGGCCAAGAAGCACATGAAAAGCTGCTCAACATCACTATTAGAGAAATGAAAATCAAAACTGCAATTAGATATCACGTCACACCAGTTAGAATGGACATCATCAGAAAATCTACAAACAACAAATGTTGGAGAGGGTGTGGAGAAAAGGGAACCCACTTGCACTATTGGTGGGAATGTAAATGGATACAGCCACTATGGAGAACAGTATGGAGGTTCCTTAAAAAACTAAAAGTAAAAAAAAAAAAACAAAAAGAAAAAAACTAAAAGTAGATTTACCATATGACCCAGCAATCCCACTAGTGGGCATATACCCAGAGAAAACCATAATTCAAAAAGACACCTGCATCCCAATGTTCATTGCAGCACTATTTACAATAGCCAGGTCATGGAAGCAACCTAAATGCCCATTGCCAGATGAATGGATAAAGTTGTGGTATATATATATACAATGGAATATTACTCAGCCATAAAAAGGAATGAAATTGGGTCATTTGTAGAGACGTAGATGGACCTAGAGGCTGTCATAGGGAGTGAAGTAGGTCAGAAAGAGAAAAACAAATATATTAATGCATATATGTGGAATCTAGAAAAATGGTACCAATGAACCAGTTTTCAGGGCAGAAATAGAAACACAGATGCAGAGAACAAGCGTATGGACACCAAGTGGGGAAAGTGGGGGGTAATTGTGCTGGTGGTGGGATGAATTGGGAGATTCAATTGACATATACACACTAATATGTATACAATAGATAACTAATAAGAATGTGCTGTATAAAAAAATTAAAAAAAAGAATAGGGCTCACCTATTAAAACCAGTGTGCCGCTTTTTTTTTTTTTTTTTTTTTTTTCCAGACAAGCCTATGTAGACCCACCTGATAATACAATCATTATTTCTCGGAATGGATTATTAAGAAAAAATATACTGTGGTTTTCATGTAGGCTGTTGGTTTAAAAAGTGCTTATTATTTACCTGTATCAGTACCATCTGGAATTTGCATTTTTCTCTTGCCTCCATAGTTCAGTCCATTGCCCTGGATTCCATAATGCATTTCTTTGCTAGAGAGAGAGAGAGAGAGATGCCCAAGAAGATGAGTGTCTAAATCATTTTGAGCATATGATCCCCATTTTAGTGTTTTACCTTAAACACTCAGGTGTAAGTGCAATTTTATCTTGGCGCTCCCATTAAACTGGGAATGGGAGCACTCAGCAAAACATACGGCTGTTGGGCTTCCCTGGTGGCACAGTGGTTGAGAGTCCGCCTGCCGATGCAGGGGACACGGGTTCGTGCCCTGTCTGGGAGGATCCCACATGCCGCGGAGTGGCTGGGCCCGTGAGCCATGGCCACTGAGCCTGCGCGTCCGGAGCCTGTGCTCCGCGACGGGAGAGGCCACAACAGTGAGAGGCCCATGTACCGCAAAAACAAAGAAACAAAAAAACAAAAAAAAAACATACGGCTGTTAAACATATGCCTTCAGCCATCATGTGCTAGCTCTTCCTTAAGTTCATTCTTCCCTTTATAAAGTAAGTTGCTGAATTTGCAAGTTCTGACTCAGGGATTTTTATCATTCCTGCAAATCCACTTAAAATCTTTCTGCTGAGCATTATTGCTTAATTCAGTAGCTTCTTTGATTAAATATGATTCAACCTGTTTAGTAGGAATTGACCTCTTCTGATTCTTAGGAAAGGAATAGAAAGACACCTAGTAGTCAGTGCTTAGAAATATTATTGTATCCCCAAAAGGTTTGGTTTATTTTGGTATTGATCATTGTTTTCTTTCATTCTAGAAATAATTGTGAATGTTTGACTCTTAATCTAGTATGACTAACATTTCTTGAGCACCCATTATGGTCAAAGTATTGTGCCAGTCACCATGTAGTAATAGAGATGAGAATGACATGCCTGCTCCTCAAGAAGCAGAGTAAGTGACAGACTTGAGCTGAACTATTCAGTTTCACTAGGTAAAATATGATCAGTATCAGAATAAGATGATCAGTAGGAGAGGAGACCAGAAGAGGAAGTAACTGGTTCTGCTAAAGCACCCCTTGGTTACCTTTTCATCATGTCACCATGCACTAATGGCAGACATAAATAACAGAAGTGTGCCATAAGGTTAACCAATAAACTTTAAATGGAATGCCTACTCTCTCATCAGAGATATAAAACTCATGTATTTACAGATGCAACACATATCACATGTGTGGCTGCATACCCTGAAGAACTGGTATATTTCCACCTTCACCACAAACACTGAAAAATGTAGTTTGAAGTCCAAACCCTAATTTAATACTGTATATCAGTTCAATGGTAGTAAAACATGTGCCCTGTTTTATATGGTATCTTCTGTCTTTCTTTAGCCTCATGGCATTATTTACCTTGCTAAAATGGAACAGAGTACCAGTTGTTTGTTTGTTTGTTTAATAAAAATGTCTGAATTAGTGTGTGGAAAGACAGTACAATAGTTGAGATTTAGCAAAATCCATGGAATTTTTTAGGTACTTAAAAATACCTCTTGGGTCACTTTCATAGCTGACTTGGTCTAAATATAGTTAGGTATCTGAGTTAAGATTACTAGTGAAATCACATATTTCAGGGAATAATAGTTTGAAGAGCTTCTTCAAGTCTTTTTGCTCATACTAGCCCCACGTGAACCTCTGCATGCTGTCTTTGAATTTTGCTGCTCAGTTGTCCCTTGACTAGAGATACTTTAAGAAACCCTTGATTATCTTTGTCTTTATGCAGTTGTTGCTGGAGATACATTTTAGTACATTCCTCAGTCCTCTACATAAGACCTCAAGCATTTCTTTCAGATGTAAGTGACAGGAGACTCTGTATAACATCTTTAGATGCTGACTGCCTTTGTTCATTATTCAGCTCGCCTCTTACCAGCTGTGGGAGCTTGAGTAAGTTAATAAGCCTCTCTTGACAATAGTCCTCAGTTTCCTCATCTGTCAAATTCAAATAATAATGACTACTTTCTCGAGGTATTGTGAGGATGAAATGAGTTAATGCCTGCAAGTTAAGCAAAACAGAGATTGGCACATAATAATATCCCATAATAATAATTAGTGGACTACTATCATTATGAAATGGCATACATTTCTTTTTTTTCTTTTTAACATCTTTATTGGGGTATAATTGCTTTACAATGGTGTGTTAGTTTCTGCTTTACAACAAAGTGAATCAGTTATACATATACATATGTTCCCATATCTCTTCCCTCTTGCATCTCCCTCCCTCCCACCCTCCCTATCCCACCCCTCTAGGTGGTCACAAACCACCTAGCTGATCTCCCTGTGCCACGCGGCTGCTTCCCACTAGCTATCCACCCTACGTTTGATAGTGCATATATGTCCATGCCACTCTCTCACTTTGTCACAGCTTACCCTTCCCCCTCCCCATACCCTCAAGTCCATGCTCTAGTAGGTCTGTGTCTTTATTCCCGTCCTACCCCTAGGCTCTTCATGGCATTTTTTTTTTCTCTTAGATTCCATATATATGGGTTAGCATACGGTATTTGTTTTTCTCCTTCTGACTTACTTCACTCTGTATGACAGACTCCAGGTCCATCAACCTCACTACAAATAACTCAATTTTGTTTCTTTTTATGGCTGAGTAATATTCCATTGTATATATGTGCCACATCTTCTTCATCCATTCATCTGTCGATGGACACTTAGGTTGCTTCCATGTCCTGACTATTGTAAACAGAGCTGCAATGAACATTTTGGTACAAAGATGGCATACATTTCTTAGTGTCCCTTGATAAACAGTGTATTTTCCTTAAGAGCACTGAAAATCATGCTGCTGTTTTCACTTTGACTTCAAAAAGCCCAGAGTCAAATTCTGAGACATCTTGAGTTACTCATATGGAATAAGAGTCTTACATATCTGTGCTCAAAATTTCCTCTTATTTCGATCTTCAGTGTGCATATGGATTTTCTCTAGCTCTGTTTTTGTGTATTAATATATTTCAATTTCATCATATGTAAAGGCAACTCAGATTCTTCCTTAAACTAGATAGAATAATGAGCAAGCAAATACAAAGAAATAAATAAACAAGGTATTCAGATTGGTCCTAATTAATTTTTATTTTATTTACTTTAAAAAAAATTTATTTATTTGGCTGCATCGGGTTCCAGTTGTTGCACGTGGATCTTCTGTTGTGGCATGTGGGCTCTTCATTGCGGGATTCTCCCTAGTTGCAGTGCAAGGGATTCTCTAGTTGTGGCGCGTGGGCTCCAGAGCATGTGGGGCTCAGTAGTGGCACCACGCAGGCTGTCTAGTTGTGGCACATGGGCTCTAGAGCACACAGGCTCAGTAGTTGTGGCATGCGGCCTTAGTTGCCTTGCGGCACGTAGGATCATAGTTCTGTGACCAGGGATCAAACCCATGTCCCCTGCATTGGAAGGCGAATTCTTAACCACTGGACCACCAGGGAAGGCCCCTAATTAATTTTTAAAACAGCATATTTGAAAGTGAAAATAAAATGTACATATTTTGAATGTCCAACCTTCTATAGCATAATTATATTATGCCACAAAATAAATAGAGGGTGAAGGCATAAGGGATATTTAGAGATGGATTGAAGTATAGTGTCAATCTCTCTGGCTTAATTTGGGCTCCTGGAAGAGTCAGGTCACAAAAGTCATATAAATAAGCCACAGAAGAAAGCGTACAGACACTAGTAAGTTACAGCCACTAAAGAGTGACCTCATATGTAGAAGTTCGATTTTCTAGCTATTCAGTTTTATTGGTCAATTATTGCATTCATTTTAGCATGAAGTATCCCATTAACATTTTATACCATTTTGAAAAATTAGATTCATGAACAAACACATCCCTCAAAAATAAGATTGGGAGGTATTTGTGAAGTGGTCATAGATGCTTTATATTTTGGCCTGAGAATTTGGGTTAATGGCAGAATTTTGTTATTTCTTATGAGCTTCTAAATCACAGGATTCATTACTAGCTGGTAAAAATGACCACACTTGATTTTCTCTCTTGCTGATAGCTTTACTTGAGTAAAAGTATAAAATGTTCTGTTGGCTTATATTTTATGTTTCCATAGTGATCTAAGGTAGAGGGTGAACGAAAGCTACTATAATTTCAAACATTTAGTCTTCTTGCTTTAATGTTTTAGTCAGTATATACATTGTGAAGGATGAAGGGCACAGGAATCATTTGACTGGAGATCTCAGCACTGGCAGAGTTGGAACGATTATTCAGCGGAAAACCCCCGAACTGAGTGGTTGATGTGCATCACTGTCCATCTTGCTTCCTTCCTCACTGGGAAGCCTGAGAAATCCAGTAGTTTTTGGTGTGGTAACATGGTAACACCACCAACTGAGGGAACAAGTATGCTGTGCCAAGCCTTGAGCAGTAGACACTATATTATATAGGTTTGAAAATTCAACAAATAAAGAATTTCTTGAAGAGCCTAGTTACTGGACTAAGGAATGTATATGCCAGAACCAGAAACTCTAAAGAGTAATATTTTGAAAAGAGTTACTGATATGCATAGTTTAGGCATGGTACAATATTAAGGTTTGGGAGGTATGTATAGTAAGAGAGTAGAGAGTTGGAAGTTAGGAAAGTTGAATTGACCATTATGTTTTATGAAGGTAACATGGTGGCCATGGTTGAGAACATGAAGGAGCTTGAATTCTTTGTGTGCGTTAGCAAATCAGAGAGAATAAAAATTATAGACTACATGGAGAAAATACTACATAGAATATTTCAAAATATGAAGATTCTAATAAAGTAGATGGAAATAAGCGCTTGGAATTATGAGGATGGTGAGCATAGGCTGGCACCTACCCTCTGAAGCAAGTAATTAACATGAGACTCTTCAAACAGAGAGGAACTCCAGACCTTCTGTAGGCAATGAGGAGGATGTACAGGCATTAAGCTATTTTTAAAAAACCTCTAGGTTGTCCTGGTGGAGAAAAATGTCCTGTGGTTTGACATTGACTTTATATATGGCAAGGTCTGCAAATTGGATCTGTCAGACAAATCTAGCCTGCCACCTATTTTGTAAATAAAGTCTTGGTGAAACACAGTCACATTCATTCTTTTTTTTTTTTTTTTTTGCGGTACGCGGGCCTCTCACAGTTGTGGCCTCTTCCGCTGCGGAGCACAGGCTCCAGACGCACAGGCTCAGTGGCCATGACTCACGGGCCCAGCCGCTCCGCGGCATGTGGGATCTTCCCGGACCGGGGCACGAACCCGTGTCCCCTGCATCGGCAGGCGGACTCTCAACCACTGTGCCACCAGGGAAGCCCCCACGCTCATTCTTTACATATTTTCTATAGCTTCTTTTGTACTATAATGGCAGAGTTGAGTAGTTGCAACAAAGTTTATGATCTGCAAAGCTTAAAGTATTACTAGCTGGCCCTTTGTAGAAAAAATGTGCAGACCCCTGATATAGACAACAGTGTAGGAGGTATATGTTAAATGTTCAAACACACATGCATAATTTAATATTTTGACAGACCTTTCAAGAATTATTAAGTCCAGTGGGGTGAGTGATACTACCAAAACAAACAAGAGAACCATCTTTAGAAGCTATTAAGACAGTTGAGAAGTGTAGCAAGGGTGAGCAGTGGTGGGAGCAGTGGAATACATTCTTTGTTTTCTTCCTAAATAGTACATCTCTAAGACTTATTTTGCATAATGGAAACTTTGTGCCATTTGACCAACACCTCCCCATTTCTCCCTCCCCACAGACCCTGGCAAGCACCATTCTACTCTCTTCTATGTGTTTAACTATTTTAGATTCCATATATAAGTGAGATCGTGCAGTACTTGCTTTCTGTGTTCACTTAGCATAATGTCCTCCGGGTCCCCCCATGCTGTCACAAATGGCAGGGTTTCCTTCTTTTAAGGCTGACTGATATTCTATTTCATATATTTTCTTTATCCATTCATCCATCAAAGGACATTTAGTTGTTTCAATGTCTTGGCTACGGTGACTAATCCTGCAATGAACATGAGAGTGGAACACAGTTTTAAAAAGGGTTTCCTTTTCTTTCTTTGTGATAATTTGGGTCAGATGGATTGTTAAGACTCTGACCAGAAGATGTTAGAGAAACAAGGTGAAAGCAAGAAGTTAATCAGAGGGTCATTGCTTTTTACACGCTTACTGCTCACCTGTGGTACAGGCCCTGCTTCCTCCTTCCCCTGAGAAGCTGGTACAACCAGAGTACCAAATCTCCACCCTACCTCTCCACCAGCTCCCCCGATGTGAGAACTTCACTCTCTTAATTTCTGTTCTGTTATAGCTAAGTGTGCCTGTGTAAATCAGACACGTAGTAGTATTTTATTAGGAACATTTGACCAGAAATTGGGTTTAGGCCATAATCCTTATTAGTTGGGTTTTGAGCAAATCACTTATTCTTTCTTGGTCTTTGTTTCCTTGTATAAAGGATGACTATAATATTTCATTTGTTTTGTCTACATCACTTATACTTCATAGTATTAGCAACAAGAAAAGAGAGGAGATATGTAAAAGTGTTTTGAAGAACATAAAGCACTGTTCATATATAAGCTGCTATATACTTGCAGTATTTATTGTTATTTTGCCACACTGACAGGTAGGACTAGAGTAGCCCTGAGGTGCTAACCCCAAAATAGCCTGATGAAGTGATGTCATCTGACCCAGGCTGACCTAATGACAGTTTGCTCTGGGAAGTCTCTGGGACAAGATATTTCAGTTATTTATGTCCATTTTAGTGTGGCTTAGACATCAAATATTAATTGCTGGCCAGACATGGTGGTGGTAAAGACTTACTCACGTGGATTTAGCTGTACTGCACTTTCCTATGATCTTCTCTAAGAAGGAAATAAGAAACGTAGGCCTCCATAACATATATGCTGCATAGCTCGTAGTAAGTAGCCAGTTTTGTTGTTTTTTTTTTAAATGAATTTATTTATTTTTGGCTGCGGTGGGTCTCTGTTGCTGCACACGGGCTTTCTCTAGTTGCCGCGAGCAGGGGCTACTCTTCATTGTGGTGCACGGGCTTCTCATTGCCGTAGCTTCTCTTATTGCAGAGCACGGGCTCTAGGCACGCGGGCTTCAGTAGTCCTGGCACGTGGGCTCAGTAGTTGTGGCTCGCGGGCTCTAGAGCGCAGGCTCAGTGTTTGTGGCACATGGGCTTAGTTGCTCTGCAGCATGTGGGATCTTCCCAGACCAGGGCTCGAACCCATGTTCCCTGAATTGGCAGGTAGATTCTTAACCACTGTGCCACCGGGGAAGTCCAGTAAGTAACCAGTTTTCCTGAAGGAATGACTGGGGGAAAATGAATAAATTTGTACATTCATGTGCTTAAAGAGAGAGAGAAGGAAATTGAGAGAAAGGAAATGAAGAACCAGTAAGAAAATGTTAAATGTCAGAAAGTCAAGTAGGCAATAAAGATTTTGAAGAGTGTATAAAGGAGAATTAGTAAGAGAATGAAGTGTCTGATAAGGAATTAATATTAAGATGTCTAGATAGTTGAGAACACATTAGGCACTACGTATGAAATTTGCCTGTTATAGTATTTTCCTGCTAATCAAAGTATAACATGGACATCCATATAAGATGTTGAAATTTCTGTGCTCCAAATGGAAATATGATGAGATTTATTTAAATCAAGGCAATATACTTCTACACGTCAATAAGGATATAATATGTTAATTGAATTTGGGGCTGAGGCCCTTTTCATTTTGTCAGCTACTAGACTACAAGTTAATTATGAGTTCTTTGTACTTATCCTACAATAAAAGCAAAGTTCTCATAATATTACATTTGAAAGGCATCCAGCACTCAAGTGACTATATTTCCATGTTTCATAGTCTAAGGAATTACACTATTGTGGAAAATGTTTCAGGGTTCTTTACAGTGCTGTCTTGGGCTGCTCTATGCTAACCTAGATCATTTTATAGCTATAGCAACTAAAGAGCTATAAAGTGAACCACGAAGAGAAACTCATAATAAAATATTAAATTAGATGTTCTCCCTAAAGAATAACTACATCTGAAAAGTGAGTGGGGTATTTTGTTAGGTACATGCATTTTCAGAGTTACCTAGGGTGCCATTTAGCACATTGGAGTAGCTCTTGCAAACTTCCCAAGAGGTCTGGAAAAAGGGAATGAGTTTCTCAAAGTGCCTGTTTTTCCACTGGGGAACAATTGAAGTTAGAAGAATCTGTTTGAATAAACGGCTTCTCCCTTCCTGTGTGTTCACAGAACAATTGTAGTCAATACAGGATTTTCCCATTTTACCAACTAGGGTGGGGAGAAGTAATCTAAAACTTGTGTCTAAGGCTTCCCTTGCCAAAAGCTCTTTGAACTGCAGTCATCTTGGGATGGCTTGAAATTAAGAATTTCAAGGAAACAAGAAGATGAACTGGCTGGATGAACTCTAGAGATTTTATCCAGCACTAATAGAAAAGAACTTTTCCTGAAATCCTAAAATTAAATATGGTTTCCAGAGGGTCAAAGTATATAATATGGATAGATTTAGTCACTGTTCCAAACCAAACCTCTGAAAGATATCTTCAGGTGACTAAAAATAAAAGTAGGTATTTTGTTACAGTTATTTCAAATCAAAAATTTCCTGTTACTAGGAATAGTAATGATAGTTAATGATAAGCTATAAATATCTAATATTATTTACCATTTTGTTAATTACCAATGGGAGAATGATAATATCCTCCAACTCATGAAAAAGCACACTAGAGACAACTGGAGATAGTAGGTTGCAATGGTTAAAAGGGAAAGTTCTGGAATTGGTTCACCTGTGATGAAAATCTGGTTCCACTATTTACTGTCTAGGTGAACTTACATAATTGTTAACTTTTAAAATTCTGTGTCTCTAATTATGCATAATTAAATAATACTCTTAAGTTGTTTTGATCATTAAATTGAATGATGCAGCCAAAGGGTACATGTCACAGTGTTTGACACATAGCACTCATAAAGGTGAAGACATATTGTGAGTTCTGCCATTATTTATTTTGTCCCTTTTCCCCATAGATTTTCAGTAATGTTTACAAGTTGTGCCGTTGGCATTTAAGTTGGTTGATCCATTAAAAATAATTTCCTGTTTCTTAGCTAATGAATAGATGTTAACTAACGTCTTTATATGAAGAATTACTTCTTGAGGTATGATGTTTATTATTTTTTTTTAAAGTGGCAAATGAATGGTAAAGTGCTAAAGGAAGTGAGCCTAATTTATTCACAAAGCATGGACACATGTCTATGTGGATGTCTATGTAGGTGATGGATGCTAATTTAAAGGTGGCCAAGGGATCATGGCCAATTATTAAATTCGTTTATACTTTTAATGTTTTGTGAAATTAATAATGCCTTAATGATCTTGCTGATGCTTCTGGAGACACACTGGCTAGAATATGGAAGGTGACCATTACTTCTTGAAAGATTTCATTCTGTTCACCTTTCACAATTGTATACATCTTGCGATAGACCTGCAGAAGACAAGAACTTTCTCACAGAGTCAAATCGAGTGAAGCTTGTCTCTCCTAATGACTAAAAGGGAAAAAGTAAAGATCCCAGTTCTTAGAACCTGGAGATAGTGTGAATGGGTCCCAGGAGGCGCCAGACCAAGCCATGGAGAATGACACATGACTGGGACTACTGAAGAAGAAATTCACCTCTCTACAAACAGTGCTTATACTCAGCTACGTCTGAATATAAGGGGCTATTTGGTTTGCATCCATTTATTGGGAAGTGTTTAATTTTGTTTCTAATAATTTTTTATGTGTACAGTAATTCACATTTAGTATACATATATGATGACTTCACACTTCAGAACTACAGCACATTCTAGATTAAGAGATCAATGTTTTAGTTAAGTTTTGAAACCATTGTAAGCACTGTGAGGATAGATGTTTCTGTTTTACAGATGAAGAAATTGAGTCTTAGGTAGGTCGGGTAAATTGCTTATTGCCACACAATTACTAAATGGGAGAGTTTGGGTGCAAAATCACAGACTTTCTTCATTTTCCATTATACTGCTATGCCTTATAAAGCAAGCATTTTCATATGACCTTTTTTTTTGATCATGTATGTAGATTATGCCATTTTTATTTAAAATTATTCAGCTTTTTCTAAAGGAATGATGCGTTCCTTTACTCCCTAATTATGTATTTTGCTTCTGTCATCTGCATTTAGATACCAATTTCACTGCTTAGTAGCTGTGAGAACTTACATAACTTAATCCCTCGAAGACTGTTTTGTTTTTCTCCTCTGTAAAATGAAAATTCTCAAGATTCTTATTTAAAATGCAGATTCCTTCTTGGACCTCTTCAATCTGAAAAAATATATATGAGTAGGCTTACAAGAGGATTCGTATGTACATTACAACTTGAAGTTAACCACATTTATCTCAACTTTAGCTTCATATATTCCCTGGTAATAGCTGTTTTAGAGAAATCTAAATATATGTGGTCTAGAACCTCATTCACAGAAAAAAATTTTTTTAAATTTTATACTTAACAGTAATATCAGATTTTACATAATAAGTAAGAAAATTGTTGTGGACTTTAGTTTAAAAAATTGTATTATATTTTAGTTATTGTGGGAGCACAAAAATTTACTTGTTTAATTTTTTTAAATAACAGGAATATATGCCTATTTTAGAAAATTTTTAACTTACAGAAAAGTAGACAGAAATACAGACTGTTATGTTTTGGTCCTCTTGTCCTTCATTCACTGCTTCTTCTCAGTGTCCTTTGCTGTCTCATCCTCATCATCCAAAACCTGTGAATATTGGTGCTCAGGGCTCAGTCCTCAGAAGTGTTCCCTTCTTTATTCTCTCCCCAGATGATTTCATCAGTTCTTAGGGCTTTCAAGTTACCGCTCCATGCTGACAGTTCTTAAATGTGTATCTCCAGCCCTTAACTCTTAAGAAATTCTAGATTCTTAGGTCTACGTGCATACTTAACTTATTCACTTGGATTTCAAAGAGATTGTAGACTGAACATGTCCATAATCAAATTCCTGGTCCTTCTGGAGTTTCCCTTATCTCCTGCCATCCAGCTACTGAAATCGAAAACCTTAGGATTACCCCTGAATCCTCCCTTTCTTTCCCACCTCATTTTTTTTTTTTTTTAAGCCACGCTGTGGCATGTGGGATCTTAGTTCCTGACCAGGATTTGAACCCGTGCCCCCTGCAATGGGAGCATGGAGTCTTCACCACTGAACCACCAGGGAAGTCCCCCCACCTCATTTTTAACCTTTTAGCAAATCCTGTTGGTTCTGCCATCAAAATGTGCCCAGAATCCCCCAGGCTCTTCTCAATACTGCCAGAGTGATGGCGTTAAAACTCAAATTAGATCACATTACTCCTCTTATCAGAACCTTCTGTGGCTTCTCTTTTCACTCAGCATGTAAGCGAAAGTCCTTACGCTGTCCCTGCAAAGTATTCCCTGACTTCCTCTTATTACTCTCCTGTTTACTTCATTCCAGACATGTTGGTCTCCTTGCTCTTTATCTAAAATGTCAGCATATTTCTGATTTAGGACATTTGCACCACTGTTTTCTAAGCCAAGAACATTTCTTTTACCAACACTAACATGAATAACCTGTTCATTTCCTTGCCTCTGTTCCAGTATCATAAGTGAGGTCTTCCCTGGTCATCATAACCCTATTCCCCATCCTCTGCACTCCCTTGATTTCCTATTCCTTTGTTTTCTCTCCCTTTTGCCTCCCTCCCTCCCTCCCTCCACACACACTTGTGTTTCCTTCCTTTCTTCCTTTCTCCCTCCCCATCCCTTTCTTCTTCCCTCTCTCCCTCCCTCTCTTTATTTTTTTCTTTTTCTTTTTATCCACCATTAAAGCAGGGACTGCTGTATATCTAGTAACTAGAACATATGAGGTACTAAGCAAATGTTTATTTAAAGAATGTAGAGGCACATCATCTAAGTTTTGGTTCTTTCAGAAGCAGAATTAGAATTCAAATAGTTTATTTGGAAAGTGCATGGAACATGGAAGGGAAATAGAAAGGTGCCAAAGGGGAGGGATGACAGCTGGCTTCCGTACGGATGACTGAAACTCACTCTCCCTGCAAAATGCTGCAAAGCACATACCTCAATTTATCTACTTATGGCAAGGGCAGGCTGATGCATTGACCCACCAATTTCTGAGAATACTAGTTGAGGGCTGCTCCCAGGGAGGTGTTAATTGCCTTGTATTTCTAGCCTGCCTCTCTATCCTAAACTTCCAAGGTTACAGCAAAAGAGCTTTCAGGTATACAAATGTAGATAACCTGGAAATGAGGTTAGGGGAGCACAAACACAGACACACACACACAAACACACACTGATATGGCTGTGAGCACTGCCAACAACTGCTGCATATGTTAAAAAACCCTCTTATATTATAGGTATATTTGCCATCATATTGGAGGATCCTTTAATTATTCAGACCTATATTTTGGGAAATAACATATATAATGGAGTGCAGAAAACCCCAAAATGAAAATTCCCATAGTTCAAAAGTTTACAACTGAGTGTACTGAATAAAGTACCTTATCAATGGAATTCAGCAGATGGCCCCAATATTTCACTGGCGACTAGTGAAATTCCTTACATGACGTGACCTGTGAAGAAGTGTTCAGTATCAAGTACATAGCTTTACTACAACTTTGTTGACCTTCCAAAATCTTTTCTGCTATTACCTTTCAAAAAGTCTCTTTAAATTATATATTGATTGAAGATTTCATCATAGCTTGTATCAAAATAATTACACTTATGATATAAACAAAATTAATTCTCCCCAGCTCAACATTCAGAAATCTCATGCTTAGTAAGATCACTTTTAGAGTTTAACCTATTCTGCTGATTGAAGTAGCATGAGCAGTAATCTGTGGTGCCTGATTTCCATCGCTACTGCATTACCATTTTTACAAAGCTAATACCGCTAATGCGGCATTAAAGCATCAAGGGACCTGGGAGAGCATCTGGTCTCTAGCCTCTGTTTTACAGAGGAGGGTTTTCATTCATTTATCTTGGCTTTTCCTGTGTTTGATTTAGAGGCTCTGGCTCATTTGATCGTGTCAGGTAACACAACTCTACACTGCTTACTGTTGAATATTTAATCAATAAAGACAGTTAAGAAAACCCACCTTTACTCAGTTAAGGTCTACTACTCTGTACTTTTTCTACAAGAGAAGAGGAAAAAAAAAGGAAAGGAAAGGTAACTTGATTACTTGTTCATTAATAGTCCAGAGGACATTCCTAAACCATATGCCCAAAGACTGTATTTCCCTTTTACTAATAGTTTTTATGCCTTGCCTGTGAAGCATATCTGATAAGATTTAGGTAACAGACTAATCCTCAAAGTTTTTCTTAAAGATACAGATGCCAGACACTTAGGGACATTTTGGACTAAATTAAGTGATGTATGAATTATATGGCTTTTCATCTTGTTGGTGAGTATGTCTTTAGGCTGAGTGTAAAAACAAGAACTGATGTATTAGTATTAGTTGTATTAACCAAAGAGCTTGCAATTTCTTTTGGAAAGACACTATACTGAAGACTATATAAGGAAGAGTTGGAACTTCTTTTTTTTTTTTTTTTTTTTTTTTTTTGCGGTACGCGGGCCTCTCACTGCTGTGGCCTCTCCCGTTGCGGAGCACAGGCTCCTGACGCGCAGGATCAGTGGCCATGGCTCATGGGCCCAGCCGCTCTGCGGCATGTGGGATCTTCCCGGACCGGGGCATGAACCCGTGTCCCCTGCATTGGCAGGGGGACTCTCAACCACTGCGCCACCAGGGAAGCCCGAGTCAGTGTTCTTAATCACTGATGTATATGTTTGTGGGTACACGCAGACACACACACACACACACACACACACACACACACACACACACACACA